>NC_141913.1:53532500-53844000 GCF_057802395.1 Ceratotherium simum simum
CTTCCCACAAAATGAAATTAACAAGATGCAAATCTACTTAGAACTTTCCAGTAGTTTGCAGGATTGAGTACAAGCTCCATGCTTGTCAAACACAGCTCTTCAGATATGACTCAACTTCATTCCCTAGTCTGTCTTCCTACCATTTACCAATTCTTTTGGATTTTGTGCTTAAGTGATGCTTAACCACTTGAATCCCTTGTAGTTTATTCATATTTGCTATCTCTATCGATGATTATTAGAAACAGGGGATACTGAGAAGGGAAATTAAAGTCAAAGGCTGATCCTTAGTACATATACATATAATATATAGTATATGTATATACGTAATATATATTACATACATATATAACATATGGTATACATTCTATATATCTATAGTATACATATTGCAATTTGGTCTTGAAGAAATAAAGGAAACCAAGGCAAAGTATACCTACTCTTTGCATCGGCATTTGTCCCTATTTGTCAGAAGAAGCTGAGTTAATGAAGGGGGTTATGAACAGAACTAGAGGGTAGTGTCCTGTCTTCTAAATTCTGATAGTCCATGACTTTGGGGTATCATGGAAATAGTTAATGTTATAAATGAATCTGGATACCCTGAAGTCTAGCCAGACCAGACTGCCTCACCAGGATTTTCCCTTTAGCTTTGCTGGGATAAGTATATTAACACAAGTTAACCAAAGATATCCCAGTCTCAAATACCCAAGAGATGTTCACCTTTGAATCATAGATAAGTCCTGCAAGTAGGAATCAAGCGTTATTTCTTTCTACAACGCTTTTACTCTCTAACTCCCAGCCATATTCAACATCTGCAGAGAAAACTTCTGTACACCTATAAAAAACTAGCGCAAATTTTATCTCTGTTTGGAAATCTTTCCTAAATTTTTTACACTCCCCCCCATAACACCAACTCAAGGTTCTCCACTACAAGGGAAATAAAGCATTAATAACTTTGTGTTTTCTCTAAGATATATAACACTTGTTACTGGACTTCTCTATAAAATGCAGAACAATAGACTCAACTAGCTATCTAGATACTCTTAAATTTGAATTTTCATGGCACCAATAAATTATTCTGTGAAAACTAGTTCAGTTGTTACATTGTCTTCTTTCTTTCCAAAATGTGTGTACCTTGATGGTACAGGGTAACTATCATTTCATTCCCAGAGTCTACATTGTTTATAGCACCTTAATATACTTTGTTGACTTGAATGGAAACCTTCTGTAACAATATATTGAAACTAGTTTAGAACTCTCTTGACTCATTTAAAAATACGTTTTCTGCTTACTTTCAAGTTGAGGTATAGGTACCAGCATCCAGCCTAGTGTCTCACTCTAAGTAGAAGCTCAGTTATAAGAATCATAATTTGAAAACCAAAATCCAACCAGGAAAATGTGTTTTAGTGTGCATTTTATTACATCGCAAAACAAACTGTAGCTATATTTTCTGTAAATGGAGGAAGGAAACAAAATTAAAAAATTAAAATTTAATTACAGTTTTAAAAGGTAAAGCATGAGCTAGTCCAAAATAAAAAATAAAGCAAATAAATATTATTTGAGAAACACATTTCATTGAAATGTGCAAAAAATACTAAAAGTAACTATAGAGGCTGAAAAAGATGAGGCCAAAATGAGTATCACAAGGAGAAAACAAAACAATTGTTAACGTGTGGAACTGTGTGATAACATGATATCATGGAGGAAATCTTAGGAGACAAAGGATCGTTTATCTTATTTAAAATTAAGTACATTACTATTAAGCGTTGAACCCCTATAGAGTACCCCTTGGGTTTTCTCCCTGGCCCTCTTCTCTTCTAGTTCCATACATTCTTCCTGTATGAATTAATCCAACCCCTGCATTTCAATTATGACCTATGAGGTCATGAGTCCTTCACTTTTATTTTCAGCCTACACTTTCCGCAACATCCAGACACGTGTATTCAACTCCTTAATATCTCCTCCTAGATGAGACCCAGTTACCTTGAACTTAACACACACAGAGCTCATTGTACCACCAAGTACCACATCACCTAAATCAGAAGGGATTTTTCTTATTTCTCACTGAATGTGACTATTTTCATGATTTGTAGTCAACTTTACTTCTTAAATATCTGACTTCTTCATACTACACTCATTTGATTATTTGGTTTACAACTCCATCATCTGCTATATAGAGATACTATATTGGTAGATTCTTAATTTGTTTTCAATCTCAATTCTCATATTACCACCATTTGCCAAGCTGCAACTAAGAATTTTCTCACTAAAATTAAAATTATCTTCCTACTTCCTCACTTGAAATGCTTTAATGTGTAACCAAGGCATGAAACATTCTAAACTCAGTGAGATATACACATCAAGTTTCTCTTTTTCCTCAAATAACTGTCTTCAAACAAGCCACTAGAAATTTGCCTCTCCTATGTCTTACATTTATAGAACCTACTTCATGCATATTCTATAAAATTCCAATAATTTTTAAGAATAATAGCTCAGGGGCTAGCCCGGTGGTGTAGTGGTTAAGTTTGAGTGCTCCACTTTGGCAGCCCAGGCAAGTTCAGATCCCAGGCACGGACTTACACACCGCTCATCAAGCCATTCTGTGACAGCATCCCACATACAAAAAATAGAGGAAGCTTGGCACAGATGTTAGCTCAGGGATAATTTCCCTCACCAAAAAAAAAGAATAATAGCTCAGTAATTAAAGAATAATAGCTCAATATACCTCAGTTTGATATTTCAATTAACTCCCTTAACCTCCCTCTAGCTAAAGTTTAATCTGTGCCATGAAAGACCTGCCATTGAGGAGCGGGAGGCATGGATTACTCTTTCATTCGCCCCTCATTCTCCACTCAGCTGCTCCTGGTTGGAGTAGACGGAGGAAAGTGTAACAAGAAAAGCAAAATCCTGTTTATTTAATTCAAACTATTATAATCATTTCTTGGCTGTACACTGACTTGATTTGGCAGGTTTTCAGATGTTGGATCTCATGTAGAGCTCGTATCTCTATTCTTTGAATGTTTTATAAGCCCTTGATAAGAAGGTGCATTCTCTGTTATCAATTATAGAGTTTCATACACAATAAATCAATAAGATCAAACTTATTGATTATGTTTTTAGATCTTCTGTCTCCTTATCATTTGTCCACTTGATCTGTCTTGTACTGAGAATGCTGTATCAAAACATCTTGCTGCTCGGGAGTTTCTATCTATTTTTTTTTTCCATTTTCTGTAGCTTTTTGTTGTTGTTGTTAGCACAGGAGATCAGCCCTGTGCTAACATCTGCCAATCCTCCTCTTTTTTTTGCTGAGGAAGACTGTCCCTGGGCTAACATCCGTGCCCATCTTCCTCCACTTTTTATGGGACGCCACCACAGCATGGCTTGCCAAGCGGTGCGTCAGTGTGCGCCTAGGATCCGAACCAGGGAACCCTGGGCCGCTGCAGCCGCTGCAGCGGAGCGCGCACTTAACCGCTTGCTTCACTGGGCCGGCCCCCATTTTCTATAGATTTTATTCATAAAGGTGGTTGCTTCGTTAATTGGTACATGAACATTGATAAGTACTATATTTTCATTGTGGATTCTGGCTTTCCACCTTAAAAGTGCTCTTCTGTGTCGTGCTTAATGGTTTGTTGCTTGAATTTCACTTTTACTGATATCAGAACTTCTGTTCTCTTTTTGTTTTCACATACGTAGTAGAATTTGTTTATCCTTTTACTCTTTAGCCTTTCTAAATCACTTTTTTGTACCTTTTGTTTTGTAAGCCACATTGAAAATTTTTGTCTTTTAACACGTGAGTTGAGCCCATTAACATTTATTCTGCTGGCTTATATGTTTTGTCTCAACCTTGTCATATTGTTATATGATTATAGTATTTAATATTTCATACAATATTATGTTACATAATATATGTTATACATGTTATATAATATATAATATATATCCTATACAATAATTATTTTATAATTATGTGTATTTTGTTATTTTTTATGATTCTCTATGAGATGTGCATTCTCTTTTATTTCTTTATTGTTTTATTTAGGTAGTTTGTATTGGAGTTCTGTTGTTTTAGTTGTTCTGGGGTTACCACTGTACTTATAACTTTTCAATGCCATTAGTTCCTGTTCACGCATTGAACACTTTACTATATGGTTTATAAATTTTATTTGGTATCCTTTAACCAATCTATTATCCATACACCACTGAATGTTTTTTTCTACTTTCCTTTTTACTTACTTCTTCTTCCATTTTTAGTTGCATTCTTCATACTTTTTTTCAGTCTATAATATCTGTATATGAGTATCCATCCTCATCCTCACTTATTCTTTAGTCTTTTGTGTCCATTGATATGGTTAGAAATAGTAACCATCGTTCTTTTGCTTAATTTTTTCCAGTCATCATTTGATTGAATGAATCTCTCTAATGGGTGCAGAATTCTCTAAGTACTTAAATTTTAAATTCTGTTGTTCTGTAATTTTGATATTTGAAGGAAAACTGACTTGATATAAAATACTTGGTTCCAAATTTCTTTGATTAATTTTTTTAAATACTGCTCTATTGTTGCCTTGATAGATATGCTAGTTTTCAAGTCACATACTAATCTAGTTCCTTTTGTGTTCATGTTATTTGATCTTTTGCCTAGATGCCTTGAGGATTTTGCCTTACATTTGACATTATGCAGCTTTATCAAGATGTCTCTGTGTTTAAATTATTAATTTGAAATCTTACTTCCACTCCATTATTAGCATCTAAAACTGTAAATTTTCCTCAACTGCTCTAGTTGCATCACAGAAGGTTAAATACGTTGAAATTAATTATGATATTTTCTAATTTTCCTTGTGGTTTTTTTTCTTTGACCCTTGGATTATTTGAATATATATATATATAATATATATATATAAAAGTATATATATATTTACTTTCCAAATATTTGGAGAGTTCCTAAAATTTTTCTGTTACTGATTCCTAATTAAATTCCCTTGTGATTAGGTAATATACTTTGTATCATTTCAGTCCTTTTACTATTCATTGGGATTTGTTTTATGGCCTAGCATGTGTTCTCTCCTGTAGACTGTTATATGCATACTTGAGAAGGATGTGCATTTGGCTGTGGTTGGATGGAGTGTTTTATAAATGCCAGTTCAAGTTGGATGATAGTGTTGTTCAAGTCTTCTATAAAATTACTGATTTTCTACCTTTTCTTTTTTCAATTATTGAGATTGGCATATGGAAATCTCTGAGTATAATTGTGGAATTGTATAAGTCTCGTTTCAGTTTTGTCAGTTTTAGCTTCATGTATTTTGCAGCTCTGTTATAACATGCATATACATTTATAATTGATGCATTTGTCTAGCATCTAGGCTCTTTTATCACTATGAAATATCTTTTTGTTTCTAGTAATATTTCTTGTCCTACAGGCTATTTTGCCTGATGTTAATTTAGCCCTTCCAGCTCTAATATTCCTGTTTGCATGGTATATCTTGTTGCATTTTTACAGATGCAATTAAAAAAATGAAGAACATGTAGTTTGTTCAGGGACTAAGTATCAAAATTCAATTTAGGTCTATGTGGCTCTATATTTCTATATTGTGTGTGTGTGTGTGTGTGTGCGTGTGTGCACACGTCCATGTGTATGTACTGATGGATCTGAGACATGAGCAAAGAGAGGCTGTATGTTAGTGTGAAGAAACTTGTCACTTATATTCTTCAAGGAGGCCCTGTCTACTGTTATGGTCAATTTTCCTAAAATGTAAACTTTTTTTTCATATACTGAAAGCGTTCTATTATTAGTTATTTTTGACCTTAAGAATTACATTTGGACTCCCACCTGTTTCCCTTGCCCAAAGTAGTTTATTCAGTTTAATGCAGCTCACGTGTCTCCTGGGAAATGTTATTAAGTGGATGGAGGTGATTTATGATTCTGATTTACCATCACCAGTTACCTCCTTCATTGATCTGCATGGCTTTTAAAACTATCCTAAGATAAAGTTTATCTCAAACTACCCTTCTGGGTTTTAATCAGCAATTAAGAAGTAGTTGAGTTCATTTTACAAAACTGTCCTCATGCAGTTTACTTACATAGTAGCATCCATTTAGTTTATCACGTGGATTCACTTATACTTAGAGCCTCCATTATCAATAGCAAATGCTGATATATTCTCAGATGCCTCCTCTGCTCTTCTTCATATAGTATTATTTCTATTGGTCCATAAATGTTCTGTGATTTTTCTTTCTGATTTTCTCTTCTTGGACATCTTTGCCAAAGCTTCCTTTTACTCTTTTTTTTTTTTTCCCTCAAGTGAGGATTTCCAGATATTTTGTTTTGGTTCAAGTTACTCCTATTTCTACTAGTTTATCCTTATTGACCTTTCTTTGATTGATTTTGTTCTCATTTGTGCCAATTAAGTGACTAACTTTCTTTCTCTATTTATTCACACATTAACTAAATATTAATTTTTTTAAGTGCTGAATATCCAAAATTGAAAAAACATATGTCAATCTTTGAGAGATTCATCAGGGAGGAAGTAGGGATAAAAATGAAATAAAAAGCTACAATAAGATGTAATAAATGTTTTATTACCAGTACTTATAGGTGTTACAGAACCTTGGAAGATGGAGCATCTAATTCTACCGGGAGGATTCAGAAAGAGCTTCATCAAGGTGAGGAAGCTTTTGCTGTCTTGTGAAATATCTAGTCTTTAACCCAGCAGATAATAATAAAGCACATTTCAGGCAGAAGGAAATTGTCCTCCAAATTTTATTTGACTACAATGAAGGCACAAAAGAGCATGGTACTTTGGAAAGTGTTAGTGGTGAACAGAAGTTCATGTCCAAGCTTGGCATTAGAGAAGGTTGGAGGAGTGGAGGAGGACTGATTAGAATTCTGCTGAGTTGCCTCCTATGGTGTGCCCCTCACCAACACACATCATTAAGAGAAAAGGTGAGGTTTGCTCAATTTGAATTTGTATTGTAATACAGTCTGATGGTTAATTTTACGTGTCAAATTGGCTAGCCTTTGGATGCTCTAATTAAACATTATTTCCAAGTATGTCTGTGTGAGTGTTTTGCATGAGATTAGCATTTGCACTAGTGAACTCAGTAAAGTATATTGCCTTCCCCATTGTGGGCATCATCCAATCAGTTGAGAGCCTGAATAGAACAAAAAGCAGAGGAAAGAAATATGCCCCTCTTTCTTCCTGCTTGATTACTTGAGCTGGGACATTGATCTTCCAATGCCCTTGGTGCTCCTGGTTCTCAGGCCTTCAAACTTGGACTGAATTACACCGCTGGCTTTCCTGAGTCTCTAGGTTGCAGACGGTAGATCACAGGACTTCTCAGCCTCCATACTTGTGTGAGCAAGTTCCTTATAATAAATCTCTTTCCATGTGTACAACCTTTGGTTCTGTTTCTCTGGAGAACCCTGACTAATATGCAAAGTGTAGTCAATTGGTTCTTTAAAATCCTATTTCTTTGCTCAACTGCACCAGCATTGTAAGGATGAGGAAAACATTATAGGAACTGTCTGTTATACATTTTACAAACTTGTTTTAAGATCTAAACAGTGAAATGTTTTCTTTAGACAATGACAGTAGAAACACACAGTCTGTAACAGAGAATCAAGCCATTCAAAATTGTCCATTAACTTCAATTTAATTATCTTAAATGAAGACATAGGTGTCTATATAATTTGAAAAAAAAAATCACCCTACTATATTCATGTTCATTGACATTGGAAGTTGGAAGAAACCCATTACTAAACTAGGAAAATACCCACAAGTTTAGGGGAGAAAATTTTGAAGGTCAACATTTTTAGAACATTTTCTTAACTCCAAAAGGACCAGCTCCTAAAAGATATTTTAACTAACAATTTTAGCTGAACACATTTTGTTTCAATTTCCATTTAAATTGTGTTTAGGTATCTTTTCATGTATTTACAAACGGTTTTCAGATATTTAGCTTCTGCACAGACATTTTGACTTTTATATAAAATAAATGCAGAATTCAGCAACTATGGTATAGAAAGTTTATTGGAAATAGTCATTTTTGCATCAATTAAAATTCATCATGCTCCCCTAATTCCCATTCTGTTGGGATTGCATAATTCACCCTGGAAAGAAACAAAGAATCACTTTATTTGAGTTACCCTGTTGATAGGATCCAATATGATATTTAATATGTATATAGTTTTATAAGATTCAAATTAAAAAAAAATAGCCTGAAAAGGTACCATCAATTTATTTTAACTGGATGGAATTTCATCCAATTTCTAATAATTTTAGGTTAACAATTTCTTTGGACATGGTAATTCCCAAGTGTTTTCACATTACTTGTGGAATTAGCAACTATTTTTAGGTAAGAAAACACCATCTGTGTACTTTATGTGATCTCATGCGATCACATGATTTCTAGGGAGGCATTATCATTTTTAATTTCAGGAAGGGCTGCTGTGCTCTCCTAGCAAAAAGGCAAAAACACTTTGGTCTTGTCCTTAAATTGATGGGGTGGAGTCAACTATTTCCCTATGGGCTCCTTATTTTAAGCAATTTTTCCCCTAAGTCTGATTATGACCCTCCCTTTTGAAAGCAAGATTTTTATTTCACCAGACCCTCTCTGAGGCCCTTTCTATTTCTTTAATTGCCTGCTTCAGCTGGGTTTGCATGATATTTTCTCCAACTTCTGATTCTCTTTGCAGCTTGGCTGGGTCTGAGCTAAGCATGAGCAGGAACAGTAGACACACACCACCTGGTGGAATTCTGGCCCCCTCACCTTTTCTGCTGCGTCTCCTTGAACCTCACTGACTCCTCCATCTCACCTAGATTCCTGACATCTTTTGGATAAATTTATTTAATTATTTATGTCTATTAAATGCCTGTTTACCAAAACAGAAGCAGCAGCATACTGTCCTCTATACATACTTCCTGTCTCAGTTCAGAAACCACAGAACACACGGCCACGGGCAACATACCAAACTGACCTAAACCATCTTTCCTATAAGTCCTGAAATGTTGATAACTCTGAGATAAGGTTGGATTTGCTTTTTCAGTTAAGAAGACCATTTTTACCTAAACAATAACTGTACCTGAAATAGAAAAAGTTAACCCATTTGTTAAATTACCACAAGTAAATTTTAAATTGTTATATTAAGAATTAGAGGGACCGGCCCCTTGGCGAATTGGTTAAGTTCTGCATGCTCTGCTTTGGTGGCCCGGGTTTGTGGGTTTGGATCCCAGGTGTAGACCTGCACTGCTCCTCAAGCCTTGCTGTGGTGGTGACCAACATACAAAATAGAGGAAGATTGGGGCCAGCTTGGTGGTGTAGTGGTTAAATTCGCACGCTCCACTCCAGCATCCTGGGGTTTGTGGTTTTGGATCCTGGGTGCAGACCTACACACTGCTCATTAAGCCATGCTGTGGTAGCATCCCGCATACAAAATAGAGGAAGATTGGCATAGATGTTAGCTCAGTGACAGTCTTTCTCAAGCAAAAAGAGGAAGATTGGCAACAGATGTTAGCTCAGGGCCATTCTTCCTCACCAAAAAAAAAAAAAATTAGAGATCACTTTGAAAATAATGACATTTTTAGTGTTAATTTCTTTTACACAATTTAATTCAGAGTAATCTGCTTACATAGTAAAAATAATACATACATTTTTAAGGGATTTTCTTAAGATATTACTTTCTCTACTCTTTTAATGCAAGTTTCAGATCTCAGTACTGTTGATTTTCCACTTGAAGGGGTCTTACCTTAAGTAGGGAAACATTTCTGGGTCTCTAAGTCATTTTAAAATTGTTTTAACGTTACTCATTATACAAATGATAACACTTCTAGGCATGATTTGCCTAGAAAATAAGTATTTAGTAGGCATAGTTTAAAGAAAATGTATTCAGTTAAAAGTGATAGTGTAGAAGCCAGCATAGGTAAACTACATTTTAATGTAGTTTAAAATATGTTTTCATTTCAGTATTAGTGTTTCATACACATAAACTACTGGTTATCATTATTATTATAAAAACTTGGGTGATTTTTTCTTTTCCTTAATAAACTGAAAGCCCTGGATATAGGTTCTGTCCTCTTGTTTTGATATAATTATATTTAATGAATAGTCTTTGCCATTCACAGCTGTATACACCTAGGGAAGCCACCCAACATTGTTAGCTTTTGTTTAATGATCTACATAATGGAGAAAATAATAGCACTCAGTGCAAAAGGTTGCTCCAAGGACAAAATATGAGTCAACATATGCAAAGATCTCAGAACAGTGCTTATTGCTCAGCACATGCCAAAGAAACTATCATCATCATCGTTATCATTATCATCATCATCATGAATGTCCATATGCTTCCAATCAGTTGATTTTTCTCACTCTAAGTACATAGCATCTTTTTGAGTCTAAATCAGAGCTCAGATATTTTTTTCTTTTGTGAAATTAATATACACAGGACCCAAGTTACTGATGAAACATAGCTTTATTTTTCTTTTACTGGTTTTCAAAGGCTGGGGATCATAAAGTAAGCATTTCCGATTACAGCAGCTCTTGTCCAGGAGCTATCAAAACTGACACTACGTTTCTTCACAACGGGTTCCAATAAACTGAAGCTGATAAGGACCATGGACTTTAGGTAACCCAAGGATGTCAGACTCACTGCACTGGATGAAGATACTTTCCTATCCAGTGAGCAAAGGGACTTGTTTTAACCACCTGGGTACACAGGACTAATTCTGTCTTATCCCAACTGCTATTCTTGAATGCTTAATTAGTCTACTCATTATGAATTTCCCCTTTCTAAACTTAAAAACTCCTAAATTTTCCCCTCAGTAATTACCCAATGAATTTCTTGGTTTGAATAAAATTTTTAATTTTATTCTTTGAAAGATTAATTTTAAAAATTGTCTTCAGACAATTCCCTTTATCCTTTTGATGGAGTCCCAAGCATAGTAAAGAAATTGCCCACTTTAGGGAGTGAGGTTTATGGTAACAGACAAAGAATGATGGAGACAACAACTAGGAGAAGGAGTTTTAAATGGCCTGAAATTTATCACCCTGTGCCTGAGAGAATATTCTTGCTGGTTCTCTATTTTTCTGTGGCACTATAAAGTAAAAGGAATGTTATAATCAATGGAACCTAAATCAGGGTCAGGAATCAGAAGAGTTAATGTCAAAAATACATCTTCTGAAAAAATTTCAAGAATAGACAGAAATATTTGCTCTTTTTAATTATTTGCCTAATGTTCAAGTTATTACTATTTAAACATAACCTCTTATTATTCAAATATTATTTACACAAACTAATAAACTAAAAAAGTATGTATATGGTGAGTTAGATTTTCCAAAGCATTTAAAACTGATTACACACTTAAAATATTGAGCTTTTCACAAGCCCAGCTCTTTGCATGTCACAAATATTAGATTCTCTTAAATGCTTTAAATCCTTTGAAGGTTAGACTTGCAAACACAATGATTATACTTAGCCCTCTCCCAAGTCCAACATTACCAACAACGTCTGTTAAATACAGTGTTATTGCCATTATTTTCCTTTTTCTTTGTTTAGCTTTATTCTTTCATTCTCATCTCCAATTTGAGTGCCTCTGACTTTGTAAACTTCAATATCCATCTAGTTTATTTTGTCCTATCAGGAGTCAATGCTTTTAAATTCTTTGTGTTCTCATTTTAAATGACTTTATTCCCTTAGATAATCTGTCTGGTTTTTAGGGAAAAATCTTAAACACGGCTTCAGTACAAATCAGTGATAAACTGTTTACCTAAGTCTAAAGATCCAGTTAGAAGAATTATCCTTCTTAAATCTGGTGTGAATTATCTAAGTGACTGAAGTTATGATTGCACTGGTAAATCTTATTTTCTTTCTTTATACTGAATGTACTATCTGCCCTTCATTTTTGTTGTTGTTTATTTTTTTGAAGTGCATCAGTAGAATCATTATTCTCCTGTATGAAGCAGATGGAGAATGAGTCTAGATATAACTTCCTTATATCACTGAAAAGATGACATTGACATGCCCGTCGCCAGTTCCCCTGCAGGCTGTCCCTTGGATAAAGCAGTATTTTTTATCTGGTGGGGACAGAAGTATGAAGGCAGAGAGGTGACGTGGATTTCTTTTCTCAAGTCATTGGGAGGGCTGGAATAGCATGGTCTTCTACCACTCAAGTTTCCTTTACTCTAGTGGGGTATCCTAATTGAAATGGCGGGGTCTCATATCCAGAGGTACCATGACTCGAATGTCCTAAAAGAAACTACTAATACTATCATAAATTATGCAAAGTAATGCAATTCAAAACTAATATCTGATAAAAAAGTAATGTGTAAATGAGCAAATAAATAAATACATAAATAAAATGCATGGATACATATCCAAAATGTCCCTATATTCCAAAGAGTGCTTCTTCCCCACAGTCCTTCCCAGACATCCAGAACACATGCCTAAGAAATACACCTCCTTACGCTCCTATTGCCTGGTGTTGTGTGTTGGAGCCTCCCACCCCCAAACCCAGAGCTAGAGAATCAGCTGTAGCAGGTGGCCATATACGTTTCATGGGAGATATTATCTCAATACAGTAAGTATAAAAAAACGGATGGATATTTCCACGGCCACCTTCACATCTGAGCATTCCTCCCCTTGCAATAGATGTAGCTAATGGAAGATAAGGAAATAGAAAGAAAAATAAAATAAACCTGGCACTGCTCAGCTGTTGGTTGTGTGGCACTCATAGCTGGACCAAGGTGTTTCATACATAAAACATAATTTCACAAATTCCAACATCAGATGAGATCATTCTGTGACCACACTAGAGTGAGATAAAAACAAGACCATTTCACCATGCCACAGTCATATGCATAGAATAAAACAAGAAAAAGAGATCCACATCCTACAGTTATAAATACTAAGTTTAACATCCCCCGTCATTTCAAATCAAGTCTAATTATAGATTCCTGCACAGGGAATGTAGATGCAGATAATTGTAGAGCTATAGAGAACACAAGCCATGTATCATGCAAAAAATGGAAAGGATGGAGGGAAATTCTATTCCCAGTTCCTTAATTTTGAGAATAAAAAAGTGATGTGATAGAAAGGTATATATTAATAGGCCTTTTAATATATTACCAGAGCTATAATTATATGGAAAGAAAAGAAAATTCTATACTAAAAAAATAAAAGCAGTACAAGAAATAAAAACATATCTCTATATTCGTTTATATTCTATAAACCAGATCATGTACATAACTCTCTTGGATATTTCAGCGTAATTTAGTTCATCAACTCATTTAAACGAAAATGGATTTTAAAATATTAGACTAGGAAAATAATGAAAATGTGCACTTAGCACTATCAGTTTCTGAATTCTAGCTAAGACAAAAATATGTTTAAAATATATGAATTATCCACAATAATGTTAAGTAACACTTCTTAGAGCTTACTGGAATGCTAAATTTTTACAGTGTGAAGCATGATTTTTCTCTCTAATGCAATAAGCTTTTAAAATCAGAGTCATTGTTAAATAAGAATCTTAATATATATGACATTTCCACAGATTACTGTGTTTACAATTTTAAAATTAAGCTGCTGCCAAAAGAAATATTTCAGCTCAATTTACATTTCTATTGTGGTAGCTTTTATCTTCTCACTCCTGGCTTTGTGATGGCAATCATAATCCCACGGTGAAGAAATGCACTTCTCTGCTTTACCCTAGACAGCAGGAAAACTCATCATGTGTTTTGTTTTGAGAAGGGCATCATACTTCTGAGACGCACATTATTCATATGGCCTCAAGTTTTGAGAGATAAAAAGCAAGTGTATATATTATATATATTCCATATGTATATATGGAATAGTATAACATACATGCAATTTTACTCAATGAATATTATTTTGGAAAATTGTCCAAAGCCATTGAGGTTCTCAGTTCTTGGCTGTAGATGACTGAAATAGAATCTAGTTAACTTAAACCAGATTATATTGGGTAACTCACACAACTAAAGGGAAGGTTGAAGAAACAGGCTCCGAGTGAGGACAGAGACAATGGAAACTAGGGCCCAGGAAGGAAATGAAATTGCAGTGCCAGGACAGCGTGGTGACACTAAGGCTACAGCCACCGCTCAGACCGGGATGTTAGATGGCACCACTGGACTTCTGTTATGAATGAATGCTTCCTTGTTTCTGGCCCTTTTGCCCCTGCTCCGGTTTCAAATTCCTCAATGAAGCCATCTGTATTAGTTTCCTAGGGCTGCTATAACAAATTACCGCAAGGTTGATGGCTAGAATGACAGCAATTTACTCCCCCACAGTTCTAGAAGCCAGAAGGCCAAAAATCAACATGCTGGTAGGGCTGCACTTTCCACAAAGGATTCTAAGGTAGACCACTTCCTTGCCTCTTCTGGCTTCTAGCAACCCAGGTGTATCTTGCAGTTACATGTGGCTATTTAAGGTTCATTTTAATTAATTTAAAATGGAAAACTATTAGAAATTCAGTCTCCCCATTGCACTAGCTATATTTCAAATGCTCAAAAGCTGCATGTGGCTCCTGGCTACAGTATTGGGCTACGCAGGTATAAACCCATCTGTCATCACACGAATTTCTCCCAGGCTGTGATGCTCTAGAGTATTCTCTATACAAAAGAAGACGTTTCACCTGCTGGGCATTAAACTACAAATTTATTTGTATAGTAAATTCAATACTTATTTTTTCTCATTAGCAGGATAGGATAGTTGTTTATTCCACATTTGGATATGATTTCATGGCTGGCTGTGCCTCGGTCAGTTCCACCAACCGTGGACTCATTGACAGCTTCTCCACTCTCGTGGCTGCTCACACAAAATCAGCTAGCTTACTTCTCAGACAAATTATTACGCAACGGCTGTTCAGATGTCTCTCCTGTTAATATGCATGCTGCAATAGAAAACCAATTTGCCTTCTAGAAGGAGAAATTGACTATGAAAGGCTCAATTTTCGTCTAAGTACATGCTGACTTACAGGCTGCTATGCATGATTTGAACTAGCCACTCATCTACATTACTTCCACCAAAGTCAGTGAACATGGTTTCAGCAACTGAGGTGAGGTGTTGCACTTCAGATAGTTATACCCAATCACCTCCTTGCAAAATATATGCTTCTGAAACCCATGGCCCTGCACCACTAGCCTAGCATTGCAGTACATAAAAATTTCATTGGAAAAATAATGAGGTTTATTCTAAATTAGAAGCTGAAACAGCCCCCAGACAAAAAAGTTTCCTTGGACATTATGATTACTTTTTTCCACTTTTATTAATTATTTTTATTTCTAATTTCCAAGGATATAAATACTGTTTTTTCATAGTAGCCCACTCTTTTCCAATTAGGCATATTCTCAAATGTCTCAGATGTGACTGATTATACTTAAACAATTCCTTCTGTTCCCTGTGTTAGATTTTTTTCATATGTGTGGTTAGGTTCTGTGGATTTGTTTCCTAAATTTGTCCTTTGTTATTCTCTAATATTTGGTGAAATTTTAAATTTACTAGTCTAATTTAAGCCTACACAGCTAGATTAATAACATTTGGTAATTTGAGTTGATTTCCTCACCCTATGTAAAAATTTTATTTCTACCCCTGGGTCATCACTAAATGCAGAATTCTGATGATTAAGCTCTGAGCCTGGTAATGTTGTGGGGAAGAGGGGAAGGGAGTTGGTGATGGATGGGTTTCCCTTCAACATGTGTCAGTGATTTTTCTGTCCTATAATGGTTCCTATATTTCCCCAGAAAGCTAGGTTACCTGTGGAAAACTCCGTTTCTCCAGATCCAGTGTTTACACTGAATTCTCACTTTTAAGATTTTCTACATTAGAGGGCAGTATTTACATTATCTCGAACAAACTTCAGGAGCCAATTGCTGTGACTTAGGTTACATGTGCTTCGTTTTCTTAAATAAATTATGCTGCTACATGTCTTAGAGTGTTCTCTCTCGAAACTCTTGTCTTCAATTTACAGACTATCCCAGGTTGTTGTTGTTATTATTATTCTGGAAAATTCACTTTATTGGCGATAATCTCTTTTGCTTTTCTGGAATGGAATATTCCTCAACTCATTTTGCTTATGCTACCAATGTGACCTATCCTGCTTTACATAGTCCACATATTCATCACAATCTGCATCTGTCCATGATTCTATTCACCATTTTTCAACATCAATGTGCATTCATTTGTTATTATTGTTTTACCTTTCTTCTGTTAATTAATACATTTCTTTCTTTTTTTGAAAGGGTAGAAAAAGACATGGTATATTCTACTCCTGCCATTAATGAAGAGTTTAAAAAAAGAGTAATTCTATAGAATATCTACTTAATGAATTCTATGAGTTAATATCAGAGTCAAAAAATATTTGGTAGGGGCCGGCCTGGTGGTGTAGTGGTTAAGTTCACATGCTTCATTTTGGTTGCCCAGGGTTTGAAGCTTCGGATCTCGGGTAAGGACCTACACACTGCTCATCAAGCCATGCTGTGGTGGCATCTCACATACAAAAAATAGAGGAAGATTAGTAACAGCTGTTAGCTCAGGGCCAATCTTCCTCACCAAAAAAATAAAAATATTGGATGTTTCAACAATACTTTCTTCCCATTTGGCATCAACAAACATATTTTAGGAAATAAATATGTTATGGTAGGTAATTTTCTAATGTGAAATTTCAAAAAAAGAAGCAGTTGAAGTCTCAAATACTGCATCAGGACTCAGTTAATGCATGGGAACATAATGCATATGAACATTTGAATGACTGTGAATCTTTTCTTTTACATTCATTAAAGGGAATGTCTGTAAATATTTTTAAAGAAAAACAGTACTAATATAAGTTATTAAATGTACTGCTAATCTGAGTCCTGGAAAATACTTAATTGCCATCTACCATAGTAAGAATTCTGTTTCATAATGCATTTATTTCTCCTAAATTCACTCAAATTGCATCTACTTTAAAGTCCTGAACATTTTAGAGTGGAAAGGGAATACTCCTGGTAAAGCAATAATGGGCTTGTTGTTAAGACACCTAATGTATCTAATTAAAAATACAGGATTTAGCAACTCTAATGTACCTTAAGTAGGTGCTCATTGCTTAATAGCAACATGTAATTTACACACAGGCCCAAAACAATGAAAATGGAATTTCTGTGAAAGGCACACTTACGACACATATTAATGATGTAAATTGCTAGATAAACAAATAGTTTTTGCCCTTATTATGTTGTAGAATAAGTTCGAGTGAAATATAAATAGATATACATTTTTGCAAGGTGGGGAGGATGGATCACCAAAACGAAAAAATAAACGTAGTCATATAATTTAGATGGATAAAAAGACTGGATGATCAATTTTGCTGTAAATGTGATGGGTATTTTAATACTAAACCAAATGATGCATGTCTATTTCTTTCAAAATATCTGGAAAAGAAGATGAAGGTAGTGTGTGCTTTCATAAAATATTGGTAATGATATTTTTTCCTTGATAGTAATGTGTAATATCCTGATTTTATGTCTATTAAATACTTAAAGATGGAGAGGAATTTACTATGACTAAAATCATTTACTGGCAGAATATGCCCATTCACTGCTTAATTTGGTTAAGAACAAATAAAAAATATGAGGCAAATATTTTGTCAGAGCATTTGTTGGATGATATTTATCATGTTGCCACATAAAATAATAATTTCCACTTAACTTGAAGTGTTGGTTGAATGATAGCTTGAAAAGAATCTTAAAGGAGTAACTATTTCAACTAATGGTGTATTTCAGGAAATAACTACCAATCCATTTCCCAATTGAAGATTTCATGATTGTACATGGCGGGACTCTAGGCAATATACATTTATCACCTGATTCATCACCAAGCAGACCTCATCGTAAGCATTATTTAAGTAGTACACGGAAAATATCTACCAGAAGAAAAATTGTGAATTCCATTATACTGATGCGTTTATATATTTTTCCACTCAACGAAACCAAAAAGTCAATGAAAATAAGCTAATTTACAAGTAAGGATGAGTGATTTGAAATGAATTTCACAAAGAAACTTACAAATAATTTTCCTTTTTTGTTGTTGTTTTAAAGGAATATGAGGGAAATATTCTCAGTAGAAAGAATTTTCTCCATTTTGACTTAAATAAAAGTATCTGTTGTGTCACATCAGGTGACCATCTATGTGTAGATATCCTTGCAGGGACTAATAAAGGAGTATTGTTCCTTAACCAAAAGCTTTGTCTGAAATGCATGGATACAAGCTGACAGTAACATAGATATCTCCCAGTAAAAGATAAAAGGCCGATCTTATTCTAATAAAAAATGATTAGAAAAGATAGGAGCAGATGAGTTGCACACAAACAGAGTACAACATTGCCCAAACAACTAAAATATTTAAAAATTATTTACTGTGTACAACTACAGGAAAAATCCTAGATATTCCTCATAAGGAGATATTTTAAGACTATCTATGGCAGCAGTTAACAGAGACTATAAAGAAATGAGTTTCAGAGAATTGTGAAATACAGTAGTCCCCCCTTATCTGTGGTAGGTACGTTCCAAGACCCCCAGTGGATGCCTGAAACCACAAATCGTACCCTATAAATACCATGTTGTTTCCTATACCTATGTATCTATGATAAAGTTTAATTTCTAAATTAGACACTGTAAGAGATTAACAATAATAATAAAATGGAACAATTATAACAGTATACTGTAATAAAATTTACCATAGATCTTAGCAACCTCTGCATTTGATTTTTTTCTTTCCTTATTAAGTTGAGAACCTTCACCTTTTTACTTAAAGGAAGCACTTTATGGCTTCTCCCTGGCATATTCAAATTGCCCTCATCACTACTTCTGTCTTTTGGGACCATTATTAAGTAAAATAAGGGTGACTTGAACACAAGCTCTGTGATATCACGACAGTCAATCTGATAACCAAGAGGGCTACTAAGTGAGTAAAGGGCAGGTAACATATATAGCCAGTTAGTATAATAGCATATACAGTGGATACGTTAGACAAAGGGATAATTCAAGTTGACAGGTGGGATGGTGCAAGATTTCATCACACTACTCAAAACGTCCCAAATCTCAGAATTTATGAATTGTTTATTTCCGGAGTTTTCTATTTAGTATTTTCAGACCACAGTTGACCACAAGTAACAGAAACCTAGGAAAGGGAAACCACAGACAAGAGAAGATTACTGTGTCACCTTAGTATTTTCTTTACCATCTTTTGGTCATGTTTCATTTGTACTAAGTGTAGAGATATGAGATAAATTTGGAGTCCTCCAAAAGCGATGCCATTCATACTATTCATTTAAAATGCCAACAATTAGAATGTTTTTGGTGGTTTGTAAAATTGTCGTATCCAGGAAAATATGTGTCACCTCCAAACAAGTAAAACAACCAGATGTGTGGCCTGTCTATTTACCATGTCTCATGGAAAATTAACGAATCATTCTCCTTCCTTATGTAAACAACAATCTCCACAAAGTATACATATGACAATATTACTAGAAATAGATGTGCTCCCTGGCTCATTCACTCATTTATTCATCCATCTCAGACAATGTATTGAACACCTGCATGTAGCAGGAACTGTGCCTGTTTCTGGGGTTAAACAGTTGACAAAGACAATTACAACCATCTCAACCAAGGCGGGATTTTGTAGCTGAATACTGACCCTGACAGGATGGAAAACAAAAATTCCTGAAATGTTCTCCTTCCAAAAAAAAAAAAATCTACTGGTGGATAAATTCCATTGAAGACTATTTTTTTATGAGTTTGCAGTTCAAAGAAAAGAAATAAAAGTCTGCAAAGGAACTGCTTTCTAAACACACATGCAAATTGTAACCAAGTAGTGAGTGAAAGGAAAACCCATGGCTATTAGCAAAAGAAAGCAATCAATCTGGGGGATTAACATGGAGCGAAAAACTGAAGACCAACCTGTGAAGCCAGCAGAGTGGGGGGACTGATCCTGATACACTCCTTACAGATATAACTCCCACAGAAGTACCCTTGCCTGGAATCAAAAGGTAGGAAACAAAAGTCTAATGCGCAAATTAAAAAATGGGTTTAAGGAGAGAGAGAATTAAAGAGAGACAATATGGGAGAAGGAAATGGATGAGAATTTTCAGAATTGAAGACATGTTTCCACAGATCCAGAAGGCCCAGTTACTTGAATTAAGATAGGTAAAATGTACAACTAGACATGTTCTATTGTACTGCAAACATTGACAGCAAAGCTTTAAAAGCCTAAAAGCCACCAGAAGAAAAAGAGAACAAATCAAGACAGTAAGAAAAATAGTTTTCTCAACAACAAACATTAAAGCCCAAATACAGTAATATAATATCTTCAACTTGCTGAGATAAATTAAATGTCTTCTCTGAATTGCATGCCCAGAAAAACTATCTTTCAGGTCAAAGGTGAAAATATACATAGAAACAAAAACTGAATTTAACCCCTATCAACACAGGCTAATGTAATACGAAATATAATGCAGGGAAGTTGGGAAAATAATTGTAGAAGGAAAGTCTGGACATTATGTAGGAAAATAATTCTAAAGTAAGTAATTAAGACTCTAATTTTAAAGAGACTCATGATATGATTTGTTTCAAATTAAACAAAATGAAAGTCATCCAACTGACTAGAGGCTCTCATTTGTATCACCTAGGACTGTATAAAAAAATCTTCTGACCTGATCAAGATTAGTGGTAATTCCTGAACTGCTTGTTTGAAATAGTATTATTTTCTTCTGGAGTCTGATAAGATTACCACACAATAGGAGGATGTAAAGATTTTATCAAGGAGAATTGACATACCCTAACATTATGTGAAAATTGGAATCCATGAAGGTGTAAGAAGAAATATAAGATCTGAATAGAAATCCAAGTTATTATCCTTTTTTAATGTCTTTTTACGTAAGATTATCGAATGATGCTGTGCACATAGCAACAGCATCATTAGCAAATGTTGGCTATCATCATTACATCCTCTCCTTTTCATCAATGAAACTACATTCTCTTGGATAATACAGAGAAGCAGGCAGGGAATCAAAATAGAGTAAAATCAATGCAAACATGGAGTAAAGGCTGTGGGATTCTATAGGATTAATGGATAAATAATAGAACTTCAAGGAAACAGGAAAATCTTTATGGAGGAAGTCATGTATAAGCCAAGATGTGAGGTCAAATAGTCTATGCGTTCTTGAATCTTCTAGTGGTCAGTATAGTCGGTGTGATGGTTAATCTTACGTGTCAGTTGGACTGACCTTGGGGTGCCCAGATTAAACATTGTTTTTAGGTGTATCTATGAGGGTTCCTCTGGATGAGATTAGCCTTTGAATTAGTGACCTCAGTAGATTGCCTTCTCCAATGTGGGTGGGCCTCATCTAATCTGTGGGAACCTGACTAGAACAAAAGATGGAGGAAGGTGAAATCCACTCCATTTTTCCTGCCTCAAGGATTGAGCTCTGACATCTCATCTCATTTTATTGGCCCCTAGACTAGGATTTACATTATTGGCTCCCCTGGTTCCCAGGCCTTCGTACTTGGAATGAATTACACCACTGGCTTTCCTGGGTCTCCAGCTTGCAGACGGCAGATAGTGGGACTTCTCAGCCTCAGTAATCACATGAGACAATTTCTCATAATAAATATCCTTTCACATATATAGTGGATCTGTTTCTCTGGAGAACCCTGACTAATGCAGCTGGATCATAGTTTCTTAATGTAGGTCAGAATTTTCCAATGGACTATTTCCAGTTGTGGGCCAAACAAAATATTGTATGAATGTTTGGCTATAGGTAGTAATGGATGTATGTATTTGTATACACACACTTTGTTTTGTTTTACATCTTAATCATACAAAAAAATAAAAAGGATATTATGCAGAGCAGAACAGAAATAATTCTTTGCCTTTTGAGATGATTAATTTCAGTTTATTTATTAACCATAAGGTAAGTCAATACAGGTTTAAAATCTTGGTGAAATTTCTATTTAATATACATTTTAAAAATGAGAGAAAAAGTTTCTGGGCATCATAGCACTATTTCTTGGTAGTAATGAATCCTATTACATTTATGGCTGTGTTATCATATCAGTTAATGCATTTTCTGTGCAATGATGCAGTTCCACCCCCTACATCCATCAGCAAAATGAATCATTTTTCAAGGTCTTGGCATGAATACTAAATAAGTCAATAGAAAATATGCAGAATCAAAATGTGGGAGAGAAATCCATGTTAACTGTAGCTTGACGAATACTGCTGTTTAACATTTTTATTTTGACAACTACATTTTCTTACGTTGTAATATACAAACATTTTCCCAAGTTAAACTTGTTTTTATTCCAATCAGGCCTAATTTATCCATTGAAATCATCAAATTGGATATTGGATATTTTTAGAGGGAAATGAAATATAGTAGGATTTACATAACCTTCCTAGTAACATGTGTTACTAGTTGAATTCTTCATGAGTATCACTTTACATATAGTTCTGTACCTCGTCAGCTTGTATGTTACTAGCATCAGTTTTTGCCTTTTAAGATTGCTTCTCTGCATTCAGTTTTTCTTTCTGGCAATATCTTTATAATGTCAACTGCTGTTGTCAAAATATCATTTCCATTTATACCAGAAACATAGATACAATAAAGAAGTGTGGAGAAAATGTCATTTTCACTAGGAGAATCTCCAGGTGATATTATCACACAGAAAATTTTTTCTTGTATTCTTTTCTCCCAAACTTTTTTTGATGAACTGTTGACCTTAAAATCCTAAAACATCCAACAAAGTGCTTGGGAACAAATCTTCCCCTGCATTTTTCTGTCTGATGCACCCATTACAAACTTCCTGTGATTGCTTTAAATATTTCAACTAGTATTTCTTGTAATAAATACACTGGAATAGCCCAGTTACAGTGAAAACCATAACCTTGGTGACCAGAAAATTTGTTAAGGAGGTTTACTGAAATAACTTGAATGATCTTATTAGACCTTATTTTATCTATCCTTTAGGTCTTACTTGATAACCTAATTTATTTCAAAAGCGAAATAGTAATAACAAAATGTATCAATATATTAATTATGATAATACATAACTGAATCAAAATAGGAGATATTTGCTCAGTGATGACTCTACTAAGAGTTTTTTCATGCATCTACAAGATGAATTCTCACACAAACCTCTGAATTGAATGCAATTATTATTCTGATTTTCTAGATAAGAAAATACATAAAGAAATCTGTTACACAAGTTCACACACACAGTAAATGTGGGGCGTGGTAGATTCACTTCTACCCAGTTGGGCAATGCTGTTTTGTTAACGCTCACCTTCTCTTGATTCCTATCAGCAGATTTCATAAAATTATAGGATATTTTCCTTACTATGATTCTGTGGCTTTTTTCTTTTATTAAAATGTTTATATTCTAAGAAAAGAAAGTAAACTAGCAGCCTATGATTATAGATATTTCAATCAAATTATGGGAACAATAGTGAACAGAAGCAAGTGAAAGTGAAAAACACCTTGGGAAAGTTTCACAAATGTAAGTAACATTTGTAAAAATATCTATTTTTTGGAGTTTACATAACTTCTTGCCTTTGACTATTTCTTGGTTGCTTACAGTGAGAATTAGTCATCAGTTATTATCCATGTCTCATGAACCCTGACCCCATATGTAGCCCCCTAAGTAGCCCTCAGCTCATTATCACCTTCCTGCTGATATACAGTTTCCCTCTCTCTCCTTGTTAATTGTTAAAGTCTAGGTTGGGGAAAACTGAAGATTCATTCTGATTAATTATATTTCAATCACTTCTATTTTTAATTTTTCAGCAAGGCCATGGCATTGATACAAACATTCTTATATAAATTTAAACTTTATTTTTTTATTAATAGAAATTTTAAGAAAGACAAGGTTGTCATATGGGTTTAAATATGGTTGTCTAAAAGGACATTAACAGAACTGCAAAATATTAATTTGTTTTTCCATCCAATTATAGTACTATCTGTAAAACATACTGTATGTATTTGATATTTAACTAAAATACTCTAAGTGATGTGTCTTTCACAAATTTTCTTTGACACATATAAAGAATAAAGGGAATTTATAGTAATCATGAGATAGCATGTTACCTTAAAATAGTTATATACAAAAAGAAATCACAATAATTCAAAAGCTAGTGAGTTTCCCAAATCTGAAATGGATGTCATGCAAAATATTTTCATCACAATTTTACATAGACTTCAAAAAAAATTATATCTACCTTTTATAATTCATGGAGAGAAAGACTGCAAGATATTTGTGGTTCAAATAAGTTTAATTATAAATTTATGAACCTTTCCTTTATATTTCTTAATGAGTATATTATTTGAGTGAAAGTAGTGATTATTGTTATTATTTTTTTTACCCCTCACTTAAACGTGGCAAGTCTTTAGAATGAATAGATACAACATTTTATTCGTATAGCATAGGTTCAGTAGCTCTAATTGCAAGATCTGTAGATAATAACAATGTAGGCTGCTTGAATCTACAATTATTTCATAGTAGATAAAAATTCAGTATGATTATGGTAATCATAACAAATGCGGGCCATCACCCAACTTTTTCCTCAAATCTCAAAACATTATACAGTGAAGCCACATTCGAACTGTTTTCAAGTAACACTAAAAATGTTATTTTATTTATCCTTTATGTGAGTGAAAGTTTATTTTCTGCAATATAGGAAAAACACTATCTAAATGTAACAATAAATGCACCTATATGATAAAAAAAAGGTAGTGAAGCCCTAAATGAAATTAAATAGATAGTCCGTTAAAGAAACAAATAAAAACAGACAAAAGCATTTATGCTATTAGAGGTATTCCAGAGCTTAATGTAGGAGTAATTTCACTCTACATTAGGGAATAAAGACATATCTGTAGGAAAAAATCTATTTTTCTCTAATGAATTACCTTAACATCTTTCTCAAAATCAAATGATCGTTCATGCCTGAGTTTATATCTGGGCGCTATATGTGAGGTGGAAGCATATGAGCAAATCTGGCCTGCAACCTGTTTTTGTATGACCCACAGGTTAAGAATGTTTTTACACGTTTAGAGGCGGTATAAAACAAGACAAACAACCATAACAACAAATAAAAAGGAGATTATGCAAAAGAAATTTTATGTGGCTGCAAAACCAAAATTATTTACTATCTTATGCCATGCAGAAATGTTCGTCCACCTTTGTACTGTATTTTTAAAATTTTTTTGAGTTTTATTGAGATATAATTGACATACATCACTGTATAAGTTTAAGGTATACAGCATAATGGTTTGACAAATATTTTGTGGAATGATTACTGCTATAAGTTTAGGTAGCATCCAACATCTCATACGGATACAATAAAAAGAAAGCAAAAAAAGAAAAGAAAAAATTTTCTTTTTGGTTGTGCTGAGAACTCTTGGGATTTACTCTCTTAACAATTTTCGTCTATATCATACAACAGTGTTAACCGTAGTTATCACGCTGTATGTTACATCCTTAGTACTTATTTATCTTGTAGCTGGAAGTTTGTACCTTTGACCACCTTCCTCTCATTCCTCCACCTGCACCCCCTACCTCTGGTAACCATAGGTCTGACCCCTTTTTCTATGAGTTTGGTTTCTTGTTTGTTTTTAGATTCTACATATAAGTGAGATCATACAGTATTTGCCTTTCTCTGTCTGACTAATCTCACTTAGCGTAATGCCCTCAAGGTCCATCCATGTTGTCACAAACCATAGGATTTCCTTGTTTTTTTATGGCCGAATAATATTCCATTGTCTATATACACCATGATTTTCTTTATCCATTCTTCCGTCAACGGACACTTAGATAGTATCCATATCTTGGCTGTTGTAAATAATGCTGCTATGAACATGGGGGTACAAATTTCTTTTTGGGTTAGTGTTTTCGTTTCCTTTGGCTATATCCCCAGAAGTGGAATTGCTGAATAACATGGCAGTTCTATTTTTAATTTTTTGAGGATCCTCCATACTGTTTTCCATAGTGGCTGCACCAGTTTACAATCCCACCAATTGCACTATATTTTTTACATGATCTACATGCCTATCATCTTATTAATACCACACTCTTATGATTAGTGTATCATTATAGTAAATACAGAAATCTGATAGTGCAAGTTCTCTAGCACTGTTCCACTTCTTCAAAATCGTTTTGTCTACTCTAGGTTATTTTCTATAGCATATAAATTTTATAATGTGCTTGTACATTTATAAATAAAGAGCCAGCCATAAATTCAAATGCATTTGAATTTCATCTATAGCTCAATTTGCAGAAAAAGTGTATCTTAATAGTAGTGAGTCCTCTGGACAATTAACATTGTATATCTCTTCATTAATTTAGATCATATTTAATTTATCTCAGTAGCATTTTGTCGTTTTCAGTGTAGAAGTCTTGCACGTGTTTTATTAAATTTATCTCTAGATAATGTTTATTAAGATAATATATTTTTTATAAACTTTGTTTATTAAGAACAGTTTTAGGTTCACAGAAAAATTGAGAAGAAAGTCAAGAGAGTTCTCACATAACACTGCTCCCACATATATATAGCCTGCTGGGCTATCAAATTCCAGAACCAGTGTGGTACATTGTTACAATCAATGAACCTACATTGACACATCATCACCCAAAATCCATAGCTTATATGTTAAGGTTCACTCTCTGCATTGCACATTCTATGGGTTTTGAGAAATGTATAATGACATATAACCACCATTATAATGCCCCACAGAATAGTTTCACTGACATAAAGACTCTTTGTCTTTTGCCTAGTCAGCCTTCCCTCACCTCTAACGTTGGCAGCCACTGATCTTTTTACTGCCTCCATAGTTTGCTTTTTCCAGGATGTTGTATTTGTAATCATACAGTATATAACTTTTTCAGATTGGCTTCTTACACTTATTAATATGCATTTACGTTTCCATCATGTCTTTTCATGGCTTAATAACTCACATCTTTTTAGCACTGAATAATATGCCTTTGTCTGGATGTACCACAATTTATTTATCCATTCACCTATTGAAGGACATCTTGGTTGCTTCCAAGTTTTGGCAATTATGAGTAAAGCTGCTATAAATATCTATGAGCAGGTTTTTGCATGAACATAAGTTTTTAACTCCTCTGGGTAAATACCAAGGAGCACGATCACAGAATTGTATAGTAAGAGTATGTGTAGTCTTGTAAGACACCACCAACCTGTCTTCCAAAATAGCTGTACCATTTTGCATTCCCATGAGCAACGAATGAAAGTTCTTGTTGCTCAACACCCAAGCCAGCACTTGGTGTTGTCAGTGATTTGAATTTTGGTCATTCTAATAGGTATATAGTGATTTCTCATTGTTGTTTTAATTTGTAAATCCCCAATGACATACGCTGTTGAGCATCTTTTCATATGCTTATTTTCCGTCTCTATATCTTCTTTGGTGAGGTGTCTGTTTAGATCTTATGCCCACTTTTTAATCTGGTTTTTCATTTTCTTATTGATTAATTTTAAGATTTCTTTGTATATTTTAGGTAGAAGTTCTTTAACAGATGTAACTTTTACAAATATTTTCTCTCAGTCTGTGGCCTGTCTTCTTATTCTTTTGACAGTGTCCTTTGCAAAGCAGAAGTTTTTAATTTTAATGAAGTCCATTTTATTGATTATTTCTTCATGGATCATGCCATTGGTGTTGTATCTAAAAAATCATCACCAAACCCAAGGTCATCTAGATGTTCTCCTGTGTTATCTTCTAGGAGTTTTAGAGGTCTGTGCCTAGATTTGTTTTTTATATGTGACTGTCCAGTTGTTTGAACACGATTTGTTGAAAAGATGAAATTTTTTCAATTATATTGCCTTTGCTCTTCTGTCAAAGATCAGTTGAGCATATTTGTGTGGGTTTATATCTGGACTCTCTATTTTGTTCATTGATCTATTTGCCTATTCTTTCTCCAATACCACACTGTCTTGATTATTGTAGCTTTATAGTAATTCTTGAAGTTGGGTAGCATCAGTTCTTCAACTTTTCTCTTCTCCTTTAATATTGTATTGGCTATTCTGGGTCTTTTGCTTATCCATGTATTTAGTTCTTTGATTTTGTTCATCAGAGTTTTGTAGTTTTCCTCATATAGATCTTATACATAATTTTTTAGATTTATACCTAAGAATTTCCTTTTTGGGACTGCCAGTATAAATGGCATTGTGTTTTTAATTACAAATTCTATTTGTTCATTGCTTGTACGTAGTGATTGACTTTTGCATATTAACCTTGTATACTGCAACCTTGCTTCAATCACTTTTTTTAAAAATTTTTTGTGTATTGATTTCAGGAGTTTTTGTGTCAATTCTTTCACATTTTCTCCATAGACCATTATGTCTTCTGTGAACAAAGACAGCTTTATTTCTTCCTTCTCAGTCTATAAGGCTTTTATGTCATTTTCTTGTCTTACTGTATTAGACAGGGCTTCCAGTGAAATGTTGGAAATGGGTGGTGAGAGGACACATTCTTGCCTTGTTCTTGACCTAGGAATATTTTGACATCTATGGTCTTATGATTTTTTTTTTTAACCAAAGAAACACAGAGATCATTATCCCACTGAACCATTTGAGAATAAGTTACCAACATGATGCACCATCATCCCTGAATACGTTAGCATACATTAACTAAAATAGAGACATTCTCCTAGATGACCATATTGTAACCATCACAATCAAAAAACTGGAATTAATGTAATCATATCATCTACTCTCCACACTCCATTCAAATTTAACTGAACTTCACCATACCTCTCTTTATGAAATAAATCCAGTCTATAAGTATGCATTACATTTACCAGTCATGTGTCTTTATAAACTGTCTTTCCATCTGGAATATTTCTTGATTTTCCTTGATTTTTATAACTGCACTTCTTGAAAATTATAGACCAGCTGCTATGAATAATATTATTCAATTACAGTTTTTTTCTTATATATAGAGAGAGATTTTCTTCTCAAAAATATCAAAGAAGTGACATTGTCTTCTCATTGCATCCTATAGGTGGAAAATAATTTTGATTTGTCCCGCTAATCATTAATAGTGAGGTCTTCTTAAGAGGACAAGGATAGGGGACATATGCACACACATCAATATATATTTATATATCTATATCTATCTTCCTATTCAGGACTTGACACAGATACATTCAATTTGCATCCAATATCAGAATGCTCTTAGTTTTCTTCCTTTTCATTTACTTTTAAAGAAACTTGTCTCCTATCAGTTTCAACATACATAGTTACTTAGTTGATCATATAGGAATTTGCCAATGAGGCTGTTTAAATTTTAAATTATATCCAAAAGAAATTAAATATCAAAGTTATTTAATATCAGCTATCAACTATCAAAAATCTTTTACAATCAGCTGTTTTGTTATTTTTATCCCTACAGTACATATTTCTATTTTATATCCTTCACATAACTTATCTTAATATAATATATATTTAGTCTGGGAAGTCTTTTATTGATTACTTATCCTCACATATTTCATATTTTTCTTGAACCACTTATTTTCTTTTATTGGGGAAGTATGTTCAATGACTAAGCATTTCACCCCTCTTTTCAGAGTTAATATTTTATTGAAATTATGTCTAATGTGAAATTGATCAAACAATAACATATTTCAATAATAAATTTTTAACTATGATATAAAATGCAATGATATAGGAAATGCTTAGTTTAAGGAGTTCATAGAGCTCTTTTCAGCTATCTTTTTTCTGTGGATGAATATTACTTTTTTCCAGGTTTGGTTAGGACAAGTGGAATTTAATATCAAAAAGAAGAGAAGGTATTGGATGAGTGGTCCTTATAAAATTGAATAAAAGATGTATTAGTAATTGTTGCAAAGTGAGTTATATATAGTACATAAGTTACATGAAGTACACATGCATTTACATCCATATATTACTATTATGTTAATTTAAATGTAATAAATACATGATAGGAATAAATAGATAAACAGAAGGGTGTTCTGCATTTCAGGAAAGATGATGCAAGTGGAAAATATGAATCTTCAGTTTCCAATAATCTTTTGGTAAAATTAATGAATAATTAATATCCTGTAAGCAAAAAGATGTTAAAGAAAGTATAAAATATCACCTTAACTATATTATATTTTTCAATTGAAGATATATAATTTATCCTTTGGGAATTAAACGTGGAGAATTATCCATACGCCTGCTTGAAATAATGCAAACCCGCCACTAAGACCCATTTGAGACACAGGTGGTTGAGAATGTGCCCTAAGCACTCTTCCATTGCTGAGAATGATGAAAACACAGAGATGGTATTTTCCAACATACTTTCAAAAAATCTTAACTATTTTATCTTTGAGAGAGGTATGGCATAAAACAGCATTATAATTTTTGCCCAGGGGCCGGCCTAGTGGCGCGAGTGGTTAAGTGCACGCGCTCCGCTGCAGCGGCCTGGATTCGGATCCCTGGCGCACACCGATACACCGCTTGGCAAGCCATGCTGTGGCTGCGTCCCATATAAAGTGGAGGAAGATGGGCATGGATATTAGCCCAGGGCCAGTCTTCCTCAGCAAAAAAAGAGGAGGATTGGCAGATGTTAGCACAGGGTTGATCTTCCTTGCAAAAAAAAAAATAATAATAAATAAATAATTTTTGCCCAGATGCAAGAAAATGCTGCTCTCTTCAGTAATTTTAAGGATATTCTCTATGTTTTTTTCTCATAAAACACTCCTGGATCACTGTATTGTTTCACAATAACAGAGAAAGTATGTGAGTATTGTCATTTTTCACTCTTTCTTCCCTATTCTACAACACGTATGAATTCCGACATAGCAGTCTAGGCCATGGATTGAGGAAGGAGGATGGATGTAACACCAGACGCTCAGGGAAGAATTACCCTTATTCTAAAGAGAGTTCCCCTTGTCCATTAGAGTCTGACACATGGAGGACAACAAAGGTATAGGTTAAGATCATTTTTTAGGGTTGTTGGCATAATATTGAGGGAAATTCTTTTTGATGGTTTATAGTTTTTTTACTGAAGTAGAGATGGAGTTCATCTACTTAAAATTATAGATGGATAGCAGTGCCATAGGTTAAAAAAAAAGAGAGAGAGAGGAAAACATTTGAAACATTCACTATGGAGAGGATAGAGGAAAAAAAAATAATTAGGAAAGAAAGGATTTCCCAACGCTAATCAAATCTCAGTTGCATTAGAGGTAGGGAACTGATAAAGAGACCAAATCTGAGAAGTTGTAATTTTTTTTTCCAGTAGGCTTCATCAGTCCTGGAGTTGCTATGGAGAAGCTAGCTGGATGGATTGATGCAGGCTTAAGATGTTCTTAGTACAAGACAACAGTGTAATTGCAGAGTTTAATAAAAAATAGAAGTTCACACAGTGTGCAGTTGATGTGGTAAGGACAAACTAAGGACCCAGGAGGCCAAGGGTCTGTCTGGGCCCCAAGTACATTTGTAGGAATAATCTCTGAATGAGCCAGAAGTAGTATGGCCAGAAACTTGGATATTGAACTTAATTTCACAAGGAGGATTATTTCAAGTGAATGACAAGATTTGGACAATTATCATGGAAGAGTTTGGATAATATGAATAAAAGTTGAAGGTCACTGGAGACAAAAAGTCAATAAACTCAGAATAAGGAGATTACATGGACTGTCAACGTGAATTTGCCTAGAATGATGGGCCTATACTTTTAGCATCAAATTCCTACTATCCATGTGCAACTGAATTCATTTCAATACTATGTTTTAACACTGAAATAAAATCTGTTGAAGGTAAAATTTCGGGAAAAAAGTTATTTTTAATTCACCTAAAATATCAGCATCAATCAGTATTTATGGGGAGCACATACACTTGCCAAAAGGTCTATATTTCCAACATGGAACTTACTAATTTCAGATAAAGTAACAGGTTGATAAGAATGCAAGCATATATAAAGATGAAGCATAAAAAATAACTTTTAAGGGTAGGTTGTCTTAAATGTTAATTTGCAAACATTGTGGTGAAGCTGGCATTTTTGAAATTCTAAGACGTAATGTATTTTACTAAATAGTTTGACATCAAAGAACAGAACAAACACAAGCACAGAATATTTAAAAGAGCTAACTTAAAATTTCAATATGCAACATTGCTTATTTAAAAAAATGATACTTCTCTTTCATTGGTCAATGTGTTAGAGTTCTCCAGAGAAACAGAATCAGTAGAAAAAGAAACAATATATATAAGTGGTGGATTAAAAGAGAACGTGGTCTGCTGCTCCATAAAAGGTTCTGGAAGGGTACTAGGACTGGGACATTGTGTTTAAGAGTAAAATGAAAGATATGCAGAAGAGATAGATGGAGATCAGAATATAAGGGGGTTTGTAAGTCATATTAAGGAGCTCATGTTTGCGAGAAAATATTAAAAAGTTTAATAATATGTCAAACATAAAATAAGGGAAATATCATCATCAGATTTATATATTTTGAAAGATAACACTGGCAATAATGTAAAAATGGATTGAAATCACGATTCCATTCTTTGAGGAACTTACATTTTTTGTAAAATATGCATCATAATGTAAATAGATGACAATAAAATAACTGTTATATATATGAGTAGGGTTGCTTCTCCTTGACTGTCATCTTTCAACACAGCAAGGGAAGGATGACCTGTTAGAAGTCTGTGGTAACTGGCCACATGGGAAATAATCGTGATCTAGATAAGTGTGGTAGCAATAAAGATAAAGATAAATGGGCAGTTTAAAGAGATATTAGGAAACAAAATGGGACAGGACTAACATTTAAATCAGTTTGAGATTGGGGCAGAGAGAGCAGTTAAGAATAGTTTCTGAATTACTAAGCTGTGCAAACGAGGATATCATATACTGTCATATACTGAGAGAGTACACTAGAAGAGATACAAGGTTTGAAGAGAAATGCAGTGAATTCAATTTAACACATTAAGCTTGGATTTCCTGGCAGATATTCAAATAAGGAGCACAGAGATGTTTAAGGATTCAATGGGCTGAATTTATTGGAAGAAAAGTTTGTTTTGTTATCTAGGGAAAACATGTAGATGTACCACCTCTGAATGCCAACACAGGGTTGGGATATAGGCTACCAGGCAAGAATACATTGGGTTACACCAAGTGACCAGACATAAACATATGTATAGACTTTAACCAAGAAATGGAATAAAGAACAGTGTATGGCAACAGATGACTAAGAATATGTAATTATAGACAGAAATAAGATCAGAAGCTAAGGAAATTAGGAACAGATATAAAAATCAAATCTAACACAGGAAGAGGAAGCCACCTTAAGATTTAGCCATAAACAAAAAAAGACAGGCCATCATTTCGTTCTTTCCTATTGTTGCCATGTGACTTGAGGTGAAATGGACTAAAAGATAGTTCAGAGAGGTTAAGGAGGAGGCTGTTGTGTTATTCCTACCATGCAATCATAAAGATATGGACCAAGGTCACCACCATGATAACAACAATGAATTGATTTTTTTAAAAAACTTATTTATAAGAATTAACTGATATGATATTAATCACTGAATGGATATAGACAATAAAGAAGGATAAGTTAAAAGAATATATTAAAATTTTGAAATGGATGTCTCAGAAAATCATTGTATCAATGAGAGAGTAAACAAATTTAGGAGGAAAAGATTGTCAGCTCTGTGAACTTGGACAGGTATACACCATTCTGATTATAGGCCTAGTTTCCTAATCTAGATAATAGGAGCTGAGACCATTAGTCCCAATGCGTCTTGTGAAGTTGAAATAAGATATGTGAGGTAACACATATGAGAGAGGAAACCGTAAGGGTCTGATTCACCACTACAAACTCACATCCCAGAACAGTTCTTAACACACTTCAGGTACTCAATAAATATTTGTTGAATGAATTAAAAAAAAGAGAGAGAGAGATGAATGCTGAATTTTGCAGAAAAATATAGTAGAATAAAAACATGAAAAGACCATTGGACTGGACACACAGTATAAAGTCAAATTTTCTTACTACAAAACAGCTTCTTGCATGTTTCAGAGTGTTTCCACATTGTTTCTTTAAAAAGAAAATCAGGACAAAAGAAGAGGAAAAATAACACAGGCAGAAAAAAATTGGTATTAGTTGAAAAATTTCTCAAAACACAGATGCTCATGCTGCTTGATAGAATGGCTTTCTACACTGCATTAACATCTGATGTATTTCTGAAATGAAGCACACTCATTTGTAATTCTTTATTCCTCGATGTTCCCAGTGAGAGGTTTAGAAAAAAATGCTGACATAAAAATGATAATAAACTTAATTTGCTATTATACCCTTCTATTTACAATGTCAAAAACAAATAAATCCTTCTCTGGGCAAAATGTATCCTATCTTAATATTTTGCATAACTCTAAAAACCCATTTTGGTTTATCTTCACAGTAATGATCTGAGTCTATTTTATTCTTCATCCTAATTAATATGCCATAGTCAATTGAAAAGTCATTCAAGGGTGGGTAGACATATTTTCTGACAAGGGATGAAATGGTCACGATAGCACATCCTAAAGCTGTTTTGCAGTAGTTTTACTCCTATATTATATTCCCATTCCTGGAATCTCACAAGTGTCTTGTGTCATTTGTTTTCCTAGTACAATGATTTAAACCAATTTTAAGATGCAATTAAAACCTTTACTCTCATGTTACAGACTTAAGTTTACAATATTAACACAATAAATATACTTGTCTTCTAGGCGCTGAGATGCATCCATGAAAGCTGCTTCTCAAGGCAGTGGCGTGTTTCATGTGGATTCATTATATAATTAATATACTTCTCGTAGATACAGACAATTAAAATATCTTACTTAAGTGCCCACTTTTAATCCACTTAAAAAGGACAGCAATCTACGCCACAAGTTCTGATCAAAGTCTCCCCTGCTCACCACTCCTTTCACACACGTGAAACTCCAGCCATTTTGAAATGCTTGTGATTCCCAGGACATTCCAGGATGCTTCCTACTTCCTTATCTTTGCTTATGCTACCATTTTTGCTGAGCTCTTGGACTGCACTCCACCTTTATGGTCAGTCAGTTCTGAAAGCAGCGCTCCATTAATGTGTCTTGTTTCCTTCTACTAGAATTGATTATACATTCTTTAATGTCCTGTCTTGTATATGAATCTATAAAGATGCCCGTAACACTTTATTGTACTAATTTATTTTCGGCTCTGTTTAACTCTTTGTAACTAAAAGCCACTCAATGGCAAGGACTGTGTCTTCTATGTATTTTTATTCCTATCAATCATATGTCTCAGAGCATATCACATGATAGGAAGTTAATATGTTAAATGCATAAATGAATGAACGAAAGATTCATGTTTTTATTAACAGATTTCCTGAAAGTATGAGTTTGAAAACAGACTACCTATTTCATTTAAGTTTAGGGTACATTTTCAAGCAATGGTAAAGAATTTTCATCTTTCAATATTGGGCTCTAAAGACATGATAGGAAGTACAATCGTATGTGTATCTTTATAATGTCAGTAGCAGAAGATCAAGAAGCAAACATTCTGGTTAATATCAGAAAAGAACTAGCAGGATTGAGATTATTAGTTTTCAATCTGAAAAACAATTTTTGAAGTGATCTCAAGACATCACTTCTGAATATGTTGGGTTAATATGAGTTTTGAGTTTCTATCCTTTAAGAAAGTGGTGAATATATTTCAAAACAGAAGTTAAGAACATGGGGTCTAGATTCAAAACTGTCCACACTTGAAATGTCTCATTAGCTTAAAACCATATACATATTACCATATGTATTTTTTTATTTGCTTCAATGGTGTTAATTTGGGTAATATGGCTCTTGTTGTCTGGTCCTGGTTGTGTGCATCCCTGGCTGAAATAGCATCCTCTCTCTGGGTCATCACTCTCCTTATGACAGTGGAAAGCAACAACAGGAAATTAGTATGATAGCTCCAAAGCTCTTGCTAAGAGGTGGCATGTGTCATTCTGTCATTCCATTTGTCAAAGGAAGTCACATGGCAAATCCTAACATATGAGTGTACGTGTCAGAAGAGCATAATCCCCTGTAGAACAAGAATTTTTTGTTGTTGTTATTGAGAAAGATTCGCCCTGAGCTAACATCTGTGCTAATCTTCCTCTATTCTGTAGATGGGTCGCTGCCCCAGCATGGCTGCTGACGATGGTGTAGGTCTGTACCCAGGAACTGAACCTGGGCCACTGAAGCAGAGTGCACCAAACTTAACCACTAGGCCACAGGAGTGGCCCCTAGAATGATAATTTTTAAGGAAGGATCATATAGAGAGAGGCAGGAAATATTTTGAACAATATTTCACCTCCCCAAAGAATTAGTTGTGAATGTGAAATCAATAATGCAGAGTTAGGATATAATTTCTGGAGAGGTATCTTTGAAGAGTTGAGAGAATACGGGATCCATAATACCAGAGGAAGGAAGAAATACAGAATAGGACAGAAGTCCTTTAATTGTAACTGCAGAAAAAGCAGAGTGTTTGCAGATGTCTGTATTTGGCAGCAGAAAGATGAATTAGGTCGCCTGAATTGCCTTTATTTTCTACGTGAAGCATAAGGGAAGGTCATCAGCTGAAAATCTGTAGGCAGCATGGGAAGTTTAGGAAGAAAGAAAATAGGAGCGTCTTCTGAAAGAAGAAAACAAAATTTCTATAAAACTAGAGTAAGATTATTTGGCAGTTTTGGTATTCATTTGCAATCAGTGACCATATACATAAAGTAAGACAATATAGCACAGTTGTATGCGTGAGAAGAAATTAAATTAACCTTGGACGTCTTTGGAATTATTTGACTAGAAACCAGGATGTTATCAACATGGAAGGGATTTGTAGGCATCATGAAAATTTTCCTCCCAATCTATAGTATATTCTGCAAAACACTTGCCAAGAGATCTTAAAAAGAATAGTGGACTGGAAAGATCTTTTGATGTATGTGTTTCTATGAAGCATAGAATGTGTGAATTGTATATAAAATCCAGAAGTGACTGGCACATTATTTCCGTATTAACTTCTGACAAGAGCAATGAAAACTGTCTCCAGAATAGCTTACATGTGAAATTCTAAGTATGTTACTGAGTTTGGATAATGTTAACAAGAGATCGTATTTATGCATGAGAGTTCTAAGAGCTCTTTCCACTGTAACTCATTTAGAACTCACAACAACACTGTAAAATAGGTATAACAACTGTTACCCCATTTTTAACGTGAAGAAACAGACAATAGAGGCCAAATAACTAAGATCACAGATCCAGGATTCAAATTTTATCAATGTGATTCCAGAGGACATTCTTTAATATTCTTTTCCGTATAGAGTGTGGCAAATCATCCTGATGATTATAGCTTTGTTTTTGAAATGAATTAATTGTAGGAGAACGAAGAGATGGCAGGCCACTCCAGGTTGAACTATAGCTTGACGGTTGATAAGACAGCAGTTTATCCTCCATAAGATGTTGTGAACAATCTGATGTTGGAATTATTGGGTCTCAAATAAATTCATGACTAAACAGTGACCTATAAATAAATGTATATCTGTTCATCCTCGTAAAGAACCATTATTGATTGTAATAGATATTTGATTCTTGAAACAAATGCTAAAAACCTGAATACAAATTCCTTCTTTGAAAGAGTGAAGTGAAAGCCTTTATGTTCAATTTTATTCTCTCTTTTAATTATGTATAGGGTTAAAGTGCTATGTAGGTATAACTTTGCTGTGCATAATTTCCTCTCATATTTGCATGTTTCCAGAATGACTATCAATCATTAAGATGGCTTGATATTTTCTCATTTAGAAAATACCACATTCAATAATCATTAATTAACATCTACATTATATTAAATATCTAAGCGATCTCTGTGAATCTTCAGAGAAGTGCCAAAATCAATTAAAACATCTAAAAGTACAGATTAAATTATGTTTACATTTGAAACACTATTTTACCAGGATATTTTCCTCAATCTGTAAAAATAAATGAAGAATTCCTTAGGAAGGAAACCTTTTCAAATGGAATGACATGGTAGAGTGTATTTTTTAAATTAAATTAGTGAATTGATTTTTGATCATCTTCAATATTATTAAAATAAACATTATGGTTATTAAACACTGAATAGTCTGCATTGTAAATTGACATACCTCACCTTAATGCATGAAGAGGACAGAAATAAGAATAATGATAATTTCGTGAAAGGTGTATGGGAATGGCTTAACCAAAGTATAGGTTCACTAATTCTAACAGAGTTTTTGTCTTTTCATTCTAATTGGTTGGCAAGGTGTACAGAACTGGAGTAGGAATCTATTTCTGGATGCTCATTATAAGGAGATGTAGTCAAGCATCATCATATCCTAAAAATCTAGACTGAAAATGACACCTCTGGAAGGGCCATAGACATGATATGTTAAAGTGTGTAAAGATAATCATTAAAATAGAAGACACAAAAGCTTGAGAAGAGTCAGAGAAATATCTACAACAAATAATTTTATTTTAATAAATAATATAATGTACAAGTACCTAAGGCAACAGATTTTTTTCTACTAACCAAGTAAACTTGTAGCTAAAAAACAGAGAAGAAATTGATTAGTTAAGATGGATAGATGTACATTAATGTCTAAAACTGAATAAGGTAGAATAATAACAGATAGAGCTGAATAGCTGTAGGGTACCAAGTTTAGACCTTCCTAAAATTTCATGTATACACACAATTATTTCTATAGAGTCCCCCAAAACAGCCTTGTTTATTGATCAGCAAACAGAAGTTCATTTATTTTAACTATACATAAAACACAACTCCTGAAGGTCAAAAGCAATAACAGCTTATTTTCCTTATATAAAACCAAAGTATTACATCTAGACATTAATGTCTCAAAGTTTAGCTAGCTGCTTCTCAGAATATGAGCTTTTAATTTTAATGCAGCATTTCTCTGCCTTTTCAAAGTCTTAATGGACCACATTTGAGATGTTAAGAAAGATGGATCAAATAATTTCACAATAGCTCCAGGAAAAGAAAATCAAAGTCATTGGATTTAATTCTGTTGCATGCGTTAGTATTTAAGTTTAAATGAAGGCATTGATTATCAGTCTTAGTTAATATAGATTAAATAATATTCCCGAGTTTTCTGTTTAAAACTAAAATTAAAATATAAATGGACTTTTCCCCTTAACTTCATGGCTATATGGCAGGCCTTTTAGCTAATGTTACATTAATGCTCTATGTATAATTGTAATATATAGCGTTAAGCTATTAAGTCTCTGAATTATGGCCTCAGAATTGTAAGAAATATTTCTATAATCTATATATGTAGTTAACTTTGCTTCAGTCATAAAAATACAAAAACCTAACCTAGAATTCATGTCATCCGGGTTCTTTTACACAGCAGAGAATTAGGTCAGTGAACATCAAGGTTCTATGAAATGCTTAATCTATACAAAGTACGCAGCAATGTTAAACTAGACTTGTGACAGGGTCCTCTTGCTTATGATTCACTACTCAACTTGCTGATTATGATTCACATTTGGTTCTTAGATCTGCATGTTGACCGTGAAACAAATACAGGTAAACTGACACATGTCTGCTCTCTCTATAGATATAAATTATGAGTCCAAGGAGCTCAATATTTCAAACATACTTTCTACATCAGTGACTTCTGTTGTTTGGTAAGAGGTTAAGAGGATTATTTTTGATGGAGGATTAAGTTTGTTCATACGAGATTGCTAATACTCCAAGTGTGCTCAAGAGAGTTCTAGAAATTTCTAAAAGATAGTTTGATGCATTTTCACTTCTTGTGAGGAAGGAGCAGGAGCCACACATGGGCTCTGGAGCCCCCACCTCCACTTCAACCAGAGCAGCTTCTATTTTTGTCTATATTCTGCAGACGATTTATTTCAAAGAGCATTTTCCCACCTTTTTTAAACCTCAGATTTGATAGATTGCAGCAAAATGTTTTTTTTTTGAATATATATATCTCATCACCATATGCATGTCTCCCTTCACACCTTGTGCCCACCCCCCACCCCCTTGCCCCTGATAACCACAATACAGTTTTCTCTGTCCATGTGTTGGTTTATAATCCGCATATGAGTGAGATCATACCGTGTATGTCTTTCTCTGTCTGGCTTACTTCACTTAACATAATACCCTCTGGGCTGATCAATGTTGTTACAAATGGGACGATTTTGTCTTTTTTTATGGCTGAGTAGTATTCCATTGTATATATATGCCACATTTTCTTGATCCAATCATCAGTTGAGGGACACTTAGTTTGCTTCCACTTCTTAGCTATAGTGAATAATGCTGCAATGAACATAGGGGTGCATAAACCTCTTTGGATTGTTGATTTCAGGTTCGTTGGATAGATTCCCAGTAGTGGGATGGCTGGATCATAGGGCATCTCTAGTTTTAATTCTTTGAGGAATCTCCATACCGTTTTCCATAGAGGCTGCACCAGTTTGCATTCCCATAAGCTGTGTATGAGGGTTCCTGTTTCTCCACAGCCTCTCCAACATTTGTTGTTTTTTGTCTTGGTGATTATAGCCATTCTAACAGGTGTGAGGTGATATCTTAGTGTTGTTTTGATATGCATTTTCCTGATGATTAGTGATGTTGAACATCTTTTCATGTGCCTATTGGCCATCTGTATATCTTCTTTGGAGAAGTGTCTGTTCATTTCCTCTGCCCATTTTTTGATTGGATTGTTTGCTTTTCTGTTGTTCAGTTGTGTGAGTTCTTTATATATTATGGAGATCAACCCCTTGTCAGATGTATGTTTTGTAAATATTCTCTCCCAGCTAGTGGGTTGTCTATTCATCTCGATTATGGTTTCATTTGTCTTGTAGAAGCTCTTTAATCTGATAAAGTCCCACTTGTTTATTTTTTCTTTAGTTTCCCTAGTCTGGGTGGGCATGTCATCCAAAAAGATTCCTTTATGAACAATGTCAAATAGTGTGTTGCTTATATTTTCTTCTATGAGTTTTATAGTTTCAGGTCTCACCTTCAGGTCTTTGATCCATTTTGAGTTAATTTTTGTGAATGGCGATAGCAGATGGTCCACTTTCATTCTTTTCCATGTGGCTGTGCAGTTTTCCCAATGCCATTTATTGAAGAAACTTTCCTTTCTCCATTGTATGTTCTTAGCTCCTTTGTGGAAAATTAGCTGTCCGTATATGTGTGGTTTTATTTCTGGGCTTTCAGTTCTGTTCCATTGATCTGTGTGTCTGTTTTTGTACCAGTACCATGCTGTTTTGATTACTATTGCTTTGTGGTATGTTTTGAAGTCAGGGATTGTGATGCCTCCTGCTTTGTTCTTTTATCTTAGGATTGCTTTAGCTATTCGGGGTCTTTTGTTGCCCCATATGAATTTTAGTATTCTTTTTTCTATTTCCGTGAAGAATTTCAGTGGGATTCTGATCGGGATTGCATTGAATTTGTAGATTGCTTTAGGTAATATAGACATTTTAACTATGTTTATTCTTCCAATCCACATGCACGGGATATCTTTCCCTTTCTTTATGTCATCATCGATTTCTTTCAATAACGTCTTGTAGTTTTCATTGTACAGGTCTTTCACCTCCTTGGTAAGATTTATTCCTAGATATTTTATTCTTTTTGATGCAATTGTAAATGGTATTATCTTTTTGAGCTCTCTTTCTGTTAGTTCGTTATTAGCATACAGAAATGCAACTGATTTTTGTAGATTGATTTTGTACCCTGCAACTTTGCTGTAGTTGTCGATTATTTCTAATAGTTTTCCAATGGATACTTTAGGGTTTTCTATATATAAAATCATGTCATCTGCAAACAGTGAGAGTTTCACTTCTTCGTTACCTATTTGGATTCCTTTTATTCCTTTTTCTTGCCTAATTACTCTGGCCAAAACCTCCAGTACTATATTGAATAGGAGTGGTGAGAGTGGGCAACCCTGCCTCGTTCCTGTTCTCAGAGGAATGGCTTTCAGCCTTTCGCTGTTGAGTATAATGTTGGCTGTGGGTTTGTCATAAATAGCCTTTATTATGTTGAGGTACTTTCCTTCTATTCCCATTTTGTTGAGAGTTTTTAGCATAAATGGATGTTGTATCTTGTCAAATGTCTTCTCTGCATCTATTGAGATGACCATGTGGTTTTTCCTCTTTGTTTTGTTGATGTGATGTATCATGTTGATTGATTTGTGGATGTTGAAACATCCCTAAGTCCCTGGTATAAATCCCACTTGATCATGGTGTATGATCTTTTTAACGTATTGCTGTATTCGGTTTGCCAATATTTTGTTGAGGATTTTTGCATCTATGTTCATCAGCAACATTGGCCTGTAATTTTCCTTCTTTGTATTGTCTTTGTCTGACTTTGGTATCAGGGTGATGTTGGCCTCAAAGGATTATTTAGGAAGTGTTACGTCTTCCTCTATTTTTTGGAGTAGTTTAAGAAGGATGGGTTTTAAAAGATTTAATTCTTCTTTGAATGTTTGGTAAAATTCACCAGGGAAACCATCTGGACATGGACTTTTGTTTTTGGGGAGGTTTTTGATTACTAGTTCAATCTCATTACTTGTGATTGGTCTATTCAGATTCTCCATTTCTTCTTGGTTCAGTTTGTGACGCTTATGAGTCTAAGAATTTATCCATTTCTTCTAGATTGTCCAATTTGTTGGCATATAATTTCTCATAGTATTCTCTTATAATCCTCCGTATTTTCGTGGTATCCATTGTAATTTCTCCTCTTTCATTTCTAATTTTATTTACTTGAGACTTTTCTCTTTTTTTCTTAGTAAGCCTGGCTAAGGGTTTGTTGATTTTGTTTATCTTCTCAAAGAACCAACTCTTTCTTTCAATAATCCTTTCTACTGTATTTTTGGTCTCAATTTCATTTATTTCTGCTCTGATTTTTGTTATTTCTCTCCTTCTGCTGACTTTGGGCTTTGTTTGTTCCACTTTTTCTAGTTATTTTAGGTGTAATTTAAGGTTGCTTATTTGGGCTTTTTCTTGTTTGTTAAGGTGGGCTTGTATCGCTATGAGTTTCCCTCTCAGGACCGCTTTTGCTGCATCCCATATGGTTTAGTATGGCATATGTTCATTTTCATTTGTTTCCAGGTAGTTTTTGATTTCTCCTTTAATTTCATCAATGATCCATTGGTTTTTCAGTAGCATGTTGTTTAATCTCCACATTTTTGTCACTTTCCAAGTTTTTTTTTCATGGTTGATTTCTAGTTTCATAGCATTATGGTCTGAAAACATGCTTGTTATGCTTTCAATCTTCTTAAATTTATTGAGGCTTCCTTTGTTTCCCAACGTATGGTCTATCCTTGAGAATGTTCTATGGGCACTTGAGAAGAATGTGTAGTCAGCTGTTTTTGGATGGAGTGCTCTGTATATGTCTACTAGGTCCATCTCATCCAGTTTTTCATTTAAGTCTACTATTTCTTTATTGACTTTTTGTCTGGGTGATCTATCCATTGATGTAAGTGGGGTATTAAGATCCCCTACTATTATTGTGTTGTTGTTAATGTCTCCTTTTAGGTTTGTTAATAGTTGCTTTATGTACATTGGTGCTCCTATGTTGGGTGCATATATATTTATAAGTGATATGTCTTCTTGGTGGACAGTCCCTTTTATCATTATATATTGCCCCTCTTTGTCTCTCTTACCTGTTTTATCTTGAAGTCTACTTTGTCTCATATGAGTATGGCAACACCTGCTTTCTTTTGTTTGCCATTAGCTTGGAATATTGTCTTTCATCCTTTCACTCTGAGCCTGCGCTTGTCTTTAGAGCTGAGATGTGTTTCCTGGAGGCAGCATATTGTTGGGTCTTGCTTTTTAATCCATCCCGCCACTCTGTATCTTTTTATTGGAGAGTTCACTCCATTTACATTTAGGGTAATTATTGATATATGAGGGCTTAATGTTGCTGTTTTGTCACTTATTTTCTGGTTCTTTTGCATTTCCTTTGTTTCTTGTCCCATTTGTTTTGGGCTGCCAATTCAGTTTGGTTGTTCTGTCTTATGACCATTCTAGTTTTCTCTTTGTTTATCATATGTGGTTTTGTTTTGATTATTTGTTTAGTGGTTACCTTGAGGTTTGGGTAAAATATCTTGTGTATGAGACAGTCCATTATCTGATGGCCTCCTATTTCCTTATACTAAGTCAATTAAATCACTTTCCTCTTCCCCTTCTAAGTCGTTCTTGTTATACCTTATTCTATCTTGTGCTGTGGCTGTGTGTTTACAGTGATGAGGTTAAATTATTTTTGGTGACTTCCTTCCTTTGATCTTTGATTTTGGTAATTAAGTGGTTGCTAACCTAGTCCGGTAAAGATCTACTATTTTTCTGAGTTTGTCTACCTACTTTTCTCCTTGCTCCAAGCTTTTATTCCCTTTCTCTTCTTTTTTTCAGACATGAGGGCCTTCTTGAGTATTTCTTGTAGTGGGGGTCTCATGGCCATGAACTCCTTTAGTTTTTGTTTATCTGAGAATGTTATTATTTCTCCATCATATTTGAAGGATATTTTTGCTGAATAGAGTATTCTTGGCTGAAAGCTTTTGTCTTTCAGTATTTTGAATATATCATTCCAGTCTCTCCTAGCCTGTAAAGTTTCTGTTGAGAAATCCCCTGAGAGCCTGATGGGAGCTCCTTTGTACGTTATTTTTTGTTTTTGTCTAGCTGCCCTTAATATTGATTCTTTGTTGTTGACTTTGGCCAGCCTTACCACTATATGTCGTGGAGTGGGCCTTTGCCTGTTGACATATTTAGGTGATCTGTTGGCTTCGCTTACTGGTGTTTCCTGCTCCTTCCCCAGATTTGGGAAGTTCTCAGCTATTATTTCCTTGAATAGTCTCTCTGTTCCTCTTTCCCTCTCTTCTCTCTCAGGAATACCTATAATTCTCATAAGAATTATACATTATACATTTCCTAATAGAGTCAGATATTTCTCGGAGACTTTCTTCATTTCTTTTTAGACTTAGTTCTCTCTCCTCTTCCATCTGGAGCATATCTGTATTCCAATCCTCTATAATGCTAATTCTTTCCTCCATATTGTCAGCTCTGTTCTTTAAAGATTCCAGATTCTCCTTTATCTCCTCCATTGTGTTCTTCATCTCCATCAGCACTGATTGGTTTTTCTTTATGATTTCAATCTCTTTTGTGAAGAAACTCCTAATCTCATTGAATTGTTTGTCTGTGTTGTCTCGTATTTTATTGAGTTTTTTTATGATAGCTATTTTGAAATCTCTGTCGTTTAGGTTATGGATTTCTGTGTCTTCAGGGTTGATTTCTGGTGCTTGTCATTTTCCTTCTGGTCTGGTGATTTCATGTACCTTTGCATTGTGGTTCCTGTATTGGCTTTTTTTTTTCCTCATCCTGGAAATATCTAGTTGCAATTTCCACCCGCCGCCACTGTGTGGGCGTAAAGGGCTGTGTAATCTGAGTCCCCTGCGCTCTGCCGCGGCTGTTCACTGCTATCCACCGGTCGCTTGGTCTGGTTTGGTCGGCTGAGCTGCAGGGTCTGGCTTTTGAGGGGAGAGGGCTCTCTCTTTTGTCCGCTGGGTCTCTTGTGTGGGGAGCTTCTCGTTCACCCTTCATTATCCTCTCTCCTGGGGTGCTCAGATGTTCATGGTACCCCGTAGCAGTTCTGAGTCCTCTGTCTGGGAGTTTCCCACTGGCTGAGAAAGCCCAAAGAGCTACAGTTTCCCCGCAGAGGGCCGCCCCTCCCACCTCTCTGGGAGCTGCGCAGACCACGATCACTGCTCTGATGGGGAGGGAAAGGAGTTCTCCTTACCTCTCTCACTTCCTCTGGGGGCCCAGCATGTTCCACTCTCAGATGTGCAGCAGTGTGGATCTTTCCAATCTTGTTTGTCACTGTCTAGGATTCCATTGTTAGTCTGTGACTGTTCCTTTTGTTGTATCTTATCGGGGGAAGAGTTTACGGGAAAGTTCACTCCACCATGATGCTGACATCACTAGTAAACTGTTTTTTTAAATCTCATCATGTAAAGAAAATTAATTAATTTTCTCTTTCATAGTATTTTCTGTGAAATCTTAGCCAGCTAGAATATCATAACTCTACAACTGTGCTCCATTTTCTCTGCTTTTTTTGTTGCTGTTGTTCCTGAGTTACAAACTGTGGTAGCTGACCAGGCAGCTCAAGCTGCCTGACTCTTCTCTCCAGCCCTTGCCCTACTCCCATATGCCACTGGCTGGCCAGGCACTTTTCCCACTTTTTAGTTAGTGGATGTTTACTCGTTGATTCAGCGATTCACAGTGACTATGTTCTAGGCACTAAAGAGGATTTAGTTCCTGGGAATAGTTCAGATATCTGTTCATACTATGCCCTTCACTGGTTTAGGCACTGTGCTCTGCTCACTGTCATCTCTAATTAAGAATTGTTATGGTAATTTCCATGATATTGCTTCTTGGGTTAAAGATTTTTCACATCAAAAAAAGAGTGATGACCTGCCTGCATCTGGCACTTCAGTGCATTTTCCCCCACATCAATATTGACTGTATCTGCTATTGATTACCTATATTAAATCAAATGTTAATTTTCAATCCCACCTTGCTTGTACTGTGTTTACCATTTGAGGAAAATGTCAACTCTGAGTTTGCAATTTCATTGGCTTTCTTCCTCCCCATATCCATGGATACAGAACTTTAAAATAAAAGACTTCTGGAGAACAGACTATTTCCCCACTCTCAACTTTCTAAGGACAACTTCATATCTTTCTGCCCTTAGGTTTTCCTTCTTGAGTAGAAGTTTTCATTCTTTCTACATATTTTATCCCTTAGGGCTAGTGGTTACTTTAAAAGTTTACCTGACATTTTTATTTCATTTTCCTCCCAAATGCAATCCATGTGATCATGTTTCTCAAGATCAAAGACCACAGTCCAAGTTTATGAAGCACTAGCATGCAAACAAGGGTCTCACAACCAGACCTAGGCTGGAGACATTCTGTTACCTGGTTATGCAAACAGTGCCTCCTGGATTGTGCAGTGCACAACTTTCACAACCAGCAGCAGCAGCAGCTCTACCTACACCTCAGAATCCGGGAACTTGCTTCTATGATCAATGGAATAAAATGTTTTTCCTTTATTGTTTTTATATTTGACCTGTTTCTTGCCTGTGTGTGACAAAACAAGGCCAATTAATGATATGAATATTTCATAGGAAATAAAGTCTGACTCTTACAAATACACCACAGTATCAGTTCCCGGATAAATTAGTCTAACATTTTAATAACATTTTACTGAATTCTTAATGAGCCTGCATGATATATACTAGGATCAAAAATCCTATATGCAGTCAATATTTATTGGCTAATAATGACTCTGTCATACATGTATGATAAAGGGTGCAGCAATATAATATTTTAAAATAAAACACTTCCAGCTTTGGTTATAGTCTAAGCATGCATGATTTATGTAATTAATACAGGAATTTATGTAATTAATACAGGAATTTATGTTCTCCCAAAATATAGAAAAACGAAGGAGGGGATTTTAAGACAAGATGATAACAAAGACTGTCATATTCTTACCAAATTTCATTTGGCTCTTTAAAAAGTTAACAAATTGAAGGATTTGACAGTTTTAGTGCTACCTTTTAAGAGGTTTTTAATTGTATATTCTAATTGGACACATTTGTGTGATTCTCCTTCCTGATTTTTGTGTCTCCTTTCAGAATAACAATAACGCACTCAGTCACAGAATCAAGTGCAAACTAACATGTCATATGCCCGTCTTACAATGGACAGCTTTCCTCTGCAGTTTTTCCTTGATGTAAAGATTATAGAGCTGAAAACAAATACATAGAAGGAAGCTATGTCATAATGACTGTTTTAGATGAAGTTGTTGGGCCACAAAGAAAGAAACAATTTTTGTTTTATCTGAAGTGAAAATGCATAATTTTGAATAAAATTATACATTCATGTACCTTGAGAAGTACATCTTTCTTCACAGTGATCAAAATAAATGCCTCATGCATTGTTAAAGAAAAAGTGCTAAATGAACACTTTATGTCCATGCTTAAGTTGTAAATGTAAAATAGAGATAACATCTAATCGAACAAATTTCATCCCCCTCTTTACACGAGTGTTTTCACGATTCGCAGTCATTCTCTGTACTCCTCAATGTTCTTTATAATAATGCAAGCACATGCCCATGCCTTCAGAAGCCTTTTAGATTAAATGCAAGTCTATTATTTATTTCCAGTTTTATTGAGATATAATTGACATATAACATTTTGTAAGTTTAAGGTGTACAATGTAGTAATTTTACATATGTATATATTGCAAATTGATTATCAGGTATATTAGTAAAAGTAACTAAAATATGTGAATGGAAAGTTTTCTGAGTCACTAAAGAAATATTAGTTTCTTAAACTTTATTGAAATCAAGAACAATATGCTATGGGCCGGCTCCGTGGCTTAGCGGTTAAGTGCGCGCGCTCTGATGCTGGCGGCCCGGGTTCGGATCCCGGGCGCGCCCCGAGGCACCACTTCTCCGTCCAACGTGAGGCCGAGTCCCACGTACAGCAACTAGAAGGATGTGAACCTATGACATACAACTATCTACTGGGGCTTTGGGGGGAAAAACTGAATAAATAAAATCTTTAAAAAAAAAAAAAAAAAAAAAAAAAAAAGAACAATATGCTATGTTGTTAATGTGATGCTCAGAATCAGACTTTATTTTTTGTTTTTTAACCTGAAGGGCTGATTTTCCATTTTTCTAATTTTTTAGCACAGTTACTATGGGACCCCAAAAAGTAATGTTAATGTAGCAATCCCCTAAAACCTGTCATAATGCATTATGATCTACACAGAGCTGTTCTATGGCTAGTTTCTTTGTTAAACACATATACGGTTCAGGGATCTTGGAGAAACTAAAACCTCTACCCTCCTATTCTCCTCTGATGAGCTTATTTTTTGAAAGATTGTCTATTCTAAATTAACTTAGTACAATTTTATTAAACAATTTCCCAAATGTGTCCAAAAATTTTAAACACAAATCTACCCACAACTTTCTTCTAGAAAATACAGTTAAAAATGCAGTTCTTGAACATTATAGCCACATGATATATAGTCCAATCAGTCTATCCTTCTACTATATATATAATATGTATATCCATATATCTAATTATTTTCTATCCACTGCCTTATCCAAAAAAAAGGGACATCAATTATATATCCACTTATATTTATCTATTACATATATGTATATGTGTAAGTACATGTATGCATATTATCCCCATTTTATAATACCTGACTAAGCTGTAAATCTCACTCTAGGTTTCCTAGAAATCCAAGCAAAGGAAAGCATCTTCTTTTAGGGTTAAAGTTTATAGCATCTAGAGAAGTGTAGCTCAACATATGGTCATCAGATCACCTGAATTATTACCAGATGTTGTACTTACACATCATGCAGATTCCTGTAACTCGCACAACTAGTGGGTCAGCAATTCTGAGATGGGCCAAGCATGTGGTGACAAGCTTCTCAAAACATTCCTATGGTGGCGTAGTGGCTAAGTTCGCATGCTCCACTTCGGCGGTGGCCCAGGGTTCACAGGTTTGGACCCTGGGTGTGGACCTACTCACCACACATCAAGCCATGCTGTGGTGGCATCCCACATACAAAATAAAGGAAGATTGGCACAGATGTTAGCTCAGGGACAACCTTCCTCAAACAAAAAAGAGAAGATTGTCAGATGTTAGCGACAGGTGTTAGCTCAGGGCAACAGATGTTAGCTCTTTCTCACCAAAAACAAAACAAAACAAACAAATAAACAAAAACCAAACATTCTTATGTACACTGGGGTTTAATAACAACTAATAATGAGGATGAATGCACTGCACATCCTTCAGGTAATGGTAATGTGCATATGCACATCCTATGTAGATATATAGTTCCTTAATCCCATTTCTTCCAATCTAAAATCTTAAAAGTCCTGAAACTCAAAGATGTTTTCATATTTTTAAAACAGCATTGGGGTGATGTGATGAGACATGGTGGAGTATGGAGTTCCAAAAATCAGTCCCTCACTGAAGCAAACATTAGGCTGGCAAACACTGACAGAATCAACATTTTTGGAACTCTGGAATCTAGCAAAGATATAGCAACTGTTGGAGTATTTAATGAAGCAGGAGGCCAATAAATTTTAGTGAGGAAGTATTGTGGCATTTTTGCTAACCTGCCTGCCATCCTCCATTCCCCACATCATATGTTCTAAGAGAAATGCAAATTAAAACAATGTGATACCACTGCACACCTATTAAAATGGCCAAAATCTGGAACACTAACAACACTAAATGCTGGTGAGGATGTGGAGCAACAGAAACTCTCATTCATTGCTGTTGGGATTATAAAATGGTACATCCACTTTTGAAGACCATTTGGTGGTTTCTTACGAAAATAAACATACTCCTACCACACATTCTAGCAATTGCACTCATTGATATTGACCCAAAGGATTTGAAAAGTTATGTCCACATAAAAACCTGCTTTATTTGTTATTGCTAAAATTTGGAAGCAATCAAGATGTCCTTCAGTAGACGAATGGATAAATAGGCTGTGGTAATCTGGAAAATAGAATACTATTAAGCTTTAAAAAGAAGTAGGCTGCCAAGCTATGAAAAGACATGGAGGAAACTTAAATGCATATTACTAAGTGAAAGTAACCAATTTGAAAAGGCTACATATTGTATGATTCCAACTATATGCCATTCCAGAAAAGACAAAAATATGGAGACAGTAAAAAGATCAGTGGTTGAAAGGGGTTTTGGGTAGTGGGAAGGATGAACAGGTAGAGCACAGAGGATTTTTAGACCAATGAACATATTCAGTATGATACCATAATAATGGATACATGTCATTATTTATTTGTCCAAACCCACAGAATGTACAACACCAAGAGTGAAGTATTGTGAACTATGGTCTTTGGGTGAGTATGCTGTGTCAATTTAAGTTCATCAATTGTAGCAAATGTACCACTCCAGTGGGGGACGTTGGTAATGCAAGAGGCTATGCAAGTGTGGGGCCAGAGTGCATGTGAGAAATTCTATACCTTTACCTCATTTTTACTGTGGAAAAAAAGGAATATATACAAAATCTGATCACTTCTTATCACCTAAATGAATATCAACCTAATTCAAGTCACTTTCATTGCTTTTTTAAATTATGAGAATAACCTCTTTTTCCAATAAGCTCTGCTTCCACTCTTGTTCCTCAATTTATTAAAAAAAAATAAGTCAGTGGGGTTGGCCCTGTGGCCTAGTGGTTAAGTTCAATGCACTCCACTTCAGCAGCCAGGGTTCAGTGCCTGAGTGTGGACCTACACCACTTGTCAGTGGCCATGCTGTGGCAGTGACTCGCATACAAAATAGAGGAAGATTGGCACAGATGTTAGTTCAGGGTGAATATTCCTCAAGCAAAAAGAGGAAGATTGGCAACAGATGTTAGCTCAAGGGGAATCTTCCACAGCAAAAAAAAAAAAAAAAAAAAAAAAATCAGTCAGATTTATCAAGTTAACGTCTATTTCAGATCATGTCAATTCCATACTAGGATCCCTTTGCATTCAGAGTAAAACCAAAGTTTTCTCCATATCTTTAAAGATCCTTCTCTTCCTGGGAGGGTGAATACAGCCCCACTAAAACCTCTAATTTCAAAGAGTCAGACACAATATTTGTTCCCTTTGCCTGGAACATTCTTTCCATAGATAGAGTTTTATGCCCTTACTCCTCTAAGTTCTTTACTCAAATATCACCTTTTCACTAAAACATTCATATAATTCATAAAAAAAAAAACTACAACTGTTCAACTCATGACTTACCATTCCTTTTCACAGTTTTCTGTTTATCGATAGCATAGCTCAATCTATGATATAATTTATTTTATTTATCTATTTATTTATCTTTTATTTCACCAGAATGTAACATCCGTTAGGGTAGAAACTATTGAATGCTTTGTTCAGTTAAGATACACCAGTAAATCATAGAGTCTCTCGTGCAAACTGTGTGATAAATATTTGAGAGAAAAAGAGGGATTGGATGATCTTGAAAAATATTTGAAGCAATCAAATTAGACTTTTTACAAAAATATGTATTTAATATGTAAGAATCTGTAGGTTTCTTTTGCCATGCTCTGTAGGAATGAACAGATACCTTCTGGCTGGGGCAATAAATGAACCCCGATTCCAGTTATAGCCTCAGGCAAGAGGCACCTGAGTCTGACCCACATGGGACAGTCACTCACTAGGTTATCCTAAAGCCTAGTGATAAGTGGCTGAAATGTTTGTTGTATCTCTTCCTAAGCCAGTGGTGGTTGACCTTCAGTCCTCAAGAGACACATTCTTGGACAACTCAGTGCTAGAAAACATTACAATCAAAATATATGACCATACTATTCCTCCTCTGAGATTCCTACATCTCAGTATGTCGAGACCTAGGTTGGAGATTTATCAGGGAAGGACATAAAACTAGTGTGAGTACTATGATATTATTATTGTTTTTTGTTTTTTACCAGAACCAATATATTTTATAAGGAGTTACCAAGTAAATAAAAACAACTTGGGGTATCATGAAAAACCTCCCAAAAGGATACCCAAAATCCTGAAACCAAATACATATTAAATTAGAGGTTGATTTAACATTGACTTATTTTAACTAGATATTATTTACACCAAGTTGTTTAACAGAACATTGCTTTGTTGTACAAGAGAACATATATATCCTAACATCAAAAAAATGTAAAAATAAATAAAATAAAGATTGAGGTTGTAATTTTACCTATACATTAGTTTCATTATTTTGGCCAAATCTGGGCAACTTTACAAATGTCTTAATCTAGGAAAGCAAAGGTATTTTCACTTCAAAAGTGCCTACCATAAAGAATTTATTTAAAGGGGGCTCTTCATAATGAGCTCTGAGCAGTGTCTCTGAGACATAGTTGGTGCTCAATAAATGTATGTTGGATGAATGGGAAAGTCAATGGATAAATGAGTGATTAGAGAGAAAAATATTAACTTTCGATAAAAGAAAAAATAATCACAAGCTTTGGCTTCTGAGCTATTCCTTATCCTCATTCAAGAAGAAAAACATTGGATGAAAGTAATGACTTATACTGACTATTCATTATGAACATCCCATTTACAGAGCTGTACTGACAACTCCTATCTTGTGATTATGGTATGTGGAGGTAAAATTGTCCCCGAATTAATGACAAATGCATCAGAGCCTTTATCCAGTACACTGTTTGAAATGATTAAACTCACAGAATGTTTGCTTAATCTATTTTCCTTTTCCGTATGCTATGCTCTTTGCCTGAGGCAAACCCATCTAATAATTTTCAATTGAACAAAACCATAACTCATGACCCAATAAATTATTAAGGAATCCTGCCTTGCATCTGACTCATCATTCATCTTACCACAATGGCAGAAAGCCTACTGAATTCACTAACAGTTTCTTGCCATGATAAATAGTTGCATTCCAACGTGGGAATGGAGTCACATGAGTTTGTGTGTGTGTGTGTTTTACAAAATTGTATTTAAAACTAAATTTTTCACTAATACTTTATAGTAATACTATTCTTCCTCTAAAAAGTTTTATCATATAGTTATATCCTTTGTAATTTGCTTTTTAATCCTTGACAGTCCTCCAGAAGTAACCACTATATTGTACCTGAGATTAGATTGAAAAATGAACTATATCAAAATACTGCTTCTCATTCTGTCATCATCTTACTTCTTGTATGCTAATATCCTAAACTAGACTCTAAAAGTTCAAAGAGATAACATTGTTTAAATGGATATGTTGCATAATAATAGTGGAATAAAGTTGGGAAGGCATTCAGATGTTTAAAAAACTTCAAAACAAATAGATAATTGGAGTCATGTCAGTAGCAAGCAAAAAGCTGTATGTGTGGCCTGCCACATGATAGCCAGTCATGTAAACATATGTTGATGCACATTTTTTGAAAACCGGAAATCATGCTAAATATTGGTATTGTTGGATGCGAGATCTGAGATTACAATCCATCATAGTAACCAGTTGAAAGATAAACATGATTTTCCATCAGCTGATATTAACTGTTAGTTATCACATGAAAAATTGCCATTAAAATGATAAAAATGGAATATTTGACAGCATCAGAAAATATAATCTGTCTCCTCAGTTAGCTGTATTTTAAAACTGGCATGAGTACAGAATACACAACTCACCAAACCTCAAAACAGTGTGCATCTTTAGAATTTATTTTTCTTTTTAAAATTGAAAACTGCTGATATAGCAGCTTTAACAACAATTTTGGAGAAAGAAACAAAGGAAAGCATCCACAGCCCTATGATTATTCTTCAGTATTTCATTTCATTTTGGGATATTTCTCTCTGTTCAATGTTGATCACAAATACTGAAGTGCCATTTTATTTCTTACAAATGTGTATAACTGTTTTACTTTGAAAATTATAATTGTTGTTACACGTTTTATTTTAGGTTTCCTGTTATGTCTCTTAAGAGCTGTCAAGACCAGATTCCTATATTTCTTCTTTGTTGAAAAGAAGATTTGGGGCAGGCCCCGTGGCTTAGCGGTTAAGTACGCACATTCCGTTGCTAGCGGCCCGGGTTCGGATCCTGGGTGCGCACCGATGCACTGCTTCTTCGGCCATGCTGAGGCCGCGTCCCACATACAGCAACTAGAAGGATGTGCAACTATGACATACAACTATCTACTGGGGCTTTGGGGGAAAAAATAAATAAATAAAATTATAAAAAAAAAAAAAAAAGAAGATTTGTAAGGATTTTAAAAACTACAATTTGACTCAATTGTTCAATCTTCTTCCCTTTATTCCTGAGGTACAGTTGAGCCAGCTGTCTTTCTGTAGTTCAGAGGAGCAAAAAGGAAACAGAAGCAATAATCGTATGTTCATGCCTGCGAGTTTCCTGAACCAAATTACTTAATCAAAGGCAACGAGCACCTGCAGTTACACAGCGGTGAGGATAGCAAGAGGCTGTGGGCATGTGAGGCTGTGTCCAGGAAACTTCAAAGACGCCCTCCTAGCCTTCCCTCCTACCTTTTTGAAGTTCGACCCCCGCATTTCATAAATAAATGCTGGAGCAAGACCTACACAACAAAATAAGAAACAGAAATAGAACACCCAAAGACAATAAAATTTACCCAGTGCCCCATCAATTTCTGGATTTCCTACTAAAGAAAATAATAGAACCTAGGATTTAGCATGTTTGCAAGAACCAAAGATCACTTTTCAGTGTTCTCATAACTGTGATATGGCCATGAAATACTGAAAAGTTTACCATCCATTCGGCTGATGTAGTCAGATAATCCCTAAGCTTCGCTGTAAATAACAGCCCAAGGGCCTGATTATGAGAAAGCGGGCAATTCTTCAAGCAATGTTCAAACCCCAAAAGAATCCTTTCTGCTCCTAAAACCATCAACTTTTATAAACTCTATCTCACCACACCACAAAATATGGTCTAATATAGTTTGCATAACAATTTTTGTAGAATTTGTTAATGGAGTCCATTTAAACTGGAAAAAGTTAGCATTCCAGTGCCTTTATATTGTACCAGTCCTTGCAGTAGCAAATAGAGAGATAATGATTTCACATGACATATTCCCTATGTTTTAATGATTATATCTTGAGAAAATGTAGACATAAAGATGGAGAGCACTGAGTAAATATAACAACTGAATCAGAGAAGTAAGAAGTTCTGTGTCTTGATATAGAAAAATATAATTGAGAAATCATGTACTGTAGACAAAAATCAGTGGACTGTGAAACTAATATAAGAACTGAGGCAGAGGGTTTTCCTTTTACTAACCCCTGAGGGTTAAACATTACCCCAGCAAGAAATATTTTGGTGTATGAATGCACGGTGTATGTGTGTGCGAAGGGGTTTTTTAAATGTTTACTGAAGGTAATTGCTGAAGTCATCATTGTTCATTATATAGTTTCCATTAAATTTTTCTCAATAAAACTTTTTCTTGTATCAAAAAGCCCTGATTTCAAGGATTGCCATAAACTATTGTTAACAAATACCCAAACAGGAAGACTGAAGCAACTACTGAGGCAAAATTGTCATGCACAAACTGAATAGAAAATAAAAAGCTTTTTAAAATTGGGCCCAAACTTCCCCGTTTGCTATTTAGATGTGCCCTTGCCTTCACTGGCAGGTATATGATTGTGTGAATATTAAGCTGATATTTTTAGAATTCATTGGAGATATCCTGCTCATCAAAAAAAAGAAAAAAAGTGATTTGGCCACAGGTCCCTCGTTTATCATGAAGAGTTATGGCAATGAAAACAAATTGATTCCATTTGTTCCCAACATAACATGCAGTTCTTATCATTGAAGCATGAAAAATAAAACATATTAGTTCATATAGATAAATAATTGTGTAAACATTACAAATGTTCTTAGTTCATCTGAGGAAATAAAGCTGGTTAGTACAGGTCAAGTCTTCAGTTTATCTTCCTGATCATCAAAGTGCATGTATTAGTCATCTATTGATTCATTAGGAAACACTCCAAACTCAATGACATCAAGTAATAATCATTTATTTTTGCTCACACATGTGTGTGTCTGATTCTGGGTGGCTGAGGCAGAATGGCTAGGCTGGGTGATCGGCTTCAAGTTGCAGAACTAACTGGACTGATTCCCACTACATGTTGGATAAAATATGCTCCAAACATTTCCGTTCTGGAGTTCAAGCTAAGAGGGCAGAAATTACCTGGAGAAAGCTTTTCTTGTGGTGTTAGAAGAAGCACAAGAAGGCAAATGGAAATACACAATCCCTCTTAAGGCTGAGTCTGGGAAATGGCACACTACCACCAGTTAGGCCAACCAGTATCTGGGAGAAAGTCTTCTCCTGATGGCAGAAGCACAGGAGAGCAAGCAGAAACATACATTGGTAGAGTTAAAAATGATCACAGATTCTCCTCCTTCCATCAAAATAGGTAACCTCTATCTCCACTCCTTGAATCCAAGTTGGCTATGCAATGACTTGCACATAATGACTTTCAATGTCCAATAGGACATTACCAACTGTGATGCACACAGAGGCTTAAAAAGTGTTTGGACATGAGAAATCACTCAGCTGCCTCTCTGTTGAACCCTAAGACAAACACATTAATAAGGCCAGACTAGGCTTCCAGACGCTGAGAGACCAGGTGGAATAGATAATGAGCTGTCCCAGTTGAACCAACCAGTCTGCCAAACACCAGGCAGCAGTCTCCAACTTTCACTCACTCACCTATGGGGCAGGAGCAAGCCCAGCAGAGAGCAACAAAGCCGACCAAACCAGAGCAACCACAGATTGTTTTATCCAAATAAATCTTGATATAACATTGTTCTTGTAAGTAACTAAATTTTGGAATTTTTTTTTACTAAGAAAAAAACCTACCTGATGCAGAAATTGTTACCTAGAAATGGGTGTTGTCTTTGTAAATCCTAAAACATATGGCATTGGCTTTGGAACTGGGTGATAGTCAGAAAATGAAAAATCACTGGACACAACGGAGAAGGCTGGAGAAATGGTGCAGAAATTCTTATTGAAGGGTGGAAAAAAATGACAACTTATTTATGTAGTTGTGAAACAATTGGTAGAACTGTAACCTCAGTAACTTGCCAGATCGAAAATGTACCTAATAAATGTGGATTTTTTCAAAGAATCTCCAGAGAGAATATTGAAAGTGTCAGTTGGATGTTCCTAACTGCATATGACAAATTTCAGGAGAGAGATGGGCTGTGGAAGAAACTGTTAAGATTGTAAGGATAATTTAAAAGAGTTACAGAGGAGCCATAAATTACTGAGTTGGAAAATATGGGTTTTTTTCCTTCACAGTAAAAGATATATATGTATAGAGGAAATAGATATATTTATCTATATCATATATTTTATATTATATATATTTTTACTTCACAGTAAAAGATATACATATAACATATGTATGTATCTTTGAATAATGACCTACAAGTATAATTTTGTACTCTAAAATAATTTTAAAAGAAAATATACCTAAACTGTTTTGCCTGATAAAATGTCATTATTTAAATTCAAATATACTATAATACACATTACATCATAAATTAATATGTATTGATCTGCTGGCAAGAAAATAGTTATTGATTTAATAAGCACTTATTAAGCACCTGCTATGTATATGGAATTTCACATAAATGTTACACATACAAAAGAACTAAAAGATAATTCTTTTGACTGAAAGAACATGCATCCATTTGGAATGTTAAGCAATTAATGAATAACAAAAAACTCTTTTCAACATACATAAAACAACCTAGCTCTTGTCTCCTCAGTCCAAGAATTTGGTTTAACTGTTGAACCCATAAGCCATTAAGAGTAACCTTAGAGAGCAACTAAACATTAAATTAGTTTTAAAACCACTCAGAATAAGCCTTTCGAAAATAAACTTAGGTGTATACATCTTCACAACTCTAACATTTTACAAAACCCTTATTTACAACAAGTGTTTAAGAGAAGTCTGTTGATTGATATTTGTCGAATAAAGTTCAGCTTGAAATTACCTCACTGTGATGATGGCTTTTCTGATATCCCTAGAAAACAGTGGTGAATTGAATTATTCTTCCCAATTTTTCACTCCCTCATTCTTATGGAATTATACATCTGTGCTCTTTGACATTTGACTTTGTATCTCCTCTCATGATGGATAGGATGTTCTCCCTCATCCCACTGATGTCAGGCTGCCTGATGACTGTCTTTTGCCAAGAGAATGAGGGCAGAATATCAATGTGCCAGTTCTCAATGTAGATCTTAAGAGACCTCAGACGTTTTTGTTCACTCTTTAGTATCACTCTCTAGTATCTGGTCCCAGATCCCAAAGACATATGAAGAAGACCAGAACCCAACCCAAGCGTGGAACGTGAAGCTATATCATGCCATCTGCCCCCATAGGGATCAGTCAATCAGTCAATAAAATATCTGTGAATGAAATAAAATGAGGTTTCTGGTTGCTTACTGTATAGAATTATTGCAGAAATAGATGATAGTTTCCTTGGATTTTACAAATCCTATTGAGTTATGAATAGAAATATGGTTAGGATTTTTAAAAAGAAATACCAAAACCTATCCTTTTCTTCCTTCCTTCCTTCTTTATTTTATTCGACTTTAAAAGAATAGGTAGTTAATAGAATATATAATATGTCTAGGATGTGTTTTTGTGAAATTCAAATTTCCAAATTGAGTATCTCTGATTATTAAAGGAATCAAAAGTAAAAAGTGGCTTATGTAACTATTAAAATTTATACTTACAAAAATTTGTAAAACCCCGTGAACTTTGGGCGAGGTGCCCGCAGTGGGACACTACTGTGCAACAGGAGGCCAGTTGGAGCCTGACACCGAGAGGGAAATGGACAGTTCACTTCCTTTGTTGCTTTTATTTAGTTTTCTTTAATCAATTTTGCTGAAGGCTAGTTTTCAGGACACATGACAAAAGGGATAAGATACAGAGAGATAGTGTGAGTCTTATTACTGAGATAAATGACTGTACCAAGTAGTATTTTTCTACCTAGAAAACATAAGACCAGACAAGACGCTCTCATAAAGAAAGAGTATATATTTAAACATTAATATGATATTTCTCCAAATGAGTCATATTATTCAATAATTAAACGATTATTATATGACTCATACACTGTGTGCAAGTGTCTCTATACCAACATAAAATTCAAAATGCTGATTTAAAATTTCACAGGAAATAATACAGAAGACTGAACTTTTTAGATGGCTTCAAGTTATCACCATAAAAATCCGCTGCTGATGTAAAAGCGTGTTAAAAGTGATGCCAGGAACCAAGACACACAGGAAATGGTTATCATTCAGGAGAAAGAAATCAAGACCTAAGAATTAGAAAAGAAATGGTGGAAAATCTGTAACTATGGGTTTATTTTTTATAGATCTCAAAAATAACCCCATCCTCAAAAGAATTGGGAAGATCCAAATAAGTATTTCCCTGGATTTGATCTTCCATTTTGCATGCTAAAACCAAAGATTTTGCCTATGGTTATTGAATACTTGCCAAAAATTTCTGGGATCTTTAATGTCAGTCCTCAAATACGTCTCGGCAAAACACATTCGGCTCTGTTTCAATCAACACTTACTCCTCATGCTGCTTTTATATTCCAAATGAAATATAAATAAGTTTCCTCCATGACTAAATCAATGTAGATTGACCTGCGTTTAGAAAATGTAAAGAATAAAAAATTCATGGCTTAACAAATACGAGTATTTCCAATTTAAATAAACATAGCTTACGCTGTGGTGCATTCATTTCAATTTCTTTTAGTGCATTGCACTGTGTTTTTCTTTTGTCTGTGTCCCCCTACTATATTGTATTTTAATCCACTTTCATTCTACCTGAAATAGAACATCCAAATCTCCTATGTTATGATAGGAATAGTTGGTAGGGTGGTATTTTAACTGGGTGGGGGCATCCTAGATACAAGTGCTGAAAAGAGTCCAAACAGGATACTGTCAAATGAAACAGCAGAGGACACCACAAACAAAGGTTCACGCAAAGTCAGAAACCATACAAGAATGTTGAGTCTTCCAAAGGAAGGTGGAGAAACCACAAGGATAGCTACATTGTCGGTAGAGAAAACAAGAGCATAGAAATTAGAAGCCCTGTGCCAGGGAAATGAGGCCAAGAATATGTGAATCAGGAGCAAAGGGAGAAAGGGATTGATGTGAAAAATATCATTAATTTTGGTTAATTTGTTTCCATGAAATGACCGAGGCTTGGTGGGGTGGCTTGACTTAAAGCACTGGCAGATGTTCACGTGGTTGTCTCAAAGATAATAAGATATAAACTTTCTCTTATTCATCTTTGTATTCCCCACTGTATCTGAGCAAAATGCTTTCCACATAAAAGGTGCACAATAACTGTTGTCAAAGGGATGAATAGGTGCATAGCAAGACAGTGCTCGCTGCACCAGATCACTGAAAGTGGACTTCTACTTGCCCCAGAATAAATTTTAACGCTCTTGCTGCTTTGGCAAGTTTTCACAGAATGTCACAGAAGGAATGCTAAGTGCTACACTGCTGCCTGACTCTGGCAGTGTGCAGATTTTCAGAGCTGAAGTTATCATGTGACTCTCGCCTTTTCTCTGCAGACTTCCTTCATCAGCATCAAATCATCTTGGTACCATCCACTGGGGCTTATTACTCTCATTTCTTTATTTTCCTTTGGACATGTATATTTTTCCTGCCTCTGAAACAAAATATCATAAGATGCTGAAAATGAATGGTCACATTAACCCTTTTTTATTATCAACTAAAAGACAAAAATGTCACTTTATCCCACATCATGACAATGTTTTTCCATATTTGTTTTCTTCGACTCTCTCACTTGCAGCCAATGCATTGTTAAAGTAGTTATTCAGAGCAAATGTCTAAGTTTCTGCAAAGGAATATATAAGCACTTAGTTAAAATAGATTAAGTGATAAGAAATATAATATTCATCATTACTTTCTAACTGAACTTTTTTCTTAATAGGTATTATAAATATTTCACTGTTAAGAAAATAATATTGAATACAAAGCACTTTGTAATAAATAGTCTTTAACTTCTGTTATGCCAAGTCTCCTTTGGTTCAATATAAGCTACTATTTAAAATTGAATGAAATGAACTCATCAGCTATTTGTTTGAAGCGCTACACTGAGCAGTATTTTGACTATATTTAAATTGCCATCACATATAGTTGCAAAGCATCTTGTGTATATCATCTCTGTTCATGGGTTCTGCCATACTTCATTACTTTTTCATATATTATTTTATGGATTTTTACAAGGACGCAGCCATTGTTTGGAAAAAAAGAGAGGTACATTCACTTCTTTCTTAAAAATCATGTTAGAATTTGAAGTCAATCTTTATTATTTATTATAATTTAATTATCCTTTTGAAGAAAACCTTAAGTTGAATTTCACAAAGACTTTCTACCACTATTGGGTTCTTCTACTTTATATGCAATGCTCAGTGTACAAAGACATATTATGTGAGTGATGAGGCTTATGCATATAAGTATATAATATTTATACATTTTAAATCTTTCTTTAACACAAGAGAGATGATCATTTTCAAACTATATTAGTCTCATTTATCTCCATGATGCCATTAATGTTGTAAAATGTTGCAGCAACATTACTAACTCCTGAAGGCCTGCCTCAGCCCTTAGCTACTCAGCCGCATTATTAGATTGTCAACATAATTCAGACATCTCATATAGAAAGAGCCAACCCGCTGGCTCCAATCTTTGTAAATGTATTTGCTTGATGAAGTAGCTTGGAACATATTGAGGCCTTTACTGTTTCTGTGCATACGGCACTTGCAGAATCACCTCTATTGCTGCTTCAAAAATGCACTTGAGATTTACACCTTTGTTGTTCTGTCTTAGACACTTCCGTATATCTCAATTCCTGGTCACCAGTGAGCATATGAAAAAAGAAACTGCAACTTGTAAAATAGCTGAAAAATCAGTGTTATACTGATCAGCAATACAAATTGACACATTTTCATTTACTTTTCTAATTAAGAGATTAAATAAAGCCTCCAAATGTACAGATAAAATAACATTTAAGAAATTCGTCAAAATATTTACAGTGTGCAGTGGGTTCTTTTCTTGTGCAATTAATGGGTATATCACTGTCAGGTGAGTTTTATATATAAAAATAGAATAAAAGCAAAAATAAGATTTCCCCTTTTAAGTTGAATTCAAACATGGAGCACATATAAAAAAATCTAGAACTGAATTTAATATCAGAGTAGAAAAACAAGTGGAGATTTGTTTGAAGAGATATGACACTTGAAATCACAGGGGTGAACAGTGAGCACACAAAGTTGAAAGACACAGAACACTCTCGTACTTGAATTTTCTCCATCACTCCCTGCCGCCTTTATCTGGAGATGCAAACTACTTCGAACCGACTCAGCACTCTCAAGTTAAAGTTTATTTATTTTGGATTATTTTTTTTTAATACCTCAAAGATAATCACAATGAGGACCTAAGTTGGATAAAGAATCAGTGCCCTGTCACCAACGAAAATAACATTCGAGGCACCCCAGCTGGTCAAGATGGGAGAGAGAAAATATGTGGCTCTGTGTATTACACAGAGTGGTGATTCTGGCATCTTGGTTTTTCCTACATCTGCTCGACTTATCATCATTTAATCACAACAGACTCTCTCTCTTATACTGGGAGCTTATTTACAGAATCATTCAATGCAATCTGCAAATACTTACTGAGTTCCTATTATGAGCTAGATGCTGTGGGAGGCACACAGGAGTCAACAAGGTAAAGACAGGGCACACGCAGCCTCAGAGAAGGACAAGCTCCTAGAGGAGGCAAGTGTGCAAGCCATCAACTGCAACATCCTGTGAGAAGGAAAACAAGGAAATTATAAACAAAGCGGCCTCACATTTGAGTTTACAGTGATTTCCTCTGCTTGCAGGAGTTAGAAATGATCTCCAAGCAGATATATATTTGTCGTTTTTTCCAGCTTTAATGAGACACAATTGACCTATAACTTTTTGTAGGTTAAGGTATACAATGTGATGATTGGATACATGTATATATTGTGAAATGATTGTCACAGTAAGATTAGTTAACACGTGCATCGTCTCACATAATTACAATATGTTTTATATGTTGAGAACATTTAAGATTTTATCTCTTAGCAACTTTGAAGTATATAATACAGTATTGCTTACTATAGTCACCGTGCTGAATATTAGATCCCAAGAATTTATTCATCTTTTAACTGGAAGTTTGTGCCCTTTGACCAACATCTCCTCATTTCCCCCACCCCTGGCCCCTGGCAACCACCAATCTACTCTCTGTTTCTCTGAGTTTAACTTCTCTTTAGATTCCACTAAGTGAGATCATACAGTGTTTGGCTTTCTCTGTCTGACTTATTTCACTTAGCATAATGCCCTCAAGGGCCATCCATGTTGTCACAAATGGCAGGATTTTCTTCTTTTTCTATGACTGAATATATATATTTTCATTTTTATATATGAAGATATCTATCTCACATCTTCATTCATTCGTTGATGGACACTTGGATTGTTTTCACATCTTGGCTATTGTGAAAAATGCTGCAATAAACATGAGTGTAGATATTTTTTTGAGATAGTGATTTCATTCCCTTTGTGTACATACCCAGAAGTAGATTGCAGGCTCATATGATAGGTCTGTTTTTAATTTTTTAAAGAATCTTCATACTGTTTCCATAGTGTCAGCCCCAATTTATATTCCCACCAATAGTGTGCAAGGATTTCCTTTACTCCAAAGGCTTTTCCAACTCCTGTCTCTTGTCTTTTTGATGCTACCCATTCTAACAGATATGAAGTGATATTTCATTGTGTTTTGTTTTCTTTTGGTGAGGAAGATTGGCCCTGAGCTAACATCTGTTGCCAATCTTCCTCTTTTTTGCTGAGGAAGATTGGCCCTGACCTAACCTCTGTGCCCATCTTCCTCTATTTTATATGTGGGATGCCACCACAGCATGGGTTGATGAGCAGTGCATTATGTCCGTGCCCGGGATCTGAACCCATGAACCACCAGGCTGGCCCCTCATTGTGGTTTTTATTTATTTATTTAATTAATTAATTTATTTTTTGTGTGAGGAAGATCAGCCCTGAGCTAACATCCATGCTAATCCTCCTCTTTTTGCTGAGGAAGACCGGCTCTGAGCTAACATCTATTGCCAATCCTCCTCCTTTTTTTTTTCCCCCAAAGCCCCAGTAGATAGTTGTTTGTCTTAACTGCTAAGCCACAGGGCCAGCCCCCTCATTGTGGTTTTGATTTGCGTTTTCCTGATGATTAATGATGTTAAGCATCTTTTAATGTACCTATTGGCTATATGTCTTCTTTGAAAAAATGTTTATTCAGGTCCTTTGCCCATTTATTAATCGGATTGTTTTTTTTGCTATTGAGTTCTATGACTTCCTGACATATTTTCACTATTAACCTCTTATCTGACATATGGTTTGCAAATGTTTTCTTCCATTCCATGGGTAACCTCTTTGTTCTGTTGATTGTTTCTTTTGCTGTACAGAAGCTTTTTACTTTGATGTAGTCCCACTGTTTATTTTGGCTTTTGTTACTTGTGCTTGTGGTGTCATATCCAAAAAACCATCACCAAGGCCAATGTCAAGGAGTTTTCCCTGTGTTTTTTTGTAGGAATTTTACATTTTCACATCTTACATTTAAGTCTTTATTCCATTTCATGTTGATTTTTGTGAGTGGTATAAGATAGGGGTCCAATTTCATTCCTTTGTATACGAGTATCCAGTTTTCCCAACACTGTTTATTGAAAGACTATCTTTTCCCCATTTAGAGTTCTTGGCTCCCTTGTCAAATATTAGTTGACCGTATATGCATATGGGTTTACTTCCAGTCTCTTGATTCTATTCCATTGTTTTTGTGTCTGTTTTTACGCCAGTACCATACTGTTTTGATTACTATAGTTTTGTAATATAGTTTGAAATCAGGAAATGTGATGCCTCCAGATTTGTTCTTTCTCTAGATTGTTTTGACTATTTTGGGGTCTTCTGTGGTTCAAAAGAAACTTTAAGATTTTTTTTCTATTTCTATGAAAAAATACCATTGGAAATTTGATAGGGATTGCATTGACTCTATAGATGGTTTTGGGTAGTAAGGACATTTTAACCATATTAATTTTTCTTATCCACAAACACAGGATATTTTTCCACTTATTTGTGTCTTCTTCAATTTCCTTCATCCATATCCCATGGTTTCCAGTATATAGATCTGTCATCTCTCTGGGTAAATTTATTCCTAAGTATTTTATTGTTTTTGATACTATTGTAAATGTGATTGTTTTCTTTATTCTACTTTCAGATATTTTGTAGTTTTTTTCTAGAAATGCAATTGATTTTTGTGTGTTGATTTTGTATCCTGCAACTTTACTGAATTCATTGATTAGTTCTAACTGTTTTTGTGGAGTCTTTAGGGTTTTCTACATATAAGATAGTTTAATCTGCAAACAAAGACAATTTTACTACGTTTTTCCCTTGTGTGTGCCTTTTATTTATTGATTTATTTATTTTTTGCCTAATTACTTTGGTTGGGACTTCAAGTACTATGTTGAACAGGAGTGGTAAGAGTGGGCACCCTTGTCTGGTTCTTGATTTTAGAGGAAAAACTTTCAGCTTTTCACCGTTGAGTATGATGTGGGTTTGTTATATATCAAGCGTTTATTATGTTGAAGTATGTTCCTTCTGTACCCAATTTGTTGAGAACTTTTATCATGCAAGGTGGTTTTCGAGAGATAAATCTGAGTTGATCAGGTTGCTCAAGTGGGAGGAAGGACATTCCAGTTGGAGAGATGTAACAAGTCATGTTTAGGATATTGCTTTATAATATTAGAAATGAAAGAGTCCTAAGAAATTATTGTATTAAGATCTGTTATTTTGCAGATGAGAAAATTGGGGCCCATTCAAATTTATTTTCTTGTCTCTGATTTATTGAAAAGATCAGGCTAGTTATCCCCCAGATTATTCCAACTCTTCAATATTTCTAACTATTTCCTTGAGGTATTATCTTTCTTCTCAATATTCAGTATTTTCTGTAAAATGGAAATTAGTTCTAAAAAATGTAGATTCTGGGTTTTAGCTAAAATGCATCTTAGTGGTTGTTTACTTTGTAGTGCTTCACATCTCATAATACTTAATCATCCTAGATGTCCAATCATACTGTTGCTAGGATTCATCAATGATTTAGGCACTAATATTAGATATTTTTTCCCCTTTTGAATAGCAGGTAATATGTATAGTATTTCTCTGGCATCGTACAAATATCTTACTCCCCATCAACATTCCCTTAGCAGTCTTGAAAGCATTATTGATACTTGAAACAAACAAATAAACTATATATGTATATATATGTATGTATATACATATATGAGTTATAAAATTACGATTTTCAAATTATTTCATTCCCTTATTGACTGATGCCCTTCGGTTATCCTGACATAGAGTTTCTACTGTGAAGTTTGGATCAATGTTTAATTTTCTCTATTTAATTACCTTATTTTCAAGGAAGAAACAGGTCTAACAGCTACCTCTAATGATGATATATGGGTTTTATCTTGCTTTCTCTTTTGTGAGCAATATTAGAAACTAATGGATCTTTTAATAATTCAATGAATATTTATTCAATAAAATAATTATTATTTGACAACCTTTAATAGTGGAATTCCCTTTAAGAAGATTTCTATATGTTATTTATATAGCCCCCCCTAAATTATTATAAATTTCCTTTTTTCCAACACAGTATGGTATCCCAGGCTCGTCTGGTGTCTACCTTGCTTCAATTCTGGAATCAGACATTCTTCAAGGAACCCCAATACTATTTAATGTAGAATGGTAATAGAAACCTCCATCTGATGTTAGAGTTACTCATTATTACTGAGGTAAAATTGTTTCCAAAACATTTCAGTAGGTGGCTAAAAAAATCTATACATACATGCACACATGTATTTAAACATGTGTATTTAAATATACATATAAACATTAAAAATACATGTTTATTTATATGCATATATTTATGTATTACATATAATATCCATTATATATATATAATGTATATATAATACATTTTATGCATTAAATGCTTATATCTACATAGATCTTAAATCCATGAATTCATATTGAAAGTTCCAATTTAATTTGAATATTATAGTGCTTTTCTTTGCTATGTTTTATAATTTTATATATTTTCTTCTACCAAAAATCTTGATTTGTAACATCACTAACATAATTAATTACTTGTTTTATCTTGCAGTATATAACAGTAGTTTCAAAACAAAATATAAGTTTTACTATAACATACATACAGTGTGAAATTTAACATAACACTATAGTGTGAAATTTAAAATTTCCTTGTACTTTTTTTTCATTCAAATGCATCCAATGTAAAGTACAATCTTAACACACAGTCAACACTTTTTCCTTAGATTACTGGACATAAATGATTTCTGCCTGTGTTAATACTATGTAATTGATGTAAGATTAGGTTGATTTGTTTCCATTTGTATTCATTGGTAGGGCTTTTTGTAAATTTAGGATTTATTTTTTAGTTATTTTTTGGAATCAAGAGTGTATTTACTTGATTCAAAGGCAAAAATTGTGTGGAAATTTTGTCTTACCTTCATCCTTGAAGTTGTGACCATATAACCTCTCATCTACTCAAGGTAACTAATGGTAGTGGTTTCTTGGTTGTACGATAGGGTCATTGTGTTTTCTGTGTGAGTATAAACAAATATATTCATGTTCTCCGACAACATCTATCACCTCTTTGTTTTTCCTTTTTTTAAGTAAAATATTAAATACGTTGCTCTGAACTCTGCTTATCAGAATAAAGAAAAAGGAAACCTCTATTTTAGACTCTTTTTTTATACATCCTTTATACATTTTAATAATTTTCCAGTGTTCTTTGAGTTACAGTTGTTGATGTTTGTTTGTTCTCCCATTGGATAGTAAGTCCCTGGATATAGAAATCATGTTTTATCAGTATTTTATAATTTTTAAAAATTTTTATTTAGTTATTAATTTATTGTTTGTTTTATTTTTGACCCATAATAAGTGTTTACTGATTCTTTGTTTGGCAGGACTGTAAATAAAGTTTATTTCCCAAGAGTCCACACCATTCTTCAAGGATTTTAAATATCGTGTCCTTTTTTCCAAGTCTACAGAGAGTAAAATTTAATATCCTCTCACCAGACTTGCTCCACAGCACCCTCTGAAGCAACGACCTTCCTGCTCCATCTACCTGTAGCTACCTGTAGCTCGTTCTTTTTGGGAGTGAGTCTTGCAACTTGATAGGTCTTGTCAGGAAGGGACAGAGGAGTCTTAAGCTGTCTCTGACCATTCAGAGACATTTCGGGTTCCTGATGCACTCCAGCTTCCCTGTTTACCTTGAGCTGTTCATAAATTCCACAAAGCACAGACCAATGTTTCTTCCTCTCCTCGGGAGTCGTCTGTATTTTTAAGATTCATCACCGATTGGAAAATTACTCTTTTTAATACGTCTTACAAATGGTTTGTAGTAACCATAATATCTGTAATTTAGAGATTATTACAATGCTTCCAGCAGTGGATTTATATGTTCTACTTCTTCCCCTTAATCTTCCCAATAGCCCTACAAAGACATCAGTATCTTTTTCTTTTTATAAATCAGGAAACTTATCTTAAATGTTAGATATTTTCTCAAGAGTTTCTGGTTAATTATAATTTTAAAAAGGGCCACAATTCTGAATTAAGTCTGTGTGACTTCAATATCTGAGCTCTGACCACTACAACTCATTCCCTCACAGTACGAATTATTGAAAAAATTAAATTCACCTAGATGTTCCGTAGGATTGCTGGTGTCATTCTGTCATTTCAGTTTCAAGCTTACAGTTACCAATAGACCAATAAACATTGCTGCTCTAAGCAATATTGGGGTCTGAGACATGAGGCACAATCAGTAATACCGATCCTGGCTTTACTTAAAATTTCATATTTTGTTCAACGTGAATTTTTACATTAATTGTGATTTTTAAAATATATTGCATTTGCTATTTATCTTGATTAATGAGGGGTTTTTTTAGTGTCTGCCTTAATTTTGTGCCCAAAGTGAGTACCTCATTCACCTCACCCTGTAAATAAGCCCCAGCCCTGTAAATAAGAAAGGTGTTTAATATTAAAGAACCATGTAAAAATAATCAGGCAATATCTACCAGGTCAAAATTGGATAGGCATCTTGGGAGATAATAAAAAGCAGAGTCATGATCTTGGGCTTTAGATATTTTCAATGAAGTCATGACCATAAACTATTAGTATAAAAATATACAATATAGAAGAGCATATGCCAAGTGCAAAATAAAGATTATTTGCTTTCCAGTTCTGAGAATAGCAGGATCCAACTGTTTCAGAAGAGTTAGAGAGGATGTTATTGTGTAGATGAAACTCGATCTGGAACTTGAAGAATTTCTAAGATTCCAACAGGGGAAAGCAAGAGGACAATGCATTCTAGAGAGACTGCATGAGACATTATTAAGGGTCAAGGATATGTAGGGGTTGTGAAGAGGGTTGGGGTAAATATATCAATAATGTAAACTAATCAGAAAATTTATGCAGTGAATCAGTACCAAATAATTTTGTGAGATTTGACCGTGAAGCATTTGTAAGAATACCAAATCCAGGATAAATCTTAAAAAAAAAAGGGAGGGGATCATATTTCCTAGGAAGTTTCTGGCCCAGATTAGTTTGGTAATCAAGAAGAGTTGTAAAGAATACCATGATAGGAAATTATCTCTGCATATTGAAGTCTGAAATAAAGTAATAAAGGCCTAGTAACAACATGAAACGGAACATTGTAACCTCCATCGTGTAACAAAAATAACTTTATTCTGTTAACATAGTAGTTGCAGAGCTAACAATTATTGAGCATATACCATGTGGCAGGCACTACTAAGGCTACAAAATTCTTGATACAAATGGAGAGATTTATTAAAGAACTCAGAAGAAAAGTTCTCGATTATTTACCATGATGAATGATGTTATTTGTATTTATTTTAGATACTTTATCATATTAAGACAGTTTGCTTTATAGCAAATGATTTTTCTCAACATCTATTAAGTTGTTCATATGTTTTTTATGATTCTTTCTGCTAATGTGAAAAATTACATTTGATATTTAAATGCTAAGTCACCTTTCAAATCCAAACATAAACACTACATGGTTAGGATGCATCATCCTTTTTATACTTTGGTAGATTTGATTTGTTGACATTTTTATTTAGGAATTTTACATCTGTTAATTCCCCCCACCTTGGTATCTTTATCAGGTTTTAGTACAATAGTTAGGCTGAATCCATAAAATGACTCGGGGAGATTTTTTCTCTTTTCTGGAAGGTTTTAAGTAAGATTGAGGTTATATCTTCCTCAAATATTTGGAAGAATACACAAACAAATCTACCTGGATCTGGAGCTGTGGTTCATTTCTTTTTTGGTCACTTTGGCTATTTTTGAAAAAGTTTAATAACATATTTGATTTCTTTACGATATCCAGGTGTACTTTTTCCAAAGTTTAGATATTGAAAGGACTCACAAGACTTCAGAGATTTAAAGGCAAGGAATATGATATAGCAAGGGAAAGAGAATGCAGGCATGCATTGCAAGTCTGAGGGACACCCCATGCATAAGCTACCCTTGGATCCACTGTTCATGTGTATCATCCTATATCCCACCCTGAACCTCCACATCTGTGTGCAGAACTTTGGCTTAGAAGAGCTCCCCAAAGAAGCTCTCAGTATCCCATTTTATAATTGAGTCAGCCTGGTCAAACTGGTTAGGCCATTGCAAACTAGAAGTGAAGAGGCTAACATTGGGAGTCACAGGAGAGTTTTGGACTTTTAAACAGCACATCATGAATTCCATTGCTGCATCTTGGAAAAGATTCAAAAGCCAGAAATCAGGCATCCCCAGAGATAGAGTGTTTCCAGGCCAGCTGTAAAGCAAATCTATCTCCAGAATACATTAGTCAGATTTTTTTTAAATTTCTTCTTATATGAGTTTTGATAAGTTTTGTATTTAGAGTTTATCCACGTCATCTACATTTTCAGTTATTGGCGTAAAGTTGTAGATAATATTCTCTTATTATCTTTTCAGTATCCACAGTCACCATCCCAGTTTACACCTCACATTGCTATTTGGTGTTTAATATTCATTTTGGTCTTACTAGGGTCTTATAAAATTTACTAATATTCTAAAAGAACCAAATGTATGATTTTTAAATTTTCTCTGTTGCCTCATTTATTTTCTCTTTCATTTATTTCTGTACACACATCCACATGTGTGCATGCATGTGTCTGTATATGAGTGTGTGTAAATTAGGTCAAAATTGGTTCAGATCTTCTATATTTTTTTCTGAATTTGTTTTTTGCTTGCTCATCAGTTATTGAAAGAGTCTTCCACAGTGAGTGAAGATTTCTTTAGTTTTACATTAATTCTTTTTTTTAAAATACAGCCTGACCAGTTTAGTCTTATCAATGGAGTGATTAACGTCTTTCCATTTAATATAATCACTGATATATTTGAATTTACAACTACTATTTGTTTCCCATTTAATAGAACTGTATTATTACTTTTTCCTCCTTTACTGTATCTTTTTTAATTAATTGAAGACTTTTCTAGTAATCCAATTTTCTAGAATTAACTCATTATGAAAATATTTTACTATTTACATTTGGTTTCCTTAGAAGGTGTCAGGGAAGAGGGAGAATCCCCCTCTGCCTTTTCCCTTAAGGTTCTTATGGCTGGCCAAATAATTAACAAGACAGGTTAGCAGGAGAAAATAATACCAAGTTTAATAGCATGTATACATGAGAGAAACCAGGGAAACTGAGTTTCTCAACACAATAGCAGAGATTCTAATCTTAAATACTATCTTTAGCCAAAAACAACAGAGGATGTTGGGGGTGGGGGTAGACAGTTACGGGAGATTACCAATAAAGCACAGTAAACGAGGGTAAGGTTATTATACAGATTTAAGGCCTCAATTTACACGTTGATAAGTTTCTAGAAATGAGATCATCCCCCCTCTTCCCAGTACAGAGAGGGAGATACCTTTACAAATGGATATTTCCCTTATAAATGTAAGTGTTTGTCTAGCAACTCCTAGCAGGACCACCTAGAGAATGTGGCCGGGAAGAGACAGAATTTTTGGTAAGATGGGCTCATTGGTGCCTTTCCTATTGTAACATCTATTTTACATTATATTACAGCCATCAGATAGTAACTCCTTCCTGGAACAGGTCTTCTATGTTAAATCATTAGGCAGTTAGTGGGGGAGGTCAAATGTCCATCAGGGAAAACAATCAAGGTAAAGAGACATATTTCCGGGTGGCCAAATCTTGATCTCCCACAAAGGACTAGAGAAATAATAATAAGCCAGTGCTTCGTGTTCAGCCTTGGAATTCTAAGTCTAAGGTGAAATATGGCAAGTGTGATCATGTGCTAACCTCCTTCAATATGGCAATGTTCCACATATATAATTATATATATATATGTAGTTACAGGTGAAAATGGAGGGAGGATAAGAGCTGTGAATTAGAATTGTGAACCAGTCCTATTTGTGCTTTGTGCTAGGATGTTGGGTTGCAGCTGAGTACGTATGTGTGTATCAAAGGTCCCCAGATGTAGGAAAGACAAGATAGCATCACTGGAAATTAAGGTGGCTCCTAATGTTGTTTGGTCTGATTAACTTTGCACCCTCTACCAAAATCACTACTTCAGCACAAATACAACCTGTGACAATAGCAGCAAGAGAGGACCTTAATTTCAGTAAATTATTTTAAATGGCCACATCTAAAACAAAGAGAAGATGAAGTCTATAATGTCAGCCTATAATGGAAATGGGCCATATACATGGGAAAGTGTAAATAGGCAAGACTTATAGGTATCTTATAGGTATCTTCTCAAATGGAATCCTTTTCAGTTGTTCATAGCTGGGGGGAAAAACAGATGCAATATCCTGTATTTTGAGGTATTGGCCATTAATATCAAGTCAATGTATAGCATTTAACTGAATAAATGATAGAAATAATATGATCCTGTATTAAGAAAGATCATGTGCAGATGGACAGGGTACATTTAAATGAATATGCCCTATTAAAGTATTAAAATAATTTGGGATAAGTCTTTTTTTCAGTTACTTGCAAGACTCTGTGCAATAGGAAATGGCAAATATTCTATATATCAACTCTTTTATTTATTTATTTTTTCTGCCTTCCCGGCATAACTTGAAACTTTGTTAAACTCCTTGTGACTTTTTCTTTCTAATCAGAACACGTCAGGGAAGAGTTCTGAATTCTGACATTCCCTGTTGTATAGCCTTTCTTGAACTGGTATTATCTTTGATTTAGTCTCATTAACGCTACTGAAATATTAAGGTCAAATTTTTATTTATAAATGATATTTGAAAAGTCAGTGCAATTGGCAACATCGTGAAGTGAATCACAGAGGGACCTCTGCATATAATAAGTCAGCATTAGTGAGAGAAAAATGTTTCATCGAGCAAATGTCCATCTTTGATATTAGGTCATGTGTCTGTATTATTATCTCCCAATCGGTCATCAGTCTGTCTTGTCACTCTGACACAGGATCCTAAGTGGGAAAATATGATTCCCTATGACAGATTATTTTCACCCTTTCATTTTTTTTCAACACTTTCACTATACTTCACTGTTCAGTTGCGGATAAGGAAGTAATTTTCTACTTGGAAGTCAGAATACTCATCTTAACTGCCAAGATGACACAAAATACTTCCATTTGACAATTGCTGGCACTGTATCAATAATGTTTCAAGTCAAAAAATACTTTTCCAGAACACTATTCTTCTCTTCCTTCTTCTTTTTCATTCTGTCCCTCTGTTAACACTCCAGTTAAGGTGTACTTTTTTTCATCAAATAGAGGAAACAAATGATGCCAGCTCATAAAGTGGCCAACAGCAAGGCTCTCTGTAAATGGAGATTTTTTTAACAGCAAGGCTCTCTGTAAATGGAGATTTTTTTTTTCTCTTCCTTAGCATGATCTAAACCTTCACTCTTAGAAATTTTTAAACTTTAGCTCTACTGTTTCAACTATGTTTGGTAAAAAAAATCATGTTCTAAATGAAATACTTAATAACCATATGTTAGGCATAATAGTATATGGCCTACTCTTTCAGGAGAATAAAGATGAAGTTTTTTTTAATTTCAGAGAAAAAGCTAAATGACTACGTCTATGGGAGGGAGGTTACAGAGGTGGGCTAAGGCTAGCATACATTGTAGCAGACACTGTGAGGCAAGCTACTTCCTAGTATAACAGATTTGCTCAGTTCCCCACTCCCACCTCTGTTAGCAGCCTGGCAGAAAAAGAGGTGTGTCCTTTGCTAGGTAGAAATATCAGTTACCTCAGTCTCTACTGTTCTTACACTCTTTACTGTCCTTTCTCTTGTGTTTGAAAATGAGCTTTAATGTTCTCTGGCTCTAGGAGAAGGTGAAAATTGCTTAATACGTTGTATGAAAATTGCACAGTGTATGAAAAATTATAGCAGTTCAGCATAATGTTATTTTCTTCCTGTAAGCATAAAATTTGCTTCTAGCAATTTGTGAGTCTAGGGTCAAATCACCTTTATCCAATCAATGTTTGAGATGATTTGAGCCTGGTTACAGTATATGTAAGTTTACCCCTACTGTTAAGTTTTAGCCTTAAGTGATCTCATTTGAAAGTCAGGGCTATTAACCAGACCACTTCTTCCTTTGTAGGTCTTGGCCTTACATTTTCCCCTTCTCAGCACTGTGAGACTGCTAAAAGTTCTATTTGGCTCTTTGGCCTTTTAGATGATGCTTTCTTCTTGGCCTCTTGACCCACACAACATAGGTACCAGCAGATGCTTTGAGACAAAGTGTGATGCGGAATATCAAGACTACTTCGCTGTGGTTCCCTTTCTCCATGATCTTGGCTACTCTAGTTCAGCCATCCTTAGCACCTCTCAGCAGCGTTCTCCCATTTTTGTAAGACTGATGAAAGTATGACCCTGGGCCCCTTAGTGCAGGTGGATTATCAATTGTTTCAAAGGGAAAATTAATGGAGAATGATGGGCTTGCCTGAATTCATTTGCTTCCTCCAAGGATCTTGGCCATTTAATCCTGGCTAACTCAGTTGCTCTGTAATTCATTCAAAGAGTTGTTTCATTTTTTTCCCTAGTTTGTTTTATTTTATGTCTTTAGAGGAGTTTGATTAAAAACTACCCATTACATCCAAAAGTAGACATATGGCAGTATAACAGATTGTAAAGTTTAGCTTCTTCTTTTCCTAAGAAACGTAGAGAGATCCAGGGCCATGTAAGCTTCTTAGTGGCATCATCAGAAATGGGATTCTGGTTCTTAAGAGTGAAAAAAAACAAACAAACAAACTCTGGTTTCCTAACTTCTTATATTGCTATGTCAGTTTACACTGTGTGAACTCAATTATTATATTGAGAATGGGAAGATGTGATATAATTCCTCAGGCCATTCACGGAATCACTATTTTAGTTAGATGAAAAGCTATCCACACTACTATCCACTACTTATGTGGACTACCATATGTAAAACTACTCTCTATTTTGAGTCATAGGAAAATTGCCTTTCATTAAAAGACTTTTTATAGAACTAATTTTGTCCAGATCTATTATTTTAGCTTTTTATTTTTGATACTAATATTGAACTTCAAGAAATTAGTTAAAAAATTTCTCTTATATATTAAAATATTATAGATGTATAATAATAACTACTAAATATTTTCAAAATTAAATCACACATGTTGACTAGCATTTATATTCTCTTTAATTTTATTCCTTAATTTCAATGATATTTGTATTTTCTCTAGATTCTATACTTATTCTTAAAACTAGCTCCAATCCCTGTTTAATTCAACTATACTAAACCATGTGTTGTCACATTGTGGATAATTAACAGAAACATTCTTATAAATAATAAAAATATTTATAATGGTCATAGAGTCCTATCTTCTATCCAGTACTATAATGTATTCAATAGTATTTTCGCCATATTATCATTAAGTTTCTCCTTGCATGCTTCTAGGTTTGGAAACAATATTACACAAATTTTATATTATTCAAAATTTTTCTGGCAACAAAAATAAAATGGATTTAATTTAGGAAATGTGTAATAGCAAATATATAAATATTTGCATATATCAATGTTAAGATCATCCATAAATAAAATAAAATAAAATATGTAAAGTATTTCTTTGAAAGTTTTAATAATATTTCAAAAAATTGAGAAGATAGTATAATGAACACCTGTATATCATGTATGTTTATACATGCACACATATGGTCAAATTTTGGATATATTCTTTTTTTAATTAAGACTTTATATTTTTAGAGCTGTTCTAGCTTCACAGCAAAAATGAGTGAGAAGTACGGAGATATCCCATATATCCTCTGCCCTCACACATGCATAGCCTCCCCCATTATCAACATCCCCCATTAGAGTGGTACATTTGTTACAGTTGATGAGCCTACAGTGACTCATCATAATCACACGAAGAACATAGGTTACACTGTGGTTAACTATTGGAGTTGCACATTCTGTGGGTTTGGACAAATGTGTAATGACATGTATTCATCGTTATGGTATCATACAAAGTATTTCCACTGCTCTAAAAATCCTTTGTGCTTCACCTATTCATTCCACCCTTCCCCTCGACCTGTAGCAACCAGTGATATTTTTACTATCTTTGTAGTTTTGCCTTTTCCAGGATGTCATACATTTGGAATCATACAATAAGTAGCCTTTTCCAATTGGCTTCTTTCACTTGGTAATATGCATTTAAGTTTCTTCCATGTCTTTTCTTGGCTTGATAGCTCACTTCTTTCAGCACTGAATAATACCATGCTGTTTTTGTTGTGTAATTTAATTCCATTGTAGTCAGGGATCCTACTTTGTATGAACTCACTTTTTATTTTATTTAGTCTCATTTATGGGCCAGAATATGTTCCATTTTGATAAATATTCCATACGGTCTTAGGAAAAATGTGCATTCGACTGATGTTGTCAAGAGTTCTATCTATGTCATTTTTGTCAAGTTATTTGATAGCATTGTTCAAGTCTTCTATTTTCTCACTGATTTTCTATCTACCTGCTCTATCATTAATATGGGAGAGAGAAGTGTTAAAATTTCTATCTGTGTATATTTTTCTGTTTTTTCTTGAAATTATTCAGTCTTTGTTTCATGTAATTCGAAGCTCTGTTTCTAGGTACATAAATGTTTATGTCAGTTATGTACTCTTTTGTCTTTTTTTTTTTTTTTGTGAGGAATATCAGCCCTGAGCTAACATCCTTGCCGACCCTCCTCTTTTTGCTGATGAAGACTGGCCCTGAGCTAACCTCTGTGCCCATCTTCCTCCACTTTATATGGGACACAGCCACAGCATGGCCTGACAAGTGGTGCATTGGTGTGCGCCCGGGATCCGAACCCGGCCCCCAAGCAGAGGAGCGTGCGCACTTAACTGCTACACCATGGGGTCGGCCCCTATGTACTCTTGATGAATGAACCCCTTTATCATCAGGAAATATCCACTTTATCCTTGGTAATATTCTTCGTTCTGAAACCTACTTTGATATTAATAGACTCTAATTTTCTTCTGATTAGTGTTAGTGTGTTATATCTTAGTCTATTCTTTATCTTTTATTTTTTTTATGTCTTTATATATAAAGTAAGTTTCTAATAGGGAACATATAGTTAAGTCTCATTTGTGTGTATGTGTGTGAGTGTAAATGTGTGTATGTGTGTGTGTGTTTTCAGCCAAGGAACTTCAATGTGCCAGTCAATACGCTTTACATTGTAATGAAAATATGAATCAGACGGTGTCCTCAAGGAGCTCTACACTGAGTTAAATGAGCTCATATATACTCAGCTAACTATACACGATGCGATAGGGCAAAGCAGGTGATCTTAAACAGAATATTCTGAGTTCTCAGAAGTTGCAATGACATTAAGCCTACCTAAAGTATAACTTTATTCTATTTAAGTGATTATACAGGTTGTTAATCGAACTTGCTATTAAAAATATTTAAATTGTGGTAAGTAATCTGAGGTACAACAATATGTACAGCATGTTAAACATAACAAAAGTTAATATTTTGCCATTTATCGTTTCTTAGTCCAACAGATCAGGGCCAGAGCAACACACACCAAACAAAGTGAAAACCACTTTTACCAGAGAAAATAGCTGAACCTGCAAATAAGCGCCAGTCTTTCATGCTGAGTCATTCTCAGGTTTGATTGGGGGAAAATGAAAGCTACAGGGAACAAGCTATGAAAAGCAATTGGAAAACCAGGTGAACTGGATAAAGAAAAATAACATCCTACCACATTTCAAATGTGCATCAGTGAAAAGCAGTAGTTGCAGACCAAATATAGCAATGTTTCCAAACTTCGTCAAAAACCTTGAAATGATTGTCTTAAAAGGCGTGTCACAAATATCTCATGTTTTTTTGGGGAAAATAATTTAATTATGATATGGTTTCAGATATTGACCAATAGAAGTTGTGATTTCATTTATTTTTTTAATTTTTTTATTGTGGCAACATTGGTTTATAATATTGTATAAATTTCAGGTGTACATCATTATACTTGTACTTCTGCATTGATTACATCATGTTCACCACCCAAAGACTAGTTACAATCCATAACCACACACATGCCTCATTAACCCTTTCACCCTCCTCCCTCCCCCCTTCCCCTCCAGTAACCACCAATCCAGTCTCTGTCTCTGTGTGTTTGTTTGTTGTTGTTTTTGTTTTCTACTTATCAGTGAGATCATATGGTATTTGACCTTCTCCCTCTGACTTATTTCATGTAACATAATACACTCAATGTTCACGTGATTCCATTTTAATCATTATTTTCTATTTTATTTCCTGCACCTTAGGTCAATTTCTCAAACAGAAGATCATTGTTATCTGATTTAGTTCACATTTGTTAAAAATAGCTATCTTTGTGATATGATAGCTATTACTAATATGCCCAGATGTTTTAAGTAATTATCACTCTAAGCACAGTATTCTTAGCAAAATTCTTGCTGCTGACCAAAAAAGAGATACACCATGGCAGTTCCAGGGTCAAGGTATCAAGGTAGCCTTGTCCTTGAAATCCGGAATAGTGATGAAAGTTCCATTATGGAAACCCCAAAGCAGGCTTGATTTGTCCCTAAATTCTGCCATCGTCTAAAACTGAAATATCCAATATTCTCAGGCGTGGAGATTTTTTTATACAAGTCAAATAATTTTATGGATCCCCACAACATGTATGATAGTTTAACTTTTGGTATCAAAAGCAAAAAAACAATTAAAAAGATTTCTCTAAATTCAGTAATACTTTTCCGTAAATTTATTTGTAGTCTATATAACTATGAGAGAGCACGTATTAAGTGCATAGACAATGCTTGTTTTACATGGGGATTGCAAACATCTATTGCAAAAACTCCAAGACCGTGGTCTACTGTTCACAAGAAATTAATGAGCTCAAGCATTACCGCACTGGGGCAACAAGAGACTTTCAGAAATCAGGATAAAGCAGAATAAGTGAAAGAACTCAGTATATTTAGTCTGGAAAAGAGAATGCTTAGTCAAGATATTTAAATTTGCTTGAAGTAAAGAAATATCATATGTAAGAAAAATTTATTTATACTATATAAATAAATAAATTTATATTTATTTCATATTATTTTAGGAGGCAGTTATAAGTACTAAAGGTATATTTTATTCTTCTATAAAACGTAAAAAACTTTATTAAAAAATGAGCTCACATATGTCATAGATATTGATTTTTGGATATATATAAGCACACAAGGGAGGATCCATTCTCAGAATAACGTGGACTATGTTTAACCTCAAAATAGAAATATATATGATATTTTCTAATTAGAAGAGTATATCATATCAAAATATGCAGCAAATTTTATAAAGTGACCTCATATTGTGGTCAGACATGTTCCATGTTATTAATGCTACAAGCAAAATAAATCCCTGGAGAAAATCATAGATGTTAGTGGAAGAAAACAGTTCAAATCATTCTATGTTCAAAGAAAATATTTTTAAGTTAGAAAATATAGAAGGGAAAAGTATATGTATGTAAATGTGTATGCATGTGTTCTTTGTGCCTTTGTAATAGGGAAAAATTAGAAACAAACAAATGATCACCAACAAGAGAACGGACAAATAAATTGTCGTGCATTATATAATGAAATACTACAGCAATAAGAATAAACTAACTTGAATTTTCTATATTAACATAAATAAAGCATACAACATAATATTGATTGCAAAAAATAAGTTTTGAAAATATACATGTAATGCTAACTCATTTACATAAAGTTCAAAACCTTTGAAACAGAGTTATAGTTTTTTTGTGTGTGTGAGGAAGTTTAGCCCTGAGCTAACATCTGTTGCCAATCCTCCACTTTTTTGCTGAGTAAGATTGGCCCAGGGCTAAAATCCGTGCCCATTTTCCTGTACTTTATATGGGACACCATCACAGCGTGGCTTGATGAGTGGTGCGTAGGTCTGCGTCTGGGATCCGAACCCGCAAACTCCAGGCCCCCGAAGTAGAGTGCACGAACTTAACCACTGTGCCACCAGGCTGGCCCCCAGAGCTGTAGATTTTTATATTGTCCTACCACAAAGTAAAACCAAAAATGTGTACATGGGAATGATCAGCACCAATATCAGAGAATGAGGAAAAAGAATTTTGAGGTCCCCAACAGGGAAACATTACTTCCTAAAAAATAGTTTCCTAATAACAAGATGTCTAAAAATTATAAGATATATATTTTCATCCATTGTTCTTTTCTGAAAGCTCAGAAATTAATAACTAAAAGTACTAATCAATGATGAAATAAGGTGGCACTTACTAATTTGAGACTTTTTTTACGTGTAGGTCATAACCACAAAGCATTTAAATCCAATAATGATTTAGTCATTTAATAACATCGCTGTTTCAATCTTGGCCAAAAACATTTCGATGAATTCATTTATAATTAATTTTAATGTCTGATATATTGCACACAAATATTTGAAAGTCCAATTAAACAAAACATCTTAATTAAAATGTTTTATATCTGATGCAACAGACTCAAGATAATAAAATCACACAGATTGTTAATGCACCCCATCTCCTAAGATAATAAATCAACCTGTGGAATTCTAGTAGCAGCAGCATTCTTTATCTTGAATCAGCAAGAGTCATGCTCAAAGTATCTGCAAGGTGAGTGAGAAGAGGTGAAAGGACTAGCAGTTTTTGGACAAACGTATATTCATGAATTCTCATTCATGAATTTCATGAAAACTCAGGAAATCTTGATCTATTGACAAAACGTATATACGTGTAAAAATATCATTGATACAAAAATATATAGGATGATATGCTAATGTCTATTTAAAACAGGTTTCATTTGCAATAAAAATAATTTTCTTAGTCTTTTTTGCAACTTTATAATGTTTAGTTGCCAAACTCATTTTTAAGAATAAGAGTAAGAATTACAACCAGTTATCAAGAGCCTGGTACTGTGCCAAGCCCTTTACATCCAATATCAAACTTTTCTTTTACATATAAAAACACACAATGCCTGTATGTGCTGTTCATGTTACCAATTTGTCTCCCTGACAAGAAAATAATGGCCTCTTCTGAATCTTACTAATAGTAATCTTTCTGTTAGTCTGTTCACTTTCTAATCATAAATATAATTATTGTTTTATTTACCACATTTTGTGTTCTTTTAAAAATATACGTACCGTTTCTGCTGTTGCTTACCACCATATGTACAGTTTGGGACTACGTGGTTTTCTGAAAGTGTAAAGCAGAAAAATTGACAGGAAAGCAGGAACTAAATCAAATAGTTTCTACAATGTCTACTGTGAAATTGATGAAATAGTTAAAAATGATTTGCTGGAAATAATGCTCCCTTTTTCTAAAAATTTTCCTCTTGTGGATGTGTCAGCATTTTTTTCTTTTTATTTGTAAATATTTTTTCCTAAAAATATATAACTGAGTCCCTGCTTTCAATTATTCTGGGTATATACCAAGAAGTGGATTGCCAGATCATATGATAATTCTATGAGTAACTTTTTGAGGAACAGCCATATGGTTTTCCACAGTGCTGTACCATTTTACAGAGATTCAGAGAGAGATCTGTGCACCAAAGTTCATTGTGGCATTATTCACAACAGTCAAAACGAGGAAACAAGCCAAATGTCAGTGGACAGATGAATGGATAAACAAAATGTGGTAAGAACATACAATGGTATATTATTCAAACTTAAAAATGAATGAAATTCTGAAATATGCTATAACACGGTTGCTAAGTAAACATTATGCTAAGTAAAATTAGCCAGACACAAAAGGACAAATATTGTATGATTCCACTTATATCAGGTACCTAGAACAGTTAAATTCAAACAGACAGGAAGTAGAATAGCGGTTACCAAGATCCGGGTGTAGGAGAGAATGGAAGTTATTGTTTAATGGGTATCGAGTTCATTCTTGGATAATGAAATACCAGGATATGGATCGTGATGAAGGTGGTGCAACAATGAATGCAGAAGGCACCTCTGCCCTGGGAAATAAACAAGCATCTCAAGGGAATAGCACATTGCTTGGGCACATACATTACAGAAAAGAGAAACAATGATAAAGCTAGAGTACTAGAAGGCACTCAGAGACACTGGAGAGCAGGATAATCTGTATAACAGCAAAGGGAGTCTGTCTGCCTCTGTCCTCACGCCAAATGGGGAAAAAATAAATAAATACACACACACATACATATATATACATTTACATAATACATATTATATATGGTATATAATTATAAACACACATATATATGCAAATGTATATGGAGAATATATATATATATGGAGAATATATGTATATACAGAGAGAAAATAGATACAGACATTAGCTATATATGGAGGATACATATTTTTTCTCCACTATTCATGGATGAGGCAGCATATCCAATGAAGACATTAAAATATACATATCCCTTAGCAAAAATGTTAAATTTACCTTTTTTGCAATTTTTTACACGTTAGTTTAACAAATGGACTGTTAAGAGTTTAGGTCATATAAAGAAATACGTGAATTTTGTAAAAAGGCAAAAATTAAAAAAAAAATAAAACAAGTGCTTTCGGAAAAATCTGGATCATGGAAGTGACTTAAATGAGTAAACGAGATGGTGCAAAAAGGTTGAATTTGAGAGATCTAGTTGTTAGTTGTTGGCAGAGATACTTATTTTACTACTAAATGTGCAAAAAAAGATAGACTTGACAAATAAAAATCAATTTTGTTTCAAAGTTTTTTCTCCTTACATTTTTTTCAAAAATTACCTGCACATCTATACAAAAATAACACTCTTAAAATGGTTAAAATATTGCTATATTTCCTAAAAGTGTGTTAAACAGTTATTTTCCATTAATGAGGAATACATACCCACATGATTTCCAGTAGGAGCTCCTTTCCTCTAAAGTTAAAGACTAGTTCAAAGCAAAGACTAATTTCTAAAGTACTAGGGCTTTTCACGCATGGACAGAAGTCTTACTACACCTCAGTTGCGTCCAGACAGCCAATGAGTTCCACCTTCAATGATAATGAGTAATAGGAGAAAAAAAAATCCGTTTCTTCAGTTACCTCATGGCAGCATTAAGTTAATACTCTATATTAAAGTGGCAGCAAATGATTTATTAGCATGCCCATCACTGGAGTGAGGTGTAATTGCACAGATGATAGGCTGGTGAAAACCACTGTCGGTGTAATATCTCTGTAACGCTATGATGTTGATGACTTGAGGGAATACATTATTAAGGAAATATTGTTCTCATTACTTACCTCTGTAATATATCATTAATCTGATGTCACTGTTAAGATGTATAAGTGTAATTTATAATCTACAAAGTGAAAGGTGACAGCAAGGCTTTCCATCTAAGTAATCTTTTAAGGGATTCAGTTTCGAAAACTTTATTCCAAGTATTTAGGAGAAGATTTGGTAAGTTAAGATTATTTAAAGATGAAGGTGATATGTTGAAGTCATGGGACAAGTACAATGGAAAGATTTGGTGGAATCACTGTTATTTTTCATTATGAGAAAATCCAAGCCACTGCCCTCCCTGGAATTTTTGGTTTAATCAAGGACCCTGTCTCACTAATAGTGGTTGGCTAATTTCAGAAGTGTGGCAAGTGCTCTAGTTTTAAAAGCATTTTGATGTGTTTTAACTTCTATTTTGACCATGTTCCTTAATAACATTGTTGAGAAAGGAATTCTTAGGCTTTGTAAATAATTAAGCGGTCAGGTATTAAAATCTACTCATCTCATGCAACTGCAGTGGCACAGTGGGGGGATAGGATGTTACGTGGTTATCCAAGATTCTCATCTCTCTTATGCCAATAACAATCCATGATTTTAATCAACTTTCTTGATAGTAGTTTTCCTCACCTATACAATAGTTTGATTTCAATAAAGTAATCTTCATGATTATAGTTGAATTTGACTCAAAAGACTTCCTTTGGAGCAAAAAAACAATTATTCAAACACATGCTCTTTTAAAAAAATAATAGGAGAAAAACTCTAAGTACTTGATGTTTCACAAGAAATAATTTCCTGACCATGTAATATAAAGCCACTTTCTATTTCCTTAATTTTGTGGATATATAACCAGACTGTTTAATAACACATTTCAAACAATACGTTTAGTTTATCATAAGATTAAGAAGTAGCACCAAAAGGACATTTCTTCATGAATACAACCTCCAGTGCGTTTACCCTTCTACTCTCCAGAAAAGCCTGGACAGGTCTGCGCTTGTAGTCGATAAAGAACTCTCCTCATCCTGAAAGCCTCAACTATAAAATATTACTGAATATTTTCACAAATAAAACAGATTACTAGAGCGTTGATTCTAAGACCTTTAATTCACTATTTAGGGATACAAATGAAAACTATGTCCAGAAGTTATTCTAAAATGCAGTCAAGGGGCCCGTCCGATGGCCGAGTGGTTCAAGTTCTGCGTGCTCCGCTTCAGTGGCCCGGGTTCAGATCCCAGGTATGGACATACTCCACTCATCAGCCATGCTATGGAGGCATTCCACATTCAAGTTAGAGGAAGATTGGCACAGATGTTAGCTCGGATCTAATCTTCCTCAAGCAAAAAAAAAAAAAAAAATGAGGAGGATTGCCAGTAGATATTAGCTCAGGGCGGATCATCCTCAGGAAAAAAAAAAATGCAGTCAACACCATAAGCAAACATCTTTATGTATATGAATCTCCCAATCAGGAAGTTTTCATGTAGCTCTATTTTCTTAAAAGTTACTCTTTTCCTAGGGTGTTTTGTAATAGACTCACTTCAGTTGTGAATTAGGCTAAAAGTAACAACTCCTTTGTAGAATTCAGTGATGCTTTGCTTATGTAAAATACATTCATAAGTGAAGAAATAAGAAAAATACAGTGTAATAGAATGAGTAGGAAGGCAAGATAGAATGTTCATATTTGGTTTTCTAATATGCAAATTTTGTGTTTTGCTTTTTGTCCCCAGGTTTATTGAAGTGTAATTCACATACAAAGAACTGGACGTATTTAATGTATACAGCTGTTGATGAGTGTGGACATAGGCACACACCCGGGACGGCATCACCACAAAGAAGGTAACGGACATATCCAATGTCCCCGAAAGTCTCCTTGCGTTCCTTTGTTCTTGTTTTTTGGTTTTGTTTTGTTTTGTGATAAAACACTTAACATGAAATCTACCCTCTTAGCAAATTTTGAAATGCACAGTACCGTATCTGTGAGCACTATGTTGTACAGTACATCTCTAGAACTTACTCATCTATCATAACTGAAATGATATATCCATTGAACAACTCCCCATTTCCCCCAACCTCCAGCTCCTGGCAACCACAGTTGTATTCTCTGCTTCTATGAGTATGACTATTTTAGACACCTTATGCAAGTGCAATCATGTAGTACTTGCCTTTCTGTAACCGGCTTATTTCACTTAGCATAATGTCTTCCAAATCCATCCATGTTGTCCCAAATGGTAGGATTTACTTATTTTTTAAGGCTGAATAATATTCAGTTGTATGTATATACCACATTTTCCTTATCAAATAATGACTCAATGGATATTGAGGTGGTTTCCATATCTCGGCTATTGTGAATAATGCTGCAGTAAACATGGGAGTACAGACATCTCTTCGAGATCCTTATTTCAATTCTTTGGATATATACCCAGAAGTGGGATTGCAGGATCGTATGATATTCTGTTTTTAATTTTTCAAGTGACCTCCATACTGTTTTTCCCTAGTGGCTGCACCATGTTACCTTCCCATCAACAGCGTACAGAGTTAAAACTTCTTCACATCCTCACCAACATTTATCTTTTTTTTTTTTTTTTATAATAGCCATTCTAATAGATGTGAGGTGATATCTCATTGTAGTTTTTGTTTGCATTTCACTGATAATTATTGATGTTGAGCATCTTTTCATATACCTGTTGGCCATTTATTTATCATCTTTGAAGAAATGTCTGTTCATATATTTGCCCATATTTTAAATGGGTTGTTTGGTTTTTTGCTATTGAATTGTATGAGTTCCTTATATATTTTGAATATTAACCTTTTGTCAGATGTATGGTTTACAAACATTTTCTCCCATTCCATAGGTTGCCTTTTCATATAGAATGAAAAGACAAAACTTTTTATTAAGGTATGATGCTAGCAAGACTTTATGCATTGGAGGTGGTGTGGTGTTTATTGATGTGTGAAGTAGGTAGTGGGTCCTTGTCACAGATATTTGGAAACACACACACTCGAAATACTCTGTAAATTTGGTTTATCTTAAGATTTAAATGTTTATCAAGGGTGCTGAAGCACTTAAGAAAATTCCTGTCATTACCAGATTACTGAGTATGTGTCAAACAGTACTCTACATGTTTCCTAAATAACAAAAATGATTTGGCTCCAGAGAAAGAAGGTGAACTGCAATAGCAAATCCTTGTTGCAGTTGGCTCAAGGGAATATGATGAAACTTTTTTTTTTTTTTTTTTTTTGGTGAGGAGATTGGCCCTGAGCTAACATCTGTGCCCATCTTCCTCTATTTTGTATATGGGACACACCACAGAATGGCTTGATGAACGGGGCATAGGTCCGCACCAGAGATCTGAACCTACAAACCACGGGCCACCAAAGTGGAGTACATGAACTTAACTACTATGCCACTGGGCCAGCCCCAGAATGTGTCGAATCTTTTGATAAAATGAACTTTATGTTTCTTAAAAATGTGTCTGAGTTTGCCATTTTAGGCTTGTGTTTATATTTTAGAATGGATCCAATTCTGTTGTTATTAAGTAATTAGCAGAGAAACTGCTATTGGAGGGGATGATTCCTATATACACAATACATCCATTAGAAAAGCATAGCATTTTAAATGCAATACATTGAACTGAACGGAGTGAGACAATATCAATACAAAAACTACAACAAATCAAACTACAGCACACGGTGAAAAGAACTCAATTTATCTTCTTTACTACTTTTCTAGCTGCTACATACTCTTAAGCCTGGTTTAAATCCCTCTACATAATATCTCCATTCCTTGAACCCCAGGGCTATCTGTAGTTTCTCAGATATTTGTTGTCATTTTAAAAATGTAGACTTCAAATTCCGTACTCATAGGCTCAAACTCTAAGCACACTCTCTATTTTTTTGTATGCTTATCTTACAAGCAATAGAGAACTGAGGCTCGTGAACTCTCGATTCACTCTTATCCTTCACGCCCTGCCCCCAAACCTGGGAAATTCTTGATCCCATGATCATACAATTAATATATACTAAAAGAATCATATGAAACGTGTTATCTTCCACATGATCATAATGAAAAGAAATTGTTTAACAAGGACCCCAAATTACAAAAATGCTAATTTTAAATATTTTTTAAAACTAAATATCTTCCATTATTACAATCACTTTCATATTGGATTAACTAATTCTAATGTGCTTCCCATTAAAATTAGAGAAATGAATCATCTTCATTCACTTTCCTGTGTTGGTGTCAGTTCCCTAGCTCGATTTCAAGTACTACCTTAGAGCATCCAAAAATAGTCCCTGGAAAAATACAAAAAGAAAAAAATGAACACTTGCAAACACCAAAAAGCCAAGTATTTGTCAAGACTGAGAGAAAATGGCCATGTACCGCATCAATGCAATTGAGTTGAAAATCACAATAGTTATCTAGCAAAGAAGTTAATGTTGAAATAGACAAACCCTCTTTTTCCTCACCCCAGTTCCTGAGCAGGGCTCTGAGTGTGTCAGAAAAACGAGCAGCTTCTCTAGGGCTGTGGTTCCTGGTGTTCGAGGCAACCACAAAATGAAAATTCCTACCCCTTACCTGAAATTTCTTCCACGTCAATATTTACGCAGACATTGCAACTCTTGGCATTTTACTTCTTTCTTTCTAATTTGGATGACTTTTATTTCTCATCTTCCTTCATTGTACAATGAAGCTTCCAGTATAATATTGAATAGCAGTGATAAAAATAGGCCTTCTTCTCTTCCTTCTGATCATAGGGGAAAAGCTTTCAGTTTTTCACCATTGAGTAAAATGTTAGCTGTGGATTTTTCGTGAATGCCCTTTATCGTGTTGAGGAAGCTCCTTTATGTTCCCAGTTTCCTGAGCCATTTTACCGTGAAGGGTGTTGGATTTTGTAAAATGCTTTTTCTGTGCCAATTGAGGTGGTCATGTGTGGTTTTTATCACTTCATTCCTTTAATGTAGTGTATTAGTTGATTGACTTTCTTATGAACCACCCTTGCATTCATGAGACAAGTCCCATGTGGCCATGAGGTATAATCTTTTTAATATGCAGTTGTATTCATTTGGCTAGTATTTTGTTGAGGATATTTTGCACCTATGTTCATAAGGCATATAGTCTAGTTTTCTTGTGGTGTTTCCATCTGGTTCTGGTAACAGGGTAATACTGGCATCATAGAATTATTTAGGAAATATTCTCTTCTCTTCTATTTTTGGAAGTTTGAGAAGTATCAGTGTTAATTCTTCTTTAAATGTTTCTGGACTTTTCTTTTTTGGGAGGTTTTTGATTTCTGTCTCAAACTCTTTACTTGTCATAGTATGTTCTGACTTTCTATTTCTTTTTGAGTCAGTTTTGTTAATTTATGTGTGTCCAAGATGTTATCTGTTTTATCTAGCCTTTCTAATTTATACATATATGAGTGTTTATAGTATTCTCTTATCATCCTTTTTTCTTTCTTTCTTTCTTTCTTTTTTTTTTTTGCTGAGGAAGATTAGCCCTGAGCTAACATCATTGCCAATCCTCCTCTTTTTTTACTTGAGTAAGATTAGCCCTGAGCTAATGTCTGTGCCAATCTTCCTCTATTTTGACTGTGGGTCGCCACCACAGCATGGCTGACAAGTAGTGTAGGTTTGTGCCCAGGACCTGAACCTGCGACCCCGGGCTGCTGAGGTGGAGGGAGCAGAACTTAACCACTATGCCACGGGGCCAGCCCCTTATCATCCTTTTTATTTCTATAAGATAATTGGTAATATTTCTTCTTTCTTTTCCAATTTTAATTATTTGTTCTCTCTCTTTTTTTCTTTTTGTCAATGTAGGTAGATTTTGTCAATTTTGTTGATTTTTTTAAAGAACCAACTTTGGTTTTAGTGATTCTCTCTATTGTCTATCTACTTTCTGTTTCATTTATCCCTGCTCTAATTTTTATTGTTTCCTTCTTTCCTCTAGTTTTGGGTTTAGTTTGCTCTTCTTATTCTAGTTTGTTATGGTATAGAGTTAAGTTATTTATCTGACATCTTTCTTTTTTAAAGTAGATATTTATTTCTATAAATTTCATTCTGAGCTCTTCTTATATTGCATCCCATAAGTTTTGGTATGTTATATTGCCATTTTTATCCACCTATAAGTGTCTTTTAACTTCTTCTGTGATTTTTTAATTGACCCATTGGTTATTCAAAACTTGGTCGTTTAATTTCTATATATTTGTTACTATTCCAGTTTTTCTTCTTTTATTGATTTCCAGCTTCATCAAATTGTGATTGGAAAAGATACTTTGTATGCACTCCATCTTTATAAATTTATTGAGAGTTGATTTGTTGACTAACATATGGCCTATCCTGGAGAATGTCCCATGTGCCCTGGAGAAGAATGTGCATTCTGCTGTTATTGGGTGGAGTGTTCTCTATACCTCTGTTAGATTGAGTCGGTTTGTAATTAGTGTCTAGCTGTTATATCCATTACTGAAAGTGTGATAGTAAAATCTCTAACTACACTTGTAGAAATGTCTACTTCTCCCTACAACTTTGTCAATGTTTGCTTCGTATATTTTGGGGCTCTGTTGTTTGGTGATTATATGTTTATAATTGTTATATTTTCTTGATGAGTTGACCATTTTATCAATATATAATGTCCTTTTTCTCTTGTGACAGTTTTTGACTTAAAGTCTATTTTGTCTGATGTCACTAGAACCACCCAGCTCTCTTTTGGTTAACATGTGCATGTGATATCTTTTCAATCTTTTCACTTTTAATCTATTTGTTTCTTCTGATCTAAAGTGAGTCTCTGTTATGCAGAATATAATAGGATTATTTTTTAAAAATCCATTTAGCCTATCTCTGCCTTTTGATTGGGGATTTCAATCCATTTAAATTTAGAGTATTTACTGCTAAGGAATGATTTACTAAAGCCATTTAGATATTGCTTTCTATATGTCTTATACCTTATATTTTTATCCCTCTATTTTTCCATTATTATCTTCCTTTGAGTTAAATTTTTGTAGTGTATTGTTTTGATTCCATTATCAGTTCCTTTTGTCTATATTTTTTAGCTAGTTTTTTTGGTGGCTACAAGGGGAATGCAACTAATGTAATAAATTTAGATGAATCTAGTTTGAATTAAGAGATTTCTCAGGATCCAAATCCTATGTTTTGTCAATGAACAAACTGTTAAGTTGTAACTGATCAATTAAAAAAAATTAAAAAACCTCTGCACTTTGAAAGACACTGTTAAGAGAATGTAGAACAAGTCACAAACTAGGAGAAAGTGTTTATAATGCACTTATCTGATCAAGGACTTCTGCTAGACTATATATGTAGAACTCTCAAAACTCAATAATAACAAAACAAACACCTTAATATAAAAATGAGTATTCTATTTTGTAAAGAGCTGAACTGACCTGGAAAGAGCCAAGCTGTCAGATGCCAAAATAGCCAATTAAGGCAACAGTCAAACTTTTAGTCACCTTCTGAGATTATATAAGTAAGAAGCAAGACATTAAACTGGAGAAACTGCCCACTGTCCTATTCTTTCCCATAGTATGGCACCAAATGAGGATAAGATGGATCATAATAGATGTGGGGAATTGTCTCACTGCTGAAGGAGCACCAGACATAAGACTTTTGCTGTTTTATGGACTCAGCGGCTGAAGGAGGAAGAGGAGGAAGGACTAGAAGTGTAAAAGTACTGAGTACTGAGTCAGAGTGGAGAAAGAGTATCTTCAAGGTTCCCTCCCACCCCTGATAAGGAGATCTCAGCATAGGAAACTGAGGAAGGCCTCTGCCAAAGAAACAATAAAGAGGACTCCAAATGAAGGCACCTAGGCTAGAAATGCAGGTATCATAAGAGTGTGGCCAACCACTGGGGTCTGAGTTGACTGCAACTGTCTTAAAAGAATGCAGTGCATTGTATGTGCACCAAGTCTGTGCGGGGAGGGCAGCCTCCCCCATGAGGCCTGCCAGGTATAGCCATTATAATTGCCTATTTGTGGTCCTGAAAAATCATACATAGGGTTTTGGTCAAGAGCTGGACTCGTCAGATTGAGCAGACACTTTACCAAAGAAGATCTTTGGGTACAATTAATCACATAAAAAATGTACAGCGTTATTAGTCATTAGAGAAATCCAAATTGAAACCACAGCAAGATACCGCTACACATAGTAGAATTCTAAAATTTAGAATGGCTAAAAAGACTGACTATACCAATTGTTGACAAGGCTGTGGTGGAAGTAGAACTCGCATACAATGCTGGTGAAAATGTAAAATGGTATAGTCACATTTGAAGAGAGTTTGACAGCTTATCGAAAAAGTTATATTAGTCAGGGTTCTCCAGAGAAATAGAGCCAATAGGATATATAGAGACAGATTGCAATGTACTGCCTCATATGATTATGGAGGCTGAGAATGCCCTGATCTGCAGTCTGTGACGCTGGAGATGCAGGAAAGCCTGTGGTGCAGTCTGAAGGCCTGAGATCTGGAGAACTGATGGTCTAGATGCCAGTCTGCGTCCAAAGGCCTGAGAACCAGGAGTGCAGAGAGCAGGAGAAGATCAATGTTCCAGCTCAGCAGTTAGATAAAGAGAGAGTAAATCCAACCTTTCTCCACCTTTTTGTTCTATTCAGGCCTTCATCAGATTGTGTGATGGCCACTCCTACTGGTAAGGGCAATTTGCTTTACTCAGTCTACTGATTCAAATGCTAATCTCCTCCAGAAATATCCTCACAGACACACTCAGAAATAATATTTAACCAGATATCTGGGCATCCTGTGATCCACTCAAGTTGACACATAAAACTATCACAAAAATTAAATAATCTCTACCATATGATTCAACCATTCCACTTCCAAGCATTTACCCCGAGAAAAGAAATCATATGTCCATACAAAATTTTACGCATGAATATTGATAGTAGTTATATGTGTAATTGCAAAATCTAGAATTCACTCAATATGCATCAATCTGTGAAAGAATAAACTAATTGTGGCATATACAAGCAACAGGGTACTACTCAGAAAGAAAGAATTAATTATTGAAACATACAACGTCATAAATAATTATGATGAATGAAAAAAGACAAAAAAGGGTGTATACTATGTGACTCTGTTTACAAGAAACTTTTTTTTTTTTTTTGTGAGGAAGATCAGCCCTGAGCTAACATCCATGCTAATCCTCCTCTTTTTGCTGAGGAAGACCTGCTCTGAGCTAACATCTATTGCCAATCCTCCTCCTTTTTTTTTCTTCCCCAAAGCCCCAGTAGATAGTTGTACATCATAGTTGCACATCCTGCTAGTTGCTGTATGTGGGAGGTGGCCTCAGCATGGCCGGACAAGCGGTGCGTCGGTGCGCTCTGGGGATCCGAACTCGGGCCGCCAGCAGCAGAGTCCGCGCACTTAACCACTAAGCCACGGGGCTGGCCTTGAGAAACTTTTAAAAACGAAAACTAGTTTATGGTGGCAGATAGATCAGTAGTTGTCAACGAGGGGGCTTGGGGATGGAAGTGGAAAACTCCATATTCACTGTTTCAAGTTTTGCTCGCTAACAGAATTTCCTTCTATCACTCTCTTTTAGAGCCATGACTAGGTGAAGTTATAATTCTCTAGCTGTCCATTTTCATGTGTTCCACTTTAATGTGCAGAATCATCTGCAAACCAGAAAAATAATACCTTCTTCCAAAGTCAGTTTGTCATAATAATCTGCCTATGACGCTATAGGTATGGGTTGAGGGAGAGGATTCAATATAATAGGCATAGTTACATAATAATCTAAACTACTTGCTTGTGCTTTTGTCCTTCAGAACTGGCTTAAGTCTGTCCTACCTTGTGTTACTATGACACACTCCACATCAGTTTCACGATGATCAGCTCAGGTGGCACAGTAACTTGGTACTCCATGACCAAGTGTTCAGTCTCTCCCAGAGATTAATAGCCAGCCAGAAACCATTTTTAAGGAGGATAATAGATATTTGTTGATGTTTGCACATAGTTGCAGGTATCCGCACATGTGTGTGCAGGAAAGAGTATGCAGGCCTGATCTTTAGAAGGGCTTATTAAGGGTAGTATCAGCTTGTCCAGAGTGTTTCTACAAACAATGCGAATATTTATTTCCTTCTAGGAGTCTGGAATTTTGGTGGGCAGAAAGTGTCTACATGACCAGCCCTCAGTAAAACCCAGGACGTTAAGTCTCAACAGGGCAGCCCTGTTGACATGTGTATTGGTGTATATTGCTGCTTGAAAAAAGATCACACTCTGTGTAACCCCTGCCAAGAGGCAGGAGAAAGCATAGGAAGCCTATGCATGGATTTCTTCAGACTCAGCCTGATGTGTCTTTTCCCCTTACTGGTTTGGTGGTGTATCCTTACTGTGTCACTGTAATAAATCTTAGCTGTGAGCACTATGTATTGAGTACTATGAGTCCCTGTAGTGAAGCATTGAACATGTGGGTGGTCTTGGGACCCCCCATTCAGCAAGTCAATGAGGGGAGAATCTCTTCTGAAAACCTGCCAAAGCCTCCATATGGAATCGCTATCTGCCACAAATACTTCATTCCCACAGTCACCATTTTCTTGGATGGATCGTGTGGCCCAACTGGCATGTAAGCTCGCATGGCAGCCACAGAGAGTTGAAGAGCCTTCTCTTGCTTCGGATCCAAACAAAACTGATAGCCATAGGCTATCGGTAAAGGCATTGTAACTTCACACCCAAATATGGTATTTAAAATGTGTAGTTCTAAGACCACCAGAAAAGTGCTTCAGTTATCAGGAAGCTCTCAAACTCCCACCATCTCTTTCACCCTGCAGCATCAAAATAAATATTTCCCAAGTGCTCACCAAGAAGCTACTGGGAATCTTATGCCTGCGAGAGAGTTTGGCTGTAATACCGTCCACAGAACAATGACTTATTTTTTCCCTACACCTTCTAAATATCATGTTGAGTTTTCTGTGTTGGTAAATTATAACCTGAAACATGTAGGGAAGGGATTCTGAGCAATGAAGTCCCCAGCTTGTTCTCTGAAATGCAGAGGAAAACTTAGAAGGGTGGTGAGGATGACGCCAAGTTGGCAAGAGATAGTCCAGCATAGATAAATAATATCATATTTGAATATTCAGCTGTTCTTTGTTTTATATGGGTCTTGTATTCTTTCTTGTAACCAAGTTAATTATGGATTTTTAAGGGTTTAAATTTAGGTCTGATTAAGATTTGCAAATCCAACTGATTATTAATAGTGAAAAATATAACAGCCTAATATTTTTCTGTTTCCAAAGTATAAAGCCAGGACAATCTCAGCTATAACTAAGAAATATGTGGGTATCTCTCCATGCTAGTATTTGTATGTAGCAGGTTGTGTTGATTTTACCAGATTAGAAAAATAAAAACCTCCTACATAAGAGAAGGAGTGACTGAGTCAGATAGCTTGAGGCCAGTGTTAAAACAGATAATCCCTCAGCTTCAGGTCCAAGAATGTGCATATTAAAGAAAAAGAAATATTTCAGCTGAAGCTTAGAAGGGAAGAAGATATGTCTGCCTAGCGAGACAGAAAAATGTAAGGCTTCTATAATTGTTCTGTTATTTATTACATAATACTGCCTTAGCTATTATTCTAAAGAGAAATATTTTCTATAGAGCTTGTAAGCAGGAAGTTGAGATTTTTCAAGTTTTCTCCTCAATCAGTTTAACAGAACAGTAATTCTGCGTCAGCTAGCTGCAGTCAAGTTACATGGAGCTCAGCATCATTTTCTGAGAACAACCTCCTTGTTGAAAATGGGGTAATAATAATTCAATAGAAAAAGATTACAAATAGTAAAGCTACCAGAGTTTAAAAACACATTCGTTGAACCCAAGTTTGCTCTTAAAAAAAAGTAAAGAAGAAAAAAGAAGTAATCAAAATTACTTCTGCTGACACTTAAGTTGTAGGCTACATATTAAAGATATAAACAGATTAAAAGTAGTTATTTTTCAGATTTATAAACAACATGCAACTTTTTTACTTTCTAGTAAATTTTATAGATCATGAGTCGGCTGCTATAACCTATTTTATGAAACAAGACATGGGGGACATTCTAGATGTATTCAAGGAGATTTTCAAACATTTTATTAATCTGAAAAGTAAAAGATTTCTTCTCAATATTCTAAATATATTTGTGGATTAAAATCATTTTAAAATAGTAGCCATATTTTTTCATAAACGAGGAGATAAAACTGGCCCATTTGAGTTAAATAAAACTGTATTTCACTTTGTATGATAAATTTTAAAGGTTAATATAGTGCAAGAGCATGAAAAAATGATATAATGGTTTCAAATTAAAAGGTTTGTTTTTTCAAAATTGTAAGAATTCTTGAAGCACCACTGTCCTGATTATTTTAAATTATATGACATATTTATAGTCTTTATACAATGCTAAGTTATCACGGGAAAAATTTTCTGGGCTCCCAACTTTTAATTTCTATATAAGTGTCCTCACTGTATTTTGTATGTCTTTACTTCTTATAACCTTTATGTCAAAAAGCCCCATTAGGGCCGGCCCCGTGGCTTCGAGATTAAGTGCTCACACTCCGCTACTGGCAGCCCGGGTTCGGATCCCGGGCGCGCAGCAACTCACCGCTTCTCCGGCCATGCTGAGGCCATGTCCCACATACAGCAACTAGAAGGATGTGCAACTATGACATACAACTATCTACTGGGGCTTTGGGGGAAAAAAAAAAAAAGGAGGAGGCTTGGCAATGGATGTTAGCTCAAAGCCGGTCTTCCTCAGCAAAAAGAGGAGGATTAGCATGGATGTTAGCTCAGGGCTTATCTTCCTCACAAAGAAAAAAAGCGCCATTACTCTCTGCTTCAGCGGTCCAGGTTCGATTCCCAGGCGCAGACTTACACTACACGTCAGTGGCCATGCAGTGGTGGCAACCCACATATAGAATAGAGGAAGATTGGCACAGATGTTAGCTCACGGTGAATCTTCCTCAAGCAAAAAGAGGAACATTGGCAACAGATGTAAGCTCAGGGTGAAACTTCCTCAGCAAAAAAAAAAAAAAAAAAAGTGCCATTAGGTCATTTATTTTCATTAAGTTTATACTCTCTTTCCCTTGACATCATGCCTCATATACCTAGGAATAATGAAAAGAATGAGCAAAGAGAGAGAACTCCATCTGTAGTTATCTAGTTATCTAAATACATAATTTGTACGATGTCATCTAAATCAAGATTATCTTATAGATCATCTCAGAAGTTTTGAATTTGAAAGAAGTATTCAAATTTAATAAAGATTTAATTGAAACAAGTATTTTCTTTGAAAATATATAATTATACTACATTCAGAATCTAAATAACTTTAGTTTCATTAGGAAGGAAGGAAGGAAGGAAGGAAGGAAGGAAGGAAGGAAGGAAGGAAGGTAGGAAGACTGGAGGAGGGAGAGGGCGGAGAGAAGGAAATAAGGAGGCCTGAGAGTGTGAGAGCAATGGAACAAGAGAAAAAGGACTTTGCTATATAATGCTTTGGGGGACTACTATATGCTAAAAACTTTATGCATATATTATCTAATCTCACAATAATCTATCAAAGTAAATATTACCCTTCCTATATTTTTGAATGAGGATAACGAGGTGAGAGAAGAGATTTACACCAGGCTCAACAGGAAAGTGGAAAAGCCAGATTCCAGTTTGGCTTGTCAGCTTCCAGGGCGCCTGCCCTTTCTCACACAGCACACTCTCAAGGGACTTTCCAGACTCCCTCCTTCACTCCTGTGACTGTCTCAGTGCCCTTGACCTCATAGATTTGATGGTATTGATCACTTCACCCTCCCAGTCCTGTGAAAATGTAATCCAGACTGATCTCTTTGTGTTTCTCAATATTTGGGAGAAAAATTTTTCTAAAAAAAGAGAGAGAAAGCTCATAAGCCTTAACCATCTGGGGGGAACTGATATATAAAAATGATATAAAAATAATAATGTGATCTTAATAAAATAAAAAGGAAAAGATATTGCAGGAGAAAACTAAGGTATGGTACTAAGCATGAGAGACACAGTCTCTGAGATCTGTCAAACAGAATGGCTTGATACAATATGGGGAGAAATATAGGACTGGTGCCAAATATGCAACTGATCATTAATCAACTTTTTAAAAAAATCCTCTTGTGCATCAATATTATAAATTAAAACAACTCTCTCTGCAACAATAATTTCTCACTGGACGCTTGCCCAGGGTGAGGCACAACCAGCAAACACTACCTTCCGCTCAGAGATCCATCCCATTTTCCCGGGCCCTGCCCTCTTCTGACCTTCTAACTGAGCTCTTCACATCAGCTTTAATCCCCACATAACTACCGTCTTTTGCTAACGGTCAAAAATTGGTCCAATATCACAACACAAACATACATGCCTGGGTTCTAAAAACAAACTCAATTTATGATCATTGATATTTTCTTAAATTTAATTCAAGTGTTAAAAAATGAGAACTATTTCAATGTGGGTTTGAGAATCATTTTATATGTTTGTGAAGATTTCTTGAGAGAGGGTTCCTGCAGGGAACAGGAAGAGATTGTCTAGGCTGGGGAAGAGTGAGATCCCCTTCCCTTCTGCTTGGAGTATTATGGAAATCAGGAGAAGAGCCCTTTCTCTTTCTTCCTGGATATGTCTTACTAAACATTTTTCAATTGATTAGTTTTTTTAAGAATGCATTTTGGATTTTCATCTCTTGTTTGTGGACTTGTTTGTGATTTCGTTAATTTCTTTTTTTTTTTGAACAATGATCTTCAAATCTTCTTTAATTTCTTTGAATAATGTTTTGTAGTTTTCAGAGTATAAGTCTTACACATTTTTTAAATATTTAATTATTTTTTTATTGCAGTAACATTGGTTTATAACATTGTATAAATTTCAGGTGTACATCATTATACTTCTAATTCTGCATTGATTACATCATGTTCACCACCCAAAAACTAATTACAATCCATCACCACACACATGTGCCTAATCATCCCTTTCACCCTCCTCTCTCCCCTCCTCCCCTCTGGTAACCACCATTCCAATCTTTGTCTCTGTATGTTTGTTTGATTTCGTTAATTTCTACACTTCTCTTAGATACTTCCTACCTAGTAATATTTTGGGGTCATTCTAGGTTACTTTCTAGGTTCTAAATCAAAAACTTACCTTCTTTAATTTTGTTATTGTTTTTGTTTTGTAATAAATTAATACAAATTTGTATATTCAGTCTAAAAATACAATTTAGTTTCTTCTTCATCTCACAAGTTTAGATGCATAATGTTTTCAGTATCATTCTGTTAAAAAATATTTTTTTGATCTACATTCTAGTTGACTCTCAAAACCTTTTTATACTTAGAGGTACAATTATTATTATTTTTTTTGGGGGGGGAGGAAGATTAGACCTGAGCTAACATCTGCTGCCAATTCTCCTCTTTTTTGCTGAGGAAGATTGGCCCTGGGCTAACATCCGTCCCCATCTTCCTCTACTTTCTTTTATATGTGGGACACCTGCCACAGCATGGCTTGGTAAGTGGTACATAGGTCCGCACCAAGGATCTGAACCTGTGAACCCCAGGCCACCGAAGCAGAGCATGCAGACTTAACCACTATGCCTCTGGGCCAGCCTCAAAGGTACAACTTTTAATATCCACAAGATATGTTGTTGCATTAAGAATTTTTCATTGTTAATTTCTAATGTGATTGATTATGTGTGTATATTGTATTATGTTTCTTATAAATTTTTAAAAATTTTTTGTGGATTCTGTGACACGAAAGCAGACATAATTTATAAATGTTCCTTGCATTCTAAAATAATATTTTGGGTGCAGAGTTCTACATATTTTATGTATTGTAGTATGTATATGCATACATATGTGCATGTATATTGTACATATTTATTAGATCAACTTTATTATTATTTTCCAATAACCCATTTCTTCAAATATTTTTGTGTGCATAAGGTCATTGTTTCTGACAGTGGTGTGTTAAAATCTTCACTAAAATTGGGGGATATGATAATCCTCACAAATTCTTCAGTTTTTGTTAACCATACATTTTGAATTAATGTGGAAATGCTGTGTGGCACAAAACTGGTTTTACAGAGCCACTGCATGCACAGATATGCACAATGGCTTTGAGGCTATAAAACTGGGTTCTTTTTAATATATATATAATAGACACATATGTTAGGAATGCTATGGCATCTATATCACAGTATACGTGAATATTCATAGCAGCATTGTTCAGAATAGCAGGGGAAAAATGGGCAACTATCCAAATGTTCATCAATAAAATAAAATATTAACACATTGTGGCATATCACAAAAGAGGCTGTTATAAGCATTAATAATAAAGTATACTATATACAACACTACAGTTGAATTTCATAAAAATGAAAAGTGAGTGAAAAAATTCTCTGAACATGGCATATGTATGATGAACAAATCTTTTAAACAAGAAATCAACACCATATATAATTTAGGGATACATACATTTGTAAAATCTTTATACACAGAGGGGATGATAAAAACAAAATCAAGCCAGAGTTTATCAATGTTTGGGAGGCAGGAGTTGGAAGTGGGAAGGAAACCACAGATTCAAGAGTTACAGTAATATTATCAAATGTTATCGAAGTGTTAACTTTGACGTCTGGTTTATATGTGTGCACTATATTATTATTATATTTAAGCTTACAAAGATGTTAGCATTATTCTTACTATTTATAAATCTTATATCATTAAAATTTTTGAAATGTTAATCACAATAATCTTCAATAAATTAAACTGATCTCTTACAATAGCTATCAAATTAGATTTCTAAATGTAACAGAAATCTAATTACTTTGGCATAAGACATAAGGCATGATGATTACATATTATTCAAAATAAAGCAATTTTTATAAACTAATCAGGAAAAAATTAATGAAAAATATCAAAATAGGTTTTTTTGCATAGGTATATGTACACTTCTACCTGTATGTGTGTGTGTATTTAAAGAGGAAAACTACTGCTTTGTCATAAAAGAACAATCCATCAAAACTCTTAACACTTGTGAAATTGCGGCAAAATGAAACCATAACTCAATGTAGATTGGAGAATCTTTTTATATTTTTGTGAGCAATTCAAGTTTCTTCTTTGTGAATCACCTCTTCATATATGAAAAGCCTCTGTTCCTTACTTGGTCAACTTGTGCTCCAAAACCACACTATAGATGTATCCTAAGCCTTGATACATATTGGGAAACACCCCCTAGTTTGTTTATATTCTAGAGAAATATTTTGGGTATTCTCAGCTATTTGCTTATCTATATAATTTTAAAATATGCTTATTCATAGTAATTTTTACTGGAATTGCATTAAATATACATTTGGAAGGATTGATCATATTTATGATACAATATTCTACTTCTGATTGCATATGACTTTTCAAATAATGTAGATCTTATTTAATGTATTATCAAACATTCATATTGTTTCCATGAAGTTCTGGCAAACCTACCACTGCAATATTTTCAGCTACCTTATATTCATATTATCAGTTTTTTCCTTACTGTTGCTATTAGATTTGCTATCTTTATTTAGATAGTTTTTTCTAAAACTTTTTTGCTGAGGTGTAGAAAGGTATATTGAAGCTACCCAGTAATTTTGTTAAAATATCTTTAAGTTGTGAAAAAAAAATCTATATATTTATGACTATATGCAGTTTGGTTTTGTCATTCCAATAGATAAATCTCTTAAATCATTTTCTTGTATTATTGCACTGACTAGAAACTTCAGTAAAATGTGGAACAGAATTAATGGTAGTAGGCACCTTTTCTTTGTTTCTGTTTTTAATATAATTGCTTCTAGCAATTCTCTATGCAGAATGAAAATTGCTGTAAGGCTTTGGTAAATCCATTTCTATTCCTATTTTACTAAGAGTTTTGACAAGAACGAGAGCCTTACTGGAGCTATGGAGTTGCTTATGTACTTTGCTTAATTTAATACATCAATGTAGTGAATGATATTTATAGTTCTTCAAATGTGAAACTACTTTTGCATTCTCAAGATAAACACAGCTTAGTTAAAATATACTTTCTTACTTATACAATGACACATTTAATTTTCTAATATTATACTTAGGGTTTTTACACTTGTGCCTATAGGTAAGCATGCCTGTAATTTTAAAATATTTTTTGAATTTTTGTGTCAAGAGATCAATCACCTAATACTTTAGAATGGGAAATGTTCCCTCCTTCTCCATTATCAGAAATATTATGGTAGCATTCACCCATATAAACATCTATGTTTATAGATGGCTTATGGCTATAAGGGCCTATGGCTTCCCTGATGAATTCTACCAAACATTCAAAGAAGATTTAATATCCATCCTTCTCAAACTCTTCCAAAAAATTGAAAGGGAGGGGTTGCTTCCTAACTCATTCTACAAGGCCAACATTACCCTGATACCAAAACCAGACAAGGACAACACAAAGAAAAGAAAATTACTAGCCAATATCACTGATGAGCATAGACACAAAAACCTTCAACAAAATATTAGCAAATCAAATACAACAATACATCAAAAGGATTATATACCATGACCAAGTGGGATTTACTCCAGGGATGTAAGGGTGGTTCAACATCCTCAACTCAATCAATGGGGTACACCACATTAACAAAATGAAGAATAAAAATCACATGATCATCTCAATAGATGCAGAGAAAACATTCAACAATATACGGTATCCATTAATGATAAAAACTCTAACTAAGATGGGTATAGAAGGAAAGTACTTCAACATAATAAAGCCCATATGTGACAAACCCACAACTTACACCATACTCAATGTTGAAAATCCAAAAACTATCCTCTAAGAACAGGAGGAAGACAAGGATGTCCACTCTCACCACTTTTATTTAACATAGTATTAGAAGTCCTAGCCAGAGCAATCAAGCAAGAAAAAGAAATAAAACAAATCCAAATTGGAGAGGATGAAGTAAAGCTGTCGCTATTTTCAGATGACATGATTTTGTATATAGAAAACCCTAAAGAATCCACCCAAAAGCTATTAGAAATAGTAAATGAATATAGTAAAGTTGCAAGATACAAAATCATCTTACAAAAATCAGTTGCATTTTGATACACTAACAACAATCTAGCAGAAAGAAAAATCAAGAATACAATCCCATTTACAATCACAACAAAAGGAATAAAATACCTAAGAATAAATTTAACCAAAGAGGTGAAAGACCTGTTCACTGAAAACTATAAAACATCGTTGAAAGAAATCGAGGAAGAAACAAAAAAATGGAAAATATTCTGTGTGCATGGATAAGAAGAATTAACATAGTTAAAATGTCCATACCTCCTAAAGCAATCTACAGATTCAATGCAATCCCTATCACCCAATGACATTTTTCACAGAAATAGAACAAAGAATCCTAAAATTTACGTGGAGCAACAAAAGACCTCAAATACCCAAAGCAATCCTGAGGAAAATGAACATAGCTGGAAGCATCACATTCTTTGATTTCAAAATGTCCTACAAAGCTATAGCAATCTAAACAGCATGGTACTGGCACAAAAACTGACACACAGATCAGTGGCACAGAATCAAGAGCTCAGAAATAAACCCATACATCTACGGACAGCTAATTTTTGACAAAGGAGCCAAGAACATACAGTGGAGAAAGGAAAATCTCTGCAACGGACGGTGTTAGGAAAACTAGACAGCCACATGCAAAAAAATGAAAGTAGATCATTATCTTACACCATACCCCAAAATTAACTCCAAATGGATTAAAGACTTGCATGTAAGACCTGAAACTGTAAAACTCCTAGAAGAAAACATAGGCAATATGCTCTTTGACATCGGTCATAGCAGTGTCTTTTTGAATATCATATCTCCTCAGGCAAGGGAAAAAAAGACCTCAGGCAAGGAGAACAAAAGAAAGAATAAGCAAATGGGACTATGTCAAACTAAAAAACTTCTGCACAGCAAAGGAAACCATCAACAAAATGAAAAGACAACCTAACAATTGGGAGAAGATATTTGCAAATCGTGTATTCAACAAGGGGTTAAAATCCAAAATACAAAAAGAACTCCTACAACTCAACAACAAAAAAACCAAACAACTCAATTAAAAAATGGGCAGAGGATATGAACAGACATTTTTCCAAAGAATATATACAGATGGCCAACAGGTGCATGAAAAGATGTTCAACATTACTAATTATTAGGGAGACACAAATCAAAACTACTATGAAATATCACCCTCACACTCATCAGTAGGGCTATTACTAAAAAGACAAGAAATAACAAGTGTTGGAGAGGATGTGGAGAACAGGGAACTCTCCCACGCTGCTGGTGGGAATGTAAACTGGTGCAGTCACATGAAAAGCAGTACGGACATTCCCCCAAAATTAAGAATAGAACTACCATATGATCCAGCTATACCACTGCTGGATATTTATCTAAAGAAAACAAAAACACTAATTTGAAAAGATATATACGTTCCTATGTTCATTGCAGCATTATTCACAGTAGCCAAGACTTGGAAACAACCTAAGTGCCCATCAATGAATGAATAGATAAAGAAGATGTGGTATATATACACAATGGAATACTACTCAGCCATAAAAAAGATGAAATCTTGCCAACTGCAACAACATGGATGGACCTTGAGGGCATCATGCTAAGCAAAATAAGTCAGACAGAGAAAGCCAAATACCATATGATTTCACTCATATTTGGAAGATGAAAACAACAACAACAACAAACACATAGATACATAAAATAGATTGGTGGTTACCAGAGAGGAAGGGAGAAAGGGAGAGGGCAATAGGGGGGATAGGGCACATATGTACAGTGACAAATGGCAACTAGACTTCCAGTGGTGCTCATGATGTAGTCTTCACAGAAATCAAAATATAATGATGTACATCTGAAATTTATGTAATGTTACAAACCAATGTGACGTCAATAAAAAATAAATAAATATAAATAAATGAATAAAAAGAACCTGGAGAAAAGATTGAAGATGTTAAGCAGAAACTTTCAAAGGAGAAACTACAATATCTGAGATGTAAAAAATGCTCTTTGAGGGTTAAACATTATGGATATTTAATAGTTATCTCAAAATAAATATGACCCAAACAGAAAACAAACAAACAAAAATCTGCCCTATGTTTTGTAGGAAGATTTTTTAAAACTAACGATTCACATTTAATTAACTTGTGCTAGACTTATTCAAGCTCTTTTCTCCTTCAATCAGTTGTTATGAGTTAATCTTTTTTTAGAAAGTTATACGTTTGGCACAACTTCCTAATGTTTTGACATTTAGTTATTCAGGGTTTTTTTTTTGGTTATTTTAAAAGTTGATTTATGCTGTGATACATACTTTTCTTTTTTAATATTTTTGTCTAAAACATTTTTTATCAACTATTACAGAGTATCAAGTACCATTGTTGCTCCTCTTTATTGTATTGTTGTTTGTTATTGTATTCAAATCACTTAAGATGTCCATTATTTTCCTGTACAGATTTGGAATCAATATAACATGTGTCTATCCCATTGTTGGCTACTCAGTTTTTTACGTGCATGGTTAACTTACCAATTTGTAAAAATCACACCCGCATTGGACTTTCCCCAGAAAAAGGTAAGGCCTTTAGAACTTTAGTTCATAGTACCCCTTTCTGACTGACTTAGTGTTCTTGTCTTCATTCAGTTATATTTTTTTATTTTCTCCAAATCAGACACTCTTGGTGGTATTGTTGTTATATGCACTGTTTTTTGTAGGTTCATCTGCCTGTGTACCAGTGTTTTTGTTTACTGTTCCTTCTGTCAGTTCAGATGTTCCTTCTAAGATTATCATCCTTCTTCCTTAGAGCTTCTGCGATGCTTAGTGTGGAGTAGGTCTTACATTTGCAACTTGGAGCTCTGTCTTCAGGTGAAATTGCAGATATTCCAGGTGGTCCAGAGCCGATTCATGGATGGGTGGGTTCAGGCCTGACTTTCGGGCTGTACGTGTATCTTCTGTCTAGGAAACAGCATGCTATAAGCGGATAGTGAGTGGCAGCTCTCCATTTTTCTATGAGCAAAAGACCTTCCTTCATTGCTTCTTTCGTGTTTTGAGGAATTTGACGGTTTCATGTTTTTAATCTTCTCTTTTTACATTTCATTTTTTGTGTTTGGAGTGATGCATATAGAATGTGGCCTTAAACAGAAAACCTACATCACCTCTATTGGGAGTCCAGTAAAACCTTATTAATGAACTTTGAGCATTTTAGATATTATAATCAATCAGTGCTTATTATTCTTAAACACAGCAACAGTAATGGCTTGGTAAAGAAATAAATGAGCAACACATAGAGAATCTATAGATCCAGAACAATCCACAAAGAAGAGTAGTCTAGAGAAATATTTTTACCTCATTCACATGAGAAAATATTATCTCCATAGAGGGCTTCTTAATACCTATATTCTGCTGCCCATATCTGTCTAATACTGTGTGGAGAAAATTGAGAAATTGACATACCCTACAGAATCTTACTATAATGATGCTTATTCACATTTAGCCAAATAATTCTTTTCTGGCTTTTGAAAGTTTTGACTATTGGTGAGTTCTTCTGGCTATTGACAAAATTTGAAATTTTGGGGGCCGGCCCCGTGGCGTAGTGGTTAAGTGCGCGTGCTCCGCTCCAGGCAGCCCGGGATTCAGATCCTGAGCGCGCACCAATGCACCGCTTGTCAGGCCATGCTGTGGTGGCATCCCATATGAAGTGGAGGAAGATAGGCACAGATGTTAGCCCAGAGCCGGTCTTCCTCAGCAAAAAAAAACAGGAGGATTGGCGTGGATGTTAGCTCAGGGATGACCTTCCTCACAAAAAAAAAAAAAAAGAAAAAAAAATTGAAATTATGAATGAGGTTGATATAAAAATGAAGTTAAGCTTTTTAAATCCAATTTAAAAATTTATTTTTACAGATATAATGGAGAATTAGGCCTTCAGATTTTGAATACCACGTTGGGCAGATTTTCTCTTTCAGGGCTTTCCACTCTCCAGTATAAAAAATATTTTCAGTTCAAAATATATTACATACCTTTTACAAATTTAGGGAAACTTGGGATTTGTCATGTGTAATAAAATGATGACCGTAAAATAATGATAGCCAAACTTCTTGGTAATCATATGGCCCTAAAATAAATTTACATCTTACAAATTAAATTTACATTTTGGTGATATGTCCCAAATGAAAATTTTGTTACTCTTTCTAGCATAAATTTGTTCTTTAAAAAGAGGTTGTCAGTCACTGCTTACAATTGTAGAGCCATTCTATTTTTTTTTTTTTTCGCATTTTTACAATGAGCAAGCAACCATCAGCTGCCAGCTCTGACTCCCGGAAGATTCAGAAAAATCCAATAGGTTTGATTATCCACGTATCTTAACTTACTACCAGTGCATTTGGAGTAGGGTGAGGGAGACTTCCAGTGCTCTGTACTCTAAGAAACACCCTATAAACCCAATACTATGTTTTAATTAATGCGGACACTTCTAAGTCCAACTGCTCTTGTGTGTTGGTGGATCTATTTTAGGGCAGTAGTTGGGTTATTTCCAAGCCATGGACTGCCCTAATTGGGCCGATCCTTGTGCTGGTCTAGAAAGAGCTCGCAGTTTATCAGGGTCCCCGCCACCCGAGTGAGAGGGGCTGTGAACGTGAAAGTGGTTGGGGAGATTTCTCTTGTGCCAAGCAGCTGGCCATGGTCTTATTTTCCCGACTAATTCTTTCTAGATCTGTTCCCCATAATTGTGCCTGTTTCTTCTCTTCCATGCCTTGTCTCCTGCCAGAGTGTGTGCAAGTGTGTCCACGTGCGTGTGTCCTCATGTTAACTTGTAAATTAGCATCACCTTCATCATTTCAGGTAGACCCTGTTTGATGTCCTACCAAACCCCCCTCAACAGTATCCTCTTGAATAGCAATATCTGCCTGAAATCAGGCTGCTTTTCTGTATCTGGGCTTCAGTTTCACCTCCATGGTCACATACGGCATCCTTGCTGTAACAGCACGCAGCCACACTCCTGTGGACTCTCTCCTCTGGAGCGCTTATCCTTCCATCACTGCTGCTGAAGACCAATATTCATGGTGACAGAGACCTTAGGCACTTCCTCTCACAGGCGTACGTGTTTGGAGAAAATAAAGTCCACATGAATGCATCTCTATTATCAAATTTCTTATTTTTTTCTGAAAAAAAATTTATTTTGTTTGTACTTATTTTTGTGCACTGTCAATATTATTCTCCATTTATTCATCCAACAGTGATTCTGAGAGATTCTTTCCAAAAAGCGTAGTGTGGAGACATCTAGTGGTGTTTCTGAAATATTCAATTTCACCATGTAAATTGTTCATACTGGTTTATCAGATTCGTAATATGCCTTTGTATGTTGATATTAAGAGAGGAAAAACAAGTCTTTATTCAGTTGCTAGTTCATGCTTCAAGAAAGGCATCAACAATGAGAGTCAGTTTCAAAAAATAAAACATATGACAAGCTGTCTTTTGTGAAACACAAAATTTCCCATTTTTATGAAGTAAATTTCCAAAGCAATATTTACGTAAGTTTTTATCTGACCTAGAACATGTCCATGTTAGGGAAGTAAAAATCCTTCAAATGGTGAATATTAGATTGTAATAATAACTATTATAATTATTACAATGCAATTTATTTAATAAATATTCTATATGTATTTATTGGATCTATTACACTCATTTAATACTTTGGGTGAATTAACTTATATCAAATGAAATTTATATCTTGAAAGAAATTGGAAATTATAAATTTGTCAAATGAATATCTTTTATGGAATAATGTTTTATTCCATAAAGGAATAAAAGACTATCGTGAAGGTAAATTTGCAAAATGATATAAAAACAACTTATATATATTTAAACAATTTTTATACTAAATTTTAAGGATGAAGGCATATCTAAATCTCTATTAACAAGTATAAAATAACCTACTTGTCCAATTAGATAAATCATTGCTATGACATCCCATGTCATAAACGTGACTTTAAAAATTACTGAGAATAATTTCTGTGTCTAAAACAGTCTAAAACTTTGTTTCAAAAATATTTAATGAAAATGAATAAAAAAGCATTTGATTATTAATATTATAATAATTTATTTTAATTGAATACTAATAAGTGGCAAGCCATGAATCTCATGCAGCCCTACGAGGTGAGTTTTAATTTTACAAAGGCTTAGTGGAACTCAGCAAGAAGTAAATTACGTGCCCAAGGTCACATTAAGTTTCAGAATGAAAATCACATTTTTATTTTTGCCATATTTTAACAATTTTAATTTAATTATATACCCTATCATCATCAAAATTGTAATTGATATTTTAAGGAAAAATTCTATTTTGTTTGTGTAAAGTAATAACATATATATGAGATTTTATTTGAAAATGGTATTTGGCTAGTATCTTAAATTTAGCAGTCCTCTACTTTTTTGTAAATTTCAAATCAGGTGCAGGGAAATCACAAGAGTAAAAATGAAGACTGACAAATGTTTATTTATCTCATTGATAGGCTAATGCAACTATGAGGCAGATTGAGAAAAATCCATACAGGCTTTAGGGTACTTCATTCTTAAATTTTGATGAAATAAAAATAGAAATAACAATGAAAAGAAGACCTTCTGGCCCTCACCATCAGTCCCCAAATCACAGATTTGGGTATGAACAATTGGAGAACCAGGAAGTCGTACCCTGCTCTCCCTCTGAGGCTGCACTGTGAGCGATGCAGAAAATTATATATCTCTTTCCATCTCTTCATCTTATTTTTCTATATTTATCTATTCAGGTGAAGAACAAGAAACTTAAAGGTCATAGAGTTGAAAGAAATTGAGAAAAATCTGTTAGCAGTGATCTGATTTATGAGAGACTAAAATCTCCATGGAAAACATTTTATGTAGCAGCATAAATAAGAACAACTTTGATAGAAATGAAATGATCCTTGTAGTTTTCTCAAGCCTTGCTTGAGTAAGAATGAAAAATACATATTGCTGGGTGCAAGGGATGAAAAGCAAGTTTTACTAAATAATAAAAAAAAATTTAGTAAAATTATAACTTGGAAATAAAGATAGATATGGAAGTCAGACAAAGAAGAGTCAACAACTAAATGATTGTCTTGAATGGTGCCACAGAAGAAATAAATAAAGATATAATAGAAGAAAATATTTCTCAGCTAAGGAAAAATCTGCAAATGAAGACAAAAGTGCACGTGTGCTGAGGCATAGCTTGATGCCTTTGCATTGTCAAATGCTAATATGTTACTCTCATCATGAGAGTGTTTTGAGTATTAATCACTCAACATTCTTCATTATTTATCTTATGAGCAACTCTATCAGTAACTCTGAGCAAATGAAGTTTGTTTTCATTAATATAACTGGCATTTTATCCAAAGGAAAGGAAAGCAATTTGAAGTTTGGACAATTATAAAGCACAAGTTAATAAATGTGTCTGGTATTTTTGTGTTGTGTCTGAGGAAGATTAGCCCTGAGCTAACATCCGTTGCCAATCTTCCTCTTTTTGCTGAGGAAGATTGGCCCTGAGCTAACATCTGTGCCCATCTTCCTTTATGTGAGACACCTGCCACAGAATGGCTTGATGAGTGGTGCGTAGGTTTGTGCCCAGGATCTGAACCTGTGAACCCTGGGCTGTTGAAGCAGAGCATGTGAACTTAACTACTACACCACCAAGGTGGCCCTATGCCTGGTATTTTTAGCAAAGGTTGCTGTTTACAGTCATTCGACTATTATAATTCTGTTGTTCAGAGTGGTACATGCTAAGAATTAAGTAATATTTAGAAAATTATTAAACAAAGTCTGTTTCTTCTGAAGTCTGATTTATTTCATTTAAATTGCTTTTAATGATACAGATAATTAGAAAATATTTCTGCTTTTCAATGAGCTTTTTCAATGAGTATGTAATATCAAATAAATACTTGAAGTTGTTTTAAATTTATCAAACATGACTCTCTGGTAATTGCCTTAATTTCTGTTTTTACACACAAAATATGATGATTTATGCTAAAAATATTGATTTGACTATTTTGATTTCACATTTCATATAACATAAAAGTCAAACTATTAAAAGGAGTTTGGAAGGAGTGGGATTGATGTATATGATGATATGAACACAGTGTCAGAATAAAAGAGCTCAATTAGAATAATATATCAAATGGCTGTAAAGTTAAATTTCAATTGGAATTATTTGGAGTATGTCTAGATGGCAACAGTTTTTCAAAAGGCTAAAATTATTTGGTTTTGAGTGCACATAGAATTCCACACACTTCTGGACTCTGAATAAGAAATAACTTATATCACTTCATTTAATAACATTCATTACACCATTATTTATTTATTAAGTTTTGCCATGTGCCAAACAGTGATTGGAATGGGCACTAGGAATATAGCAGTGAACACAAGAGACAAAAATTTTTGCTGTCCTGGAGCTTCCATTCTAGTGGAAGTATTCGTTCAGAAGACGGCACACGGCCTTTTTGTCCAAGACTGAGTGACTGACTGGTTGACTGACAGCTGCATGAATGAATAAATTATAAAGCTTCTCCCTGGATTCTAGCCCACACCTCTTTTTTTGCTTCTCAACATCTCTCAAAACTTAAGATCTCATAGATTTTGTCAAATACACTCAAATATGTCTGAGGAAATATATTCAAATTTATATTTTTCATAGAATTTTTTCCTTTCATTTTTATCTTTTCAAATATTTCAAGTGTAGTGATCCTCATCTATTTATTTCCATTTTTAGAATAATTTGAGGTTATCTTGTGAGGCCAATCACAGAAAATTATTCATAATTTGATGGTTCCCCTTAGTGTATTATCATATAATAGGGAAGTGAAAATTTTGCTTAAATGGAAAGAAGACAATATTTCCATCTTATCAAATTAGCTCATCATTTAAATAAATTTTATATAAACCAATTCATTTTATTTTTAGGTACATGCACCAGTTCCTAAAATAAAAATTTTCATTACTACAACCATTCAAAAGAGGAGAAGAATTTATTTTTATGGTGTATAACAGATCAATAATATTATAAATAACAAGTTGTGTCATATATAAATGATAAGAATGAGCAAGTTGAATAGTGATTTCATTAACTCATTTTAATTGTGACTTGGGGAGATGAACATGCAGACAACTTGATGTATGTGTTGAAATATGTTGTGTTAAAATATAATGGGTCATGAATTATATTTCAGAGAATTACTTTTGGATTCCCAGTGAGATGGTGAATTGCTTCCTTATGCCAGGAAAGTATGACACCAAACCAATACAATTAATCTGTAGACCAGTAAATGATTAGGCTCAGAGCGTGACAATTTAAAATATTTTATATAGAGTTACCATAAATATGAATGCTTTGGTAAAATGAAATGTTATGTCTTCATAAGTTTGGATTATATTTGTGTGATAATCATTTGAACAACTCATTAGAAGTTTTCTGAGTTTTCATTTTGCTATATTCAGCTGTAACGCTAACTTTATTTAACAAATGAAGACTCTAGATTGTCATTAAAATAAATATTCTTTCTCTAGGCTTATCATTTGTTTATATACTGATGTTGTGACTATACAACATGTGGGAACTAGATCAGGACTATAAACTTGGATAAATTTGTTTATTGCATCTCATCAACTACATAAATTTCTGTTTTCTAAGTTAGTTTTAAGAACTATTAGCCTTTAACTCTAGAGTCAGGTATTAGTCTTACATAGTTGTGGGTGAAGTATTCTATTAACAAACCAGCAAATAAAAAATAAATCACATTGTTTGGAGATCATATTTTGGTAGGACTAGGAGAGATATTCTGAGTACAAGACCATATGTTTGATAAGTATAACATGCAAGTGAGAAAAAGGCTGGAAATAAGAGGCTTGGCCTTGGAAAATAGCAATTACTTTATAAATTTTTTGGCACAGGCTCTAGCATCAGAATATTAGGGTTCAAATTCTAAATCAACATCCACTATCTATTTAACCTTGAGCAAGTTATTTAACCTCTCTGTGCCTCTGTTGCCGTATCTGTAACATGGGAATACTATCAGTACCTACCTCAAAGTTCTGTTGTGAGGAGTAATTGAGGACTTGGCAAGGGCCTGGTGTATGGTAAATGCTCAGTAAATTTAAGTACTATTATTGTCAACATTATAATGAAAACTGTACTATATGCCAGATCCATTTCTAAATCGTTGATGAAAGGGAAAGATGAATGTAATGATCCCTGTTCAGAGGAAGAACCTCATGATTAAAATTATGAAAATATGATCAGATCCATATCATCATCAGCACTTATCTCTTCTTCAGACAAAAATGTCAAGAAATAACGAAAATGGATTTTAAATCAATCAATCAATCAGTAAGAATGCAATGAAACTAGAAAGACTTCTCAGAGTAGATTTCACAATTTTAAGATTTGCTGAAATAGATTAAATGCCAACATAATTCGGTTTATTAAAAAAAAGCAATAAGGAATACAAACCAAAATCCAATAGATGCATAGGAGCAGACATCTGAGAGGTAAGAGTAGTTCTAGAAGATCCCTAACTTAGAGTTTGCACAAATGTGGAGAATGTGGGATTCCTGAGGTATTCGGATGGGTAATTCATGAGGGAACTCTCTTTGGGAACCCGTGTGTGTTCATACTCACCTTCCATCTCGCTGAATGGCAAGAAAATGTAGCATTGATTTCCAAGGTATGGCAGTAAATGCAAACATTACCTGGGACTGAAGAGGAAAAGTAGTGCTTCATCTAAATACTCTCGAGAATAATGAGTAGCCTACGCTTATAAATACAATATACCCAGCTTTCCTCCCCACAATCATAAGAAATTGATGACTGTAATCTGAAGCCAATGTACAATTCTCAAATATGAGTAGACAAAATCAATAGATATTTGATCCAAAGTCTATGCACTATAGTAAACAGAAAAAAGCTAAAACCAGAGGAAACATATAATATAGTCATAATTATTATGCTCAATTTAAATTGATAAAATGTTATACCCATAAAATAAGAATAAATCCTTATGAAAAATAAATAATTAATAATATTGGAAACACAATGTGATGATAATGTGATCACCTAACTGAAAACTAAAGAAGAGCGTAAGAGCTGTAATTGAAAAGTAAACCTAGAACACAGGACAAGTTGTTAAAAGTAGGGAGAAGAAAGGTGATATATGACTTTCATAGCACTTCATGATGAAATGGAACGAAGACTTGAAATCTGTGATTTAATAAAATGATGGGGACAACAAGAACAAGATACCAAGACAGAGGTAGCCCTCCAGCTTTGTCCTTATTTTTCAAGATTGCATTGGCTCTTCTTGCCCTTTATATTTTCATGGAAATTTTAGAATCAGCTTCTAAATTTCCCCAAAACTTACCTGGATTTTGAGTGAGAGGGTAGACTTATGTTAAGTGTTCTTACCACAAAATATAGCAATAACGATAATGGAAGTGAGTGGAAACTTTGTGAGGCAATGGATATGTCTACGACCTTTCTGGTGGTGATGGTTTCACGGGTGTATACTTATCCCCAAACTCACTGAGTTATATAGATTAAATGTGTACAGTTTTTCACATGTCAATCATGCTTCAACAAAGTAGTTAAAAACAAGAAATCTGAAGACACTAGATCATTATTCTGAAGATATTTTAGAAAAACAATCAAGATTAAGTTTAACTTCAACATGGAGAATATAGATTTTTCTTTATCGGACTATGACAATATGATGGCGAAATAACTCTTCAATTATATGATTAATATGTCTAAGAAAATGTTCTAGTTGTTTGGCATCATATAACTCTCTAACACAGTCAGGTTTAAATAAATAAAGAGTAAATTAATCAATAATTAAGTCATTCAAATGAAGCATAGAAAATACTGATTCCCTGTATCACTTTGTATGCCCATATAATACCACAAGTTGAAGTTTTCAGTCATCTAGAATATCCAAGAAAAAATTTTTGAAGCTTTTCACTCATTTTAAGAATAAATTTGACAATTGTTTCAAAATACTCTTCAAAAGTTTTAAATTGTCTTTCTCCTACTCACCTATCCACTGAATAATATAAAATGTCAGCAAAATTGATAAATTTAAAATAAGGTCCTGCGTTTTTATTGTTTTAAAATAGAAATTGGTACGACATTATGTCTCATCACACTCCTACTTGTTCAACAAGGGTGACATGATAAAAATGTACAATAGTTAAGTAAGATAGAATTTAAAAAAAGACAATGCGGGAAAGAATGCCTTTAGATAAGCAAAGTTAATGTGATGTATAAAAATATGGAGAGAGAAAGAGAAGAAATTAGAGGGAAGAGCTACAACATCAAGAGGCACATAAAGTTCAGAAAAGTTTAAAATAAATGATAATCAAGATAAGCTATTCATTCTATACTTATTTTCATGGTCTACATATGTTCTAGTCAGTGAGCTAGTAGTTGTTATAAAAAAGAATTTTGTCCTATAGTTCTAAAAGTCATAAGTAATAACTTTGATTATGTCCAGAGGGATGAGATCCAAATTACGCCTCTTGTGGTTTTTCTTCCACATCAAGGTGAAGAAAGATTTCTACTCATTGTTCCTTTCCAGGAGCTGTGGTTATGGAGCTGTTCAAAACAAAGAGCAGATCTGAGGTCAGAAGACAGTAACAGAGGAGAGAAGGTCCCTGCACATTCTTGGGATCTCTTGGGTGTTCCTATCATCACTTCTTGCCTAGGCTAGCCTCTGGAAGTGCAGAAACTACCCCCTAGAAAGATGAAAGAAGCACTTCTAGAACCAACCATAAAGCAAGCCCTGAAGTACTATTTCCATTTCCCAATGCAGTTCTCATTTTCCGAGTTGGATATGATCCAACTTATATAGGAAGCTTGGATTTTGGATGGACCCAAGGTCCCTTGACAGGTCTTTTTATTATTGTTGTGGCTGTGATAGTAGTGGTAGTTGTTAAAATTTGTTTTTCTCCAACTAAGGCACAAGTACTCAGCAACTGACTTTCAAAGGGTTCAGAAGTATTTCAGGTAACAGATTTAGGGAAGTGGTAGTTCTAGAATCACAGATTTGGACCTTATTTTTCACTTTCATGGGCCATTCAAAGGCTCCATGACACCAGATAGACACCAGAGATATTCACAGCTGTTTCTAGTTGATGTGTGTTAAAGAAGGCTTGTAGTTTTCTCCATAGGCTGTGCAGCAATTGTTCGCTATCCCAAACAATTATGATGTCAGTTTTAGTAATTTGATGAATCACAAGAGTGAAAGACTAATACATATTTAATCTCTATAATATCTTATCATGCCAATTAAATTGTGTTTATCCATATAACTTCTAGAATCAATCTGTCCTTTGACTAGCCAATTCTGTGGCTTAAAGAAGAGTTCAACAATTCAACAAATTATATTGAAAACCTACTTTTTGCCGTGCATTGCTCTATGCTCTTGGGAAACATCCACAAGTAAAATGAATATCAATTTCTCAGGGAAGCACAGATATGATTATCCCCACTTCTTCCAACTCCTGATATGTAGTTGTGGTTTGACTCACTTCTGCTGGCATTGAGTATAGTTTTATGTCTACAGTGTCCTTGGTGGGCAGTTCCATAGGCTGTGTTTCCCTGTGCTCACTACTCTGTGCTGTGCTTTACCCATTCAAGTTTGGCTTCATCGTTTCCACATGACTGTGATAAGTCAATTACTAAAGTACGGAGACAGGAGAAACCACCTGAAGAAATTATTTGATTCCTTGTTTTTAATATGTTCATGTGCCACATAATGACATTTTGATCAAAGACAGACTACATATACAACAGCGGTCCCATAAGATTAGTACCATATGGCCTGGGTGTGTAGTAGGCTATACCATCAAGGATTGTGTAAGTACACTCTCTGATGTTCACACGACAATGAAATAGCCTAACAACCCATCTCTCAGAACACATCCCCACTGTTAAGCAAAGCGTGACTGTAGTTTTCCATGCCATGTATCTTTCATTTGGGTTTGGCCAATGGGCTTCCCCAGAAAGACTGGGAGGGAAAAAGGAAAGTGTAGTCAATGTATTTATTCCTCAGTCCCCTCTCGGCAGCCTGGTGCTGTGGTGTCCATTGAGAAAGTTACTAGTTCTCCAGGGAGGCAAACTCTACAGCATTACTGCTCAAATTTTGATTTGCTGACTAGCATTGCTCTGTCAATTACTGTTACAGGCCTGCAACAGACTAAGTACAAAAATGGTGAGTAGACTTTAGAAAATATTATAGCAATTTCACAGGGTAAATTTGTATTTGTCAAATCTAATAATATCAAAACTAGACTTATATTTACAGTATCTCTTTTTTTTTTTTTGGTGAGGAAGACTGGCTCTGACCTAACATCCATTGCCAATCTTCCTCTTTTTGCTGAGGAAGATTAGCCCTGAGCTAACATCTCTGCCCATCTTCCTCTATTTTGTATGTGGGGTGCTGCCACAGCAGGGCTTGATCAACAGTGCGTTGGTCTACGCCTGGGATCCAAATGTGCGAACCCCAGGCCGCTGAAGTGGAGCGTGCAAACTTAACCACTATGCCACCGGGCTGGGCCCTACAATATCTTTTTTACTTTACTTTTCTCGTGATTTATTTTCATTTTCTAAATTTTAATTTCACAAATTTCTAGTAATTTATTTTCTTTTTAATTTATTTTAATTTTCAAATATTGATCTTCGACAGACTGGAAATTTAAAAATCAAACAAACTTAAAACTAAACCTGATTCTTTACCACAGACAGTTTGAAAAGCTCTGCTCCATAAGACTTTCTCCTTGCAGGTCCCTACCCATTTATCTTTCAGGCTTATGGGCATTAACCACTAGCTGCTTCTAATCCAGAGGTTAGACACCATCCCTGGTGTCACCACACCCTCATCTTTGTAAATGCCTTTCAAAAAGAGAATCAAATGGGCCATCAATTTCCTCCAGGGACCTAAACTAATAATGAAATTTTCATTTTAATATGAAACTTGTTCTTGTTTTTAGCTGAAGGAATACTCAATTCTTGGGAGAAGTTGAGATAAGATCACATAGATTTCATTTTCAAGGAAATAAGTCAATATCTGTCCTGGCTCAGTGCTTGTTAGATGAAAAGAAGCTTGCTCATGTGTAAGAAGTTGAACACTGCAGCAAAATGTTTATTGTTTTCACTGAAATCCAAAATTTGTCTAGGGGCAGATCCATATTTCTCATCTTGGAGTCCATAACCAGACTTTACCTCACAAAATTCTTCCTCTTCTCACAAAATCAATTTCTGAGGCTAAGCGTAAGTTTCCTTGAACAGGTCTGTCATCCTCTCCCACACTTCTGTTGAATGGGAGGGAAACTCTTTTTCAATTTTGGTTCTGCAGTTCTTCTAGGTGGTTTTCAATCAGACCTGAGACTTGCTGATACCTTCCTCACCCCTAATCCCATGTGAGAATGTGAATATTTCAGAATTTTCTTTTGTGACATGGTCTTTCCAAAGATTGGGTTTCCTTTTAAATCCACTTGAAGACAAAACATTTTCTCTAGGGTCATAAAGAGATTTGTCCAACTGGTTCATATGATAAGTTTTCCTTCTAAGTTGGCTACATTCATCAGCTCTTCTACTTCAAAGCAGACAGAATATATTGCTTACTAGTTTCTTAGAAGTGTTCCTGCAATTCATCTTTCACTTCAAATATCCCGGTGAGAAATCTTCCTCTGCCACGCCATTAGATTACTTAACAGTGCAGGATAATTATGTATTTGTTATTCCACTTTCCACATATTTTTTAAAATATTCAATTGAACTGATCTTATAGCACTAACTATTGTAATGTCTTCCAGAACTATTTTTCATTTCATTTCCAAGAGCTTTTGACAATAACTTCCTTCTGTGAAGAGGGCAGTGTGTTATGAAACATCAGGACTCTAGTTTTATTTTGCAACTGTCGGGGGAAGAGGGAGAATCTCCCTCTGTCGTTTCCCTTAAGGTTCTTCTGGCTGGCCAAATAATCAACAAGACAGGTTAGCAGGAGAAAATAATACCAAGTTTAATAACATGTATACATGGGAGAAACTCAGAAATGAGCAACTCGTCCCTCTGTCTAAGCTGCTTTCTTAAGTATTGCAGCTAAAGGCGAAGGAACGTGTTGGGGGTGGGTAGTGGCCTGGGACTTCAGAGGGCAGAAGGACAATTCTTTTCAGGGTCATCTATTGGTAATTTGGTCAGGGAGAGATAGAGTTTTTTGATAAAAGGGGCTTGGTGCCCCTCCCATTGTAACATCTATTTTACATTATCTTTATAGCCATCATGATAGAAGATCTGTTCCAGGAATGAGCCACCATGCCAGATTCTCTAGGCAGTTAGTGGGGGAGGTCAAATATCCTTATTGTCTTCAGCTCGAAATAATCCGCATACCAGAGTGGTGCTTCCTGGGGCAGCTTGCCCTGAGCACCATCAGTTCCCTCCTCTGAAACTTCCCTAGAAGTTTCACATATTAAAAGCTGAGCTGGTGACTGTGGAGAGAGAAATCGTGTTAGTATCTGAGTGATAGGAAGTCTGCAAAGAGAGAAAAGAACGTAGATTAGAATGAGGATGAACAGGCAGAAAAGAACAAATCGGAGCACATTTCCCCACACTCCATTAAATCAGTCCCCCAATCCTGGAAATAAGTCAGTCCAATAAAATGTGTTAGCTTTGTTTATCTGATGAAAAATGTCAATCTTTTCTTTTAATAGATTTAAGTTAGATATTACTTGACCTGTTTGATTTACATAAAAGCAACATTTTTCTGCAATGATTGTACATGTTCCTCCTTGCTGGGCAGTGAGCACATCCAGAGCACGTCGATTTTGGAGCACCACAGATGCTAGGCTGTTAATCTCGGACTGGAGTATGTTCAAGGTTTGCATGATGGTGTTGAACTCTTGCTCCATTACCATAGAGAGATTTAATATTGCCTTTTCCAACTCATAATCTCCAAAGCTGGGGAATAGGACTCTCAAGGCTGAAAAGAACTTGGAGTTGTGATACACAAATGGATTTTCCACGATTTCTCGACTGGCACGTTTATGTGGCACAATCTCATGAACAAACGAACGCAAGTTTGTAATTTGGCTAGCATTTAAGGTGGAGTGTTTGGTGACAGAAGGAGCCAGGTATCCAAGTCCGCATCGTCCTGACCAATTAGGTGGGAATCCTTTGTACACTTTGTTGCCGCATAAAATGAAAAGACCAGTGTAGTTTAAAGACAAGGTTAGAATTGAGTCTGTAGTTCCCAGGATCTGGACTATTCCATGATCTGTGCCACTTGCACTGTTACTACCTAAACATCTCCATTTCCCATGAGCTCCTGTCAGTCTGCGAGAACAGAATAGATTGCGGAATAGCTGGTACAGGAGGCCTGCAGTCTGATTTTGGCAGCTATAAAGCCTGGTCTTGTCACCTGACCAGGTGAGTCCAGATTTTTGATCCACCCATATATAGTCTATGGCATTGGGCAGCCTAACCATGCAGATAGCTGCAATACCCCAAGTTGCACACGGGTGGCTCGTAGGCCATCCAGAGCACTTGGTGATTTGGCAAATGTTTGTGCCAGAGGGAGTAGTGATAGAGTCACTTACAATTCCCTTGAGAGTTCTGAAGATGTCACCTGTGGAATCAAACCACAGAGTTGGACTGCAATATTGTCTCAGTATGTCACCCAGGAAAGGTCCAGCGCCATGTTTACTTTCAATGTAGAGGGAAAAACTTTCACCTATTGCTTGTACTTGGGCACGGGACAGTCTTTGACCTTCTAAGTAGTCTTTCTGGGGCCCAAGTGACTCACCAGGACAAGAAGCAGAGTGAAGTTTCCCTTGTTGCGGATACCATACTCTGTTATTCATCTATTTTCCGTACTTAGTCTACCAGGTGTTCATATCAGCAGGAACAAAGACTAGTTCAGGTTCTTTTGCACTATCTAGCTGTTGACATAACCAACAGTCAGATTGATTAGTTAGCGTGGCTAGGGCTTGGTAAACTGGCATAAGGGGGTGTTTGGTCTGTGCCCGACCTGTTGAAAAGGAGAGGGTTAGTAAAAGCAAGACACGGATCAGAAAAGAGCCCATAGCGGAGACTTAGAGAGGGGAAGAGGGACAGATAGAGACCAGCACTCTCCAGTCAGCTTTCTAATAAATGATTAAAAATATATATATATATATACATATATATATCCACTAATAGTTTGTGTGTGTGAGTGTGAATATATATAGGGAGTTTTGAAGCAAGGGGGAGGAAATGGGTCAAAGTAGGTTTTCTCGATCCGTGATCTTGGGAAAAGCTGTCTACTTCGTGATGTCGGCTGCTTCTGGGGCCTGGGTTTTGGCCCTCGAAATCCTTAGTTTAAGGTCACCTGTGGGGATTATCTCCCAGTTGTCTTGAGAGCGATGTTCTGGGTCTATTTTGGCGTGGCTCGCATGGATCTAGGAAGATTTTTCTTTTATTTTGATGGCAGTGCAGGTCGTCAGTAAGACTTCATAAGGTCCTTCCCAGCGAGGTGACAGTGCGTGTTTTCTTCTAAAGACCTTGATGTACACCCGGTCTCTTGGTCGAAAGGGATGGCAAGGCTTGTCAGAAGGTGGTGGCCATGCCTCTTTTACCTGTTGACGATATGCTTCAAGTATACTAGTTAATTTTTGTATATAACAAGTCATAGCATCAAATTGTTCACTTAAGTTCCCATAATATTCATTTAATCCAGGAATTGAAGGTTTAGAGACGCCAGTAGGTATCGGACGTCCAAAAACTATTTCAAAAGGAGTCAGTCCATACCTTCTATTTGGAGTATTTTGAATCTTCATAAGGGCCAAGGGCAGAGCCTCTGACCATTTAAGTCCAGTTTCTTGACAGACTTTTCCTAGAGTTCTTTTTATATCTAGATTTTTACGTTCCACTTGCCCTGATGACTGAGGGTGATATGGGGTATGAAATTTTAATGAATACCCCAGACTTTTTGCAAGCAAGTGGTTTATCTCTGCTGTAAAATGAGTTCCTTGGTCTGATTCAATCCATAAAGGAATGCCAAAGTGAGGAATAACTTCAGTTATTAATTTCTTTACCACTGTTGTGGCATCTGCATGTCTGGTCGGATAGCATTCAGTCTATCCACTAAACATGCAGACAATAACCAAACAGTGAGAGTAACCTAAAGCTGAAGGCAAGTCCATAAAATCCATTTGGAGTGTGGCAAAAGGCAGCGTGGGCCTGGGAGGACTTCCTGGATCACACTGATTTCTCCCAGAGACTTGGTAAGATTTGTAAGTTGTGCACTGGGAGGTGATTTGGTCAGAAATTTTATGGATGCCAGGGCAAAACCAATTGTCTTTCAGTTCCTTAACTATCCCCCATTTGCACATATGTCCCATTTGGTGGGAGATAAGTGCAAGCCAAAAAGTCAAAAGAAAAGGAGCTACTGGAAGTCCATTTGGTCCAATGTATAATCCATCTGATAATTGTTTGGCACCCTTTTGTATCCAATTGTCTTTTTCAGATTGTGGGGCATTTGCCTGATAGTTAATAACATCAGTCAGGGATAAAGGCAGGTTTAAGAATTGGGTGGAAAACGGATAAGGGGGTCCATAGTGAGCTGCATGTTTAGCAGCTCTGTCAGCCCTGTCATTTTCTAAAGACATGACATCAGTCTCCTTAGTATGGGCTGAACAATGAACAATGGCAATTTTTTTTTTTTTTTAAAGATTTATTTATTTATTTTCGCCCCAAAGCCCCAGTAGATAGTTGTGTGTCATAGTTGCACAGCTTCCTAGTTGCCGTATGTGGGACACGGCCTCAGCGTGGCCGGAGAAGCGGTGCGTCGGTGTGCGCCCGGGATCCGAACCCGGGCCGCCAGCATCAGAGAGCACGCACTTAACCGCTAAGCCACAGGGCCGGCCCTACAATGGCAATTTTTGAAGGAAGGTGAATAGCTTGTAATAAGGCTGCAATTAAGTGTCCATTAGCAATAGCAGTTCTTGCAGAAGTTAAGAATCCACGGGATTTCCAAATTGTGCCAACAGCATGGCAGACTCTAAAAGCATATTTGTGTAAACAAAAGAAAAACAAGGTTAATGGTTAGAGCAAATTGTAAACCAGTTTTTGAGTTCAGAGGACAGCCAGTGAAGAAGAATTTTAGATCTCAGCGTCAAAGTATCTTTTGCAGTTTAAAATGTCTCTGATGGTGTCGTCAGGTCATCTCTTAAATTTATATCAAGTTCATCAGCTTCAGTTTGCAAGGCTTCAGGAAAAAGGGCAGGTTCAGTTCTCAGTGATTTCAAATGAAAATGATGGAAAAAATCAAAAACGTTAGTTTGGACATCTGTAGCCAGATATTTCAGGAGACTAGAAGAAATCAGGATCCAGTCTAGTCAACAGATATAAAACAAAAACCTCAAAAGACAACAAAACTAGGATCTAATATCTGCAAATTTATACTGAAATAGTTTTTACTGAAATATAATATTTCTCTCTAAAATCACCCTCATTTTTATTAAGATAGCAAAATTAAAACTAGTTTGCAAAATAAGTCTAGTTCCAATAGAGTTGGCTCAATTATTTACATAAGTACAGCAAGAATAGCAGTTGATCACATAGCCTCTTTTAAATCTGCTTTGCTGGAACTTTTTATAAGGAATCTCACATTGAACTTTAAAGGTCTCTCGGGGCCAGGAAAGCCGAGCCAAGGATTTTGTCATCAGACTTTGCCTGTAATACCTATAAATTTGGGTGAATTCCTCTATTCCGAGGTTTCCCCAAAATATTTCAAGGTTCCTTGTACCTGCCAGATAAGTGACATTTTTTACTTATCCTGGTAAGTGCTGCTTGGAACATGAGGTACCAGGCCAATATTTCCACGTGGCTTTATTCTATAAAGTCCAATCTTTATTCCTCAAAAGCTGTATGGTTATATTGCAAATATGATGTTCTAGTCACAACCTTGGTAATAGAACCAGTGTTTTCAATTGTGTCCTGTTTTAAGGAGAACAGATTTTTATTGAACTTATGCAAATAACTATATTGTCATGAAAACAACAATACTCACTTATTAAGAGTTTCTAAATTCGAGGGATCAGGTAGAGAAAAAGATAAATATTTTAATTTTACTTACAAAAGTATCATTTACCAAATTGCTATAAGTCATAGCTAGCTCAGGAGAAAAGAGAAAAAGTTTTTCTTAAATCTGAAAAAACATTAAAAATTCAACAATACTTCAAACGAAAAATCATAAAAATTATAATCATCCTTATCAGTTGGTTTAGTCCTGTGTAATCCATTTTTGATCTCAATCTTTTTGTTAGCAGCTTTATGAAGTTATCAGTCTCTCCATCAGATTTCTATAATTTTTTATCCAGTTCAGTTTTATGATCAGAAAGTTTGTCAGAAACCTGTACTCCAGTGTAAATGTCAGAGTCCTTTCCATGAATTTTTCTGAAGTCGAAACATTTTGCAAAAGCATTAGAGCAAAGAAATAAGTCTGTAAACAACAAGACCTCAAAATGGCAATTGACAAGGAAATTTGGTTAATTTTGTGACATACAACACTTTAAAATAATAATAACCAGGATTATGACTGATAACCAGGATAGATCAGAATTTCAGTAATGTTATACAATTTTAAAACACCTATATCAATAACATTTGCCCACATAATAGCACCTAAGCAGGCTTATCATCACTTGTCTGACAATGCTTTCTATGTAATTGAACATATTGAATAAGCCTAATAAGTTTAGTATCTTCCTCCTTATAGGAAGAGAGCAAATTTCTTTGAGAAGTTCCAGGGCCCTTTGAAAATTCTCAAAGAAAAAAAGTTAAAAAAAAAAGACTTTATTTAAGATATGAATTTTGGGGAGGCTTGTCAAAAATATAAACAGTCAAGTCAATGCAAACAGAGCACTAATAGTCCAAAAAGCCTTAATAGAGAGACCTCAGTCTTTTGAACACAGGAAATTATTTTAACAGTTTTTTTTTTTTTTTTTTTTTTTGTCTTTTAGGTAGACTTACCCAAAGGTAAAGAAAAATCTTTTGTAACCTCTTTGTCAAGTTTAAGCAAATTATCCTTTTAAGAGAAATAAGACCAAATTTTAATTTTGCACCAACTTATTTTTGCTATTAAAACTCATTTACTTAATTAAATTCATTTCAATCTTAGCCAACTTGATCATGCAAAAACTCTTTTTCCAGAATTCCTCTTCCACAAACCTTTTATAACTTTCTTTTTACATTCAGAATTTGTCCCATGTCTTTCTTTTCTCTCCTAGTACTTGAGGACAAATTTATCTTTCTTAACCAAACAAAATATTTCCATTCTTTGTACCTTTATACATCTTACTTTCCTTGTACACAGACATATTTTTCTTAATATTTAGTAGCTTCAATCACATATACTAATATAGAAATTTTAACCTTTAGAAACCTTAATTTCTAAGTAAAAACTAAGTAAACAATTATAAACTTTCTTTTACATTAGTATCTTATGGCTTGGAAAATTTATGAACACTTACTTCATCATTTCTGGAAACATGTTACTTTATAGTACAATCTTTTAATAAAACACATGTTTACCAATAGACCCAAAACACCTTTTAGTTTTCCTGTGATGAAAAGCCAAAAGTAGATAAATGTAAGTTTAGCAATCAATGTCTAATATTTTATCTTATTTGGAAATGATGATACTCAGAGAATTTTTATCATAAAATTCAGCAAAACTCTAAAGTTTTAGGTCACCAAAAAGAGTTTGGAAGCTGTAACCACCATAACACATAATTATTGTTTAAAGTTCATCCAACATTCATCTTTTTCACAACTATTTAGTTACTTATTTCCAATAATTATTTAGATTGCCTACAAGACTTCATAAGACTTGAGATAAAATTAGCCATCATTTAAATTACTATTTTTGTTAACCAGTTCTGTAATAGAAATAACATCAGTTTTTTTCCTACAAATTTCATGTAAATTTCGTCACCTCTTATACCTTTACACATAATTATCATTAAGATTTTTATCAATAGGTCTTGATCTTCTAATTTTGGACAAGAGAAGCATTCCCAGTCAGACATTTTAAAACATACTCAGGCAAAGTTGATGTAACCTCTTTGTATAAAATTAGCTCAAACATTCCAACCTTTATAATCTTATCAACACTTACACTTTTACATGTTCTCAATTCAATTGTAACCTGAGTCAAGGTCTTAAGACTAGTCAAATTTTTCTCTTCCTTTTTCTGGCCTTAATTCTCAGGTACCAATTAAGCAATTATGTGAGAGCTCTCAAAACATTTTTTTTCCCCCAATTTAGAAGTTTTCCCAATTCAAAGGCCATTGACGAGTAGGATCTTCATTTGTATATTTATTCCAATAGTGACTCAAACCAATAAGCCTTTTTAAGGAATGACCTGGAGGTAACTTTCTACGCTTAGAATAAATCTACCATGGACGCAAGAGGCGTCCCTGGTGAGGGCGCAGATGATGTAGCCCCCGTGATCCACAGAATTCACTCCCAAAGATATTCAGACTCCCCTGAGAGCTTGGCACAGCCGGACAGAGACAGTTCGGAACCCCAGTCTGCTCGACTGGCCACCAAGGTGCACCCTGGTAAATGCACCTTCCGTATGGTGGAGACCAAGGAGAATATTCTCACTGGTCACAAAGCCAAGTTTTCTCAGGACACAGAAAAAGACAGAAGGAAAAACCTCATCCGGTTTTTTTTTTTTTTCTTATGTGCACAATGACAGCTTTAGCCACGCCTTAGGTCTCTTGGAGCCAGAATAATACCTAGCGGGGGAGGTGCCGCGGGGTTGGGGACTGTGTGCTTTACAGAGTACCTCGTCGTTGCACGGACATTTTCTTGCAGTTGGCGGGGGACCTGTGTCATCTACCCCGTTCCGTGACCCAACTTATCCTGTTACGGGAGTCTTCTGAAAGTGGCGAGCGCCCTAATGGCTCTTAACTGCTCGACCCGCGCCCACCAAATTTGCGGCCTTTTTGGCTTCCAAGATGCCCTCGGCAATGACCTTCATTTCATGTGCATAATAACCCACAGCAAAGTTTGTAGACGCCAGTCTGGTGAGACCCACAAACTCACCAGTCTGTGGGGCCGGCCCGGACAGCAGGCTTATAGGGCCTATGCCTGCGTCCTACCCTATGGTATTTCCTTCTTATGACAAAAGACACAGACAAAAGAGAAAAACAGAGACTATCTCTGGGAGGAAAAGGGATCAAGATCAAAAACCAAGAGTACTCTACCAAATTTAAACCAAGAGTCACTAAAAGCCCAAGAAACTAGTTTCCCAAATATTTTCTCCTGCCAATCTAAATTTAGAAAGAGAAAAAATTCTCACCACTTCCTTCCACCGGACTCCGCAGATAGAGATTCCGCGAGGCTGACATGGTAAGAAGTCTTACCTTTTGCCGGCTTTCGTCAGGTGTTCCCGTATCTCATCATCTGCAGTAGTCCAGGGAGAAGGCAGGTCTTCCAGCCAGAGAAGGCAACTTGCCAGCCAGTGTGGCTCCTGGCGACTACGCCAAAACTGTCGGGGGAAGAGGGAGAATCTCCCTCTGCCCTTTCCCTTAAGGTTCTTCTGGCTGGCCAAATAATCAACAAGACAGGTTAGCAGGAGAAAATAATACCAAGTTTAATAACATGTATACATGGGAGAAACTCAGAAATGAGCAACTCGTCCCTCTGTCTAAGCTGCTTTCTTAAGTATTGCAGCTAAAGGCGAAGGAACGTGTTGGGGGTGGGTAGTGGCCTGGGACTTCAGAGGGCAGAAGGACAATTCTTTTCAGGGTCATCTATTGATAATTTGGTCAGGGAGAGATAGAGTTTTTTGATAAAAGGGGCTTGGTCCCCTCCCATTGTAACATCTATTTTACATTATCTTTATAGCCATCATGATAGAGGATCTGGTCCAGGAATGAGCCACCATGCCAGATTCTCTAGGCAGTTAGTGGGGGAGGTCAAATGTCCTTATTGTCTTCAGCTCGAAATAATCCGCATACCAGAGTGGTGCTTCCTGGGGCAGCTTGCCCTGAGCACCATCACAACTAAATGGGTGAAGCATCACCAAACCAAACACTGATGGCCACCATCCCTAAAGACACCGGCCAGGTTCCTCCAAGGTACACTTTTTCTGTCCAGATGAAGCCAAAACGTGAAATACATTTATGCCTCTGCTTATTTGGGGCTGCTCATTACAAGAGAAAAAAATGTTGAATTTCACCATTATTTGCAAATCTTACAAATGCTACATGTGACATTTAGTGATATGATCAATCTGGATAGAGAAATTGTTTTTCAATTTATTACACTAAACCTCCTCAGCATCATGTACGTATCTTCAGTCCTTACACCGGTGGACTGATATCTTCAGTCCTTACACCAGTGGACTGTTTGAGAATGGTATCTTTGCAAGTTCTCACACTGCATTTGGTCCCAGCATTTTACTCACTCTAATTTATACGTGAATGTTGTTTGATTCTGCCCAACCCTGGGGTTTTCTAAGCCTTTTCCCGGAATGTGACTTTTTTGTTTTGCAAAATCTTTACTCTGTTTGAGATCCTAATAGGCACTGAAAGTAATCAGCACTTTTACTTGTTCAATAGCTCTCATTTGTAGTTAAGTCTTTCTTGGTTTTGCAGAAGCCATGGTTGTCTCTGTACACTGTTTTTCACAGATGATTCACAATGGAAAAGGGCAACATGTGCCACTAGCCCATGTAAACCCCATTGGTAAGTAGCACTTTGTGCACCCGGCCTTCTCTTGTGGCCCCTGTCATACTCATGAAACGAAGTGCCTCAGGTGATCATAACTTTGCATCAATATAACCTCATTAGAATTGTCCATTGGCCCAGCACTGTAACCATCCTCTCGCATGTCACATCTTGTCTCAAAAATTGCAACATTGCCCAGTCACACGTTTGCAAAACACAACGCCTAAGAAAATATAAACAGAAGGAAACAAGAAATAACTAAATAAGAAAACTACCTCCCAAAATGTCAAACATTTACAATACAATTTGACCCATACAATCCACTCTGCAATCCTCCAATAGCAACAAAATGACAAAGGGCAGGCAGCTGAATGGCTGGATATAAAACATGCCTTTTTAGGTTGTAAATTCCCCTCCTATTTTATTTTACACTTGAAGACCTTGTTTGTCTGGGAAAAATTAGTCACAGGTGTGTCAGGAGAGACTGGGAGCGTTAATGCAGGAAGAGACCAGTGTTGCCAGCCTACTAATCTCTCCTCTGTGCAGTGCAGCACTAACCGTCTATCGACGGGCATCTGTCTCTCTCCAAAATCGGAGTTTGGACTTCAGCAAGCAAACACGGTTATAACGTGCACTGCTATGCGGTGCGTAAAGCCCTCTACAAAATGGCTAACTCGCTATACGCATGGGCACGAGGCATGTGTAGTAAAAAGAAAAAGAATGTTTATCATCATAATTTCTTGCACAACCCCTTAAAAAAACTTTGTAGAATCCTAAGGGTTTTACAGAACCCCCGCTGAAACAATCTAATCTAGAAGACAAAATAGAACTTGCCCTATTTACTTGCTTTTATAGTTAATGTGTATATGAGAGACTGGCGGGGCTGGGGATTGGGGTTGTGAATATAACACCTAGATGAATTATTCAGGATCTAAAAAGGGAGGGTGCACCAAAAGAAATGTGAGATATGCATGACACGTTTATTTGCAAATGACTATGAAATAAAGTTCTTTGAATTATTTCAAAACCAGTGTCTAAATAGACTTAATGAGACAACAGATCTCAAGGAAAATCACATCTTGTGCAAAAATTAATGTAAATCATCCTTGCCATAGCACTTCATATTATTCATTGTCTGAAAACAAAATAAAGTCCGTGAAGGCTGCTGGGTGTGTATATGTGTGTGTAAGTGTGTATGGGTGTGTGTATGTATGTCAACACTAATTTGGGCTATTCAGTCATGAGACACAAATATATAAGTAGAAAGCAAATGCTTAACCCCAAAGGGCATTCATTGATTTACTAGTTTTACTAGTCAGAGAATGTGCCACAATTCTTAGTTTGTCCACCAGATGGCAAGCTTTCACTATTAATCAGTCAACTATCATCCAGAACCTAACATTTACACTCAATTAAAATTATCCCATCAACACAAGTCTTCTCTGGAAGAGCACATTATAGCATTAATCATATACTGAAACAGGTAACATTATTTCTGAATATGTTTGATATCCTAAATATCTTTGGTGTTTTACAAAAATAGCTTTATTTTTGTCTAATTTATATTCAATCTCTCTTGACTTTAGCCAATAATTAATTAATTTACCATAATAAAGAGTAATTAAATAATTCCAAAAATTACCTTAATTCCACTACAATTCTCCATACTTCAGACCACCAATCTACATCATTTAATCTTACACGAATCTGGCCAAATTGTTTCTACGCTTTCATGGATAATTTAGTCTTAATAGGGCTTTAAAATTTCAAAACACTTGCCCCCACATTTTTCCCTTGTAATACTCCTTAAAAGCAAATATTGTTGTTTTAAGGAGAGAAAGGAACCATGGGGAGGTTGCATGCCTTGCTTGTAGTACTATATCTGCTTTCAGAGTTAGAATCTGCAGAGCTCAATCTTAGAACAACTTGGTATTTTAGATAAAAAAATAAAATATTTAAAAGTACAGAAAATAAAATGTAGAGGATAAAGCGATAATCACCAATACCTAGCTTTATCAAATCAGAATAATTACCATATTTGCTTCATTTTTTTATGTGAGTATTACACAAACAATTGTAGCCCAATTATCCCTTCTAAAACCGGTTCCCTTTCCTCCCATTCCAGAGGTAATTAATATCCTGAAAGTAATCACCACCCTACATTGAGTATTTATTTCTCTTGTGCAAGTTTTATAATTTCATACTTCAGTGTTAATAAATTGTATGGATTTTGTTATAGTATCATGCTATTTGTATGGTTCTGTGACTTTCATTTGCATAACATAGTCTGTGAATTTTATTTGAGTTGATACATATACCTCTGTTTTCTCATTTTAGGTAATCATAAAATTTCCTTTTACACCTATACCATTATTGTAGGTATTCTTGTTCTTGTTAATGGTTGTTTGGCATGATTTCTGTTTTATAGAAATACTGCAACTCATATTGCTATGAATATTTACTTGTGAACGTATGTAGGAGTTTGTTGTTGTTTTGAGTAAATATTTAGAAGTGGAATTTCTGGTTCAAAGGGTAAGTGGATTTTCTCTTTAATATATATCCCAAATTTTTTCTAAAACACATGCATTTGTATTAAACTTGCTATCATTTGATATTAGGAAACTTAAAACTTTGTCAATGAGGTTGTTTTATTTTAGTTGTGGATTTCTTGCTTTAACCAAATACAGTTGGAAATCCAACATATAAACTAGAAATTATGGGGTGAATTGTGTCCCCCCAAAAAAGATATGCTAAAGTCTTAACTCTTAGTAACTCAGAATGTAGCCTTATTTGGAAATAGGGTTTTTATAGAGGTAATTATAATAAATGAGGTCATTAGGGTGGGCCCTAATAATATGTGTGGTGTTCTTATAAAAAGGGGAAATTTGGATATGGAGGCAGACATGCCCAGAGGGAAGAAGATGTAAAGAAATATGGAGAAAATGCTATGTGGAGATGGACAATTGGAATGATACCTCTACAAGCCAAGAGATGCCAAACTTTGACAGCGAATCACCAAAAGTTAGGAAGAGGCAAGGAAGGATTCCCCTACAGTTTTCAGCAGGAGCGTGGCCCTACCGAAATCTTGATTTTGGACTTCTAGCCTCCAGAACTGTGAGACAATAAACTTCTGTTGTTCAAAGCCAATAAGTTTATGGTATTTTGTTACTACAACTCTAGGAAACTAATAGAGTACCCAAAATTTCCAGCTCCTTGTATACACAGACTTCCCAATTATGCTATCTGGCAATCTAGGTACTGCTGTGAAGGGACTTGGCAGATATAGTTAATGTCCCAAATCAATTGACCTTAAAACATGGAGATTATCTGGACCTAATTTATCACATGCACCCACTGTGTGAATGCAGCGGATTAGAGTGATTTGTCTACAAGCCGTGGAATGCCAAAGCTTGCAGACAAATCACCAGAAGCTTGGAGAGAGGAGGGAACAGATTCTCTCACAGCCCTCCGAAGGAATTATCTCTGCCAACACCTTGATTTCAGACTTCTAGCCTCCAGAATGGTGAGAGAATAAATTTATTTATTGAAGTAATAAATTAATAAATAAATAAAATTAATTTATTTATATAAAACACTCAGTTTGTGTTACCTTGTCATAGCAGCCCTAGGAAACCAATATACTATGTGTAAGTGGATCTGTTTTTGCCAAAGCCACTTCTGGGCTCAGCAGCCTAAGCACTCCTTCTCCCTCCTGACCTCACTCCCAAACTCTTGCTCCCTGAGTTTCTCACAACATACATTTGAGAAACACTGTACTAAACCAAATATCTTGAAAGACTTGAAATTTGGAAAAAAAAAATTTTTACCTTAGATGAAATATCTTTAATGAGATCCTTCATTTGTAAAGTTTCTACTCTCAAAAACAACATGAAATAGAGTGTAGCACAGAAGCTTTCTATAATTTATCATACAGCTTTATGATGTTATCCAAACTAGATTAGCCAAAATACTAGGCAAAAAATGTATGTGTATTTACAGAAAATATGTGTACATTTGCAAATGGTACTTTGGTCTATGGTGGTAGGAAAGGGGAAAAATCAGATTATTCTTTCTCAGTCTTTTTAAACATTATCTATCACTAGCAAATTACTCTCCTGGAATCATTAGCCATAGCCTCCTACCCTCCCCTACCCTAAAATTAATCAGTTGTTTGGTCCAGAATGTCTTCTGTCTTGTTTGCCATTTCATTCATCATTAAAACTGGTAAATAGGCAACACATTTCAGTATGAAGAGCATGGACTCAAGAATCACACTCTGTGCGATCTTGGACAAATTACTTCTACAGCCATAAATTTCCTATTTGAAAAATGAAGATGATATGTCTACCTCTTAGACTAAATGACTTCATGTATGTTTACAGCCTAATAAAAATCTGTGACACATATTGTTTGGTGAATATTAGCTATTTTTATCGGGTCCATGTAAATGTTAAATTTATATGTTTAGTATTTTTAAATGTATATATGGAGTCATACTATATATATATTTAATAATAATGTTAATAACAAGTTAATATATTTTTTCTGCTACTTTATACATCACTATAAGAAACTAAAATAGAGCATAGTTCACTATTTCCACAAAATTCATTTAATGTTTTAAAATGCTATAAAATTTTTTCTTAAAGTAAGTTTGTTATTGAAATGAAAATTGGATGAGATATACCATTAGGCATTAAAGATTATATTATAATCCTTTAAAAAACATACACACACACACTTTGGCAAATCAGTAAGAAGCTTAGAGAGATAAGACTTATAAACTGCACCAAGTATATATTTCCAAATGACGGAGACAGTTCTTAAAAACGAAAGTAAAACTGAGATGAGAAATCATCTAAAAAACTCAGTGTTTGAATTTTCTTATCCATAAAAAAAGATAGAGCAAAAGATTTTTATGCTCCTTTTCAGTTCTGAAACTATTTCCTTTTTTCAGTGCCCAACTGAAGTTCAAAATAATTATATTCCCAACATTTACAAAAGTCTTTCTTTTAGCAAAAGTATATTTTACATAAAATATGTGCATGCTCTAATATTTGCCCTGCCTTACTAGACAGGAATATATAAATATTTGAGTCAATATTTGTGCTAGATTGCTGTATGACAAACACAAACAAAGCTTTATATAAGAGTTTGTTGTTGTTGTATTTCAGCCCTGAATCTAAATTTTGACATTTTTTCTATATTTAGGGACAATAGTTTTATTAACCAAGCTTATACAAAGATGACGTTTGCTCAGTTCCTAATATCTTTATCTGTCAAGAACTAAAGAAGTCTCTTAAATCAGAAAGTTTATAGTCTACATCACAATACAGCTTTGGGAAATCTCCAATGACAGCAAGAGGAAAGGGCCTTTTGGGGCAGAAAAAGAGATTTACAAAGGACGAATGGGTTGGCGTCCTTCTCAGGGAACCCACTGCCGAGCTCGCCTGGCCCACAGCCTTGGGGGTGAGAAGAGGAGCAGTGGAGCAGGATAGGCAGGAAGTTCTATGGAAACCACTGTAGCCTGAGAAATAAACAGAGGACACACTGAGAACATCTGTGTCTGTGTTCAGCCTCTCGGTTACATACAATTCCATGCAAGTGCAGCCTAGATAGAGAAGCATTTCTAGATGGATAATTGATCATGGAATAGTGTGAAAAAGAGAGAGAAATTTCTCCATGCCTGGAAGGAGGGGGTGGGGGAGATTTTAACTTGTTGAAAGGACTTGTAAATTGGGAGAGGCCAGTGTTTGGAGGAAACATCAGAGTATGGATAACTAGAGATTTGGGTGGACTAGAAAAGGTTTCCAGTCTCCACAGGAAAATATGATAGCAACCACTCCTCTCCAAACAAATAGACACCCAGGAACCAGATAACCTCAGCTTCACTTCCACAGAATTCACAGAGGACCAAAGGATTTGTTATGGATTTGGTCTCAACACATTCATGGACACACTGTACCTAATATCATAATATAAGTGGGGAAAATAAAATTGTGTAAATCTAAGATTTGGCTGCATTACTGTACAGTTCTTAGAAAAGAATTAGCCTTTGTTTCTGGATAGGCTAGAGTAGTTTCCTTCAGTCCACTGCTCCCAGAGAGAGCAAATAGAATAGGTAAATATAGGCAAACATCATATTGCTGAGGAAGTAACAAAGGCTGAAGAGACTAAGATTTTCAATAGACAGGACTTTTTTTATGTTTGAGCTAGGAATGTGCAACTCCTTTTTTCCCCCAGGAGCAAGTTGTCGATTCTTGCTTGACCTAAAGGCTGGGAATCTAGGATTGAACCAGAAAAGGGCCACTGCTGGAGGGTAACATACTCAGACAGTCTTCAGGCAGTTTCATGGGGCTTCGGTGAAATATTGGAACCTTCAGAACCCACAAACACGTGGTCAGTTTCCACCAAAATCCTTTGCTGAAACCTGCGTTTGTAGGAGGTCAGAGACTAAAGAATTAGGCTGAAAAACTCTGAAAAACACAGTAGAGTTTCCCTCATTCCCACTTAATGCTGTGGAAACAAGTATCTACCAGGGATAGGGGCCCCAGAGAAACACCAGATGAGAGTTGAAAACCCTGGTAGAAAAGGTGACCCAACAAGGAGCCATCTCTGTCGCCACTGTTCCCTGGACACGTACTGAGAGCAAAGAGGACCTCAGCGCCCCAGACTTGTCCCCGGATGAGTTTGAAATCAGCGGTGCTCTTGCTTATGGCAGAGCGTGAGGCACCCACAAAAATGACCGGTTTTCCTCTCCAAATATTTGCTGAATTTGGAAACTATGCAGAAGAGCATGAGAATTTAAGGAATAAACCTCTGAATATCAGAGTGAGTTTCCTCCAACCTATCGATGTGGAGGTCTGAATAATTTGTCAGGGTCTGAACTGAAAGCCATGGAGAGTCACAGGTCAGGAATAGGGACAAAGCAGAAGTGCACCAGGGAACCAGCAGGGAACCAGCTCTCACTCCTGCCTGCTGTGGTGGGAGACACCGTCTGGACCACTCACTGCAGTGCCAATGCAGACCATGAGCATACGATACAAATGTACTATGAATGCTGAAAGATAGCACCATGAGGACAAAAATCAAGAGAAAATCTTAGAATAGAAGTAAGACAAGAGGTGATATACATAGTGATGTTAGTAGACAAGGATATTAAATAGTAGACAAGGATATAAAAATAAATATGATTATTATATTCACAAATATAGAGAAAGATAGAGAATATAGAGAAAAATGCAAACCAGATAAAAGAATGGGGGAATGAAGCCCGATAATTGAAATTCTAAGAAATATAGTTAGTATAAAAAAATTTGGAAATTTCAAAATACAATATCTAAAATTGAGACCTCAACAGATGGGCTTACCTATTGATAGTGTACTATTGAATTCGGGATTAATAAAATGGAAAGTTTATCCATAGAATATATCCAAACCAAATACAGATGGAAATGTAAAATACAGATAGAAAAAAAAAACACATAAAATAGACAAAAACTATAATAGACATGTGAGTCACTCTCAACAGTAATAATAAAAATACAATTGAAACCCCAGAAGAAGAAAGAATAGACTAGAAAAATAGCTAAAAAATGAATTGGCAAGAGTTGTCCATAACAAATGAATGACATCAATTCACAAGAATTAAAATCAAAACAAACAAACAAAAAATCTCTGCGAATTTCAGGCAGAAAAATTCTGATAGTACTTCTAAAAACATAGGAAGAAAGGGAGGAAGGAGGAAGGAAAAAAGGGAAAGACAAAATCCTAAAAAGTAAATAGATATTAAAAAAAAAGAACTACCATATGATCCAGCAATCCCACTTCTGTGTACAAATCCAAAGGGACTGAAATCAGAATCTGGAAGAGATAACGGCACTTCCATCTTTATAGCAGCATTATTCAAAATAGCCAAGATATGGAAACAACCTAAATATCCATTGATGAATGAATGGATAAAGAAAATGTGGTGTATACACACAATGGAATATTTTTCAGCCTTAAAAATGATAGAAACCCTACCATTTGCAACAACATGGGTGGACCTGGAGGACATTATAGTAGTGAAGTAAGCCAGAGAGAGAAAGATAACTACCGTATGATCTCATTTATATATGGAATCTAAAATAGTCAAGGTCACAGAAGCAGAAAGTAGCATGATATTTGCCAGAGGCTGGGGGAGGGGAAATGGGGACATGATGATCAAAGGATACAAAGTTTCAGATATGCAAGATAAATTCTGAAGATCTACTACACAGCATATTTCCTATAGCTAACAATACTTTATTATATACTTAAAATTTGCTAAGCTGGTAGACCTTATATTAAGTGTTCTCACTGCTAACAATAATAATAATAATAATAAAATGGGTGGAAGGAAACTTTGAGAGGGGATGGATATGTTTATAGCTTTGATGGTGGTTTTGGTGTCACATCACAGGTGTATACTTATCCCCAAATCATCAAATCATCAAAATAGACAACTTCTTGTACCACAATCATACCTCACTAAAGTGGTTTAAAAAGTAATTAATACCTATGAATTTTATGATTCAACAATATCAGGCTGTTTACATCACAATAGAAATGATAGAAGACAGAACACAATAATACGGTAATTTACAGTGCTGAAAGAAAACAATACCAACCTAGAATTCTATATGTAACGGCTTCTTTAAAAATTAAGAGAAATATGGATATATCCTAACAAACAAAACTGAGACAACTCATCAGCAGCAGTATAGATCAAGAAATGTGTAAAAGGGGATCCTGGAGGCAAAAGAAAAACGAATCCAGAAGGAAGCATAGAAATTCAGGGAGGAGTAAATAGGACTAAACAGGTAACTATGTGGTGAAATATACACACACACATATATATATATAAAAATATAAATGGGTTATTAAGTAAAATTTAAAGTATTTTATACCTGCAAGAAAATTATATTTAAAATTAAATGCATGACAAAATAAATAGGAATAAGGTAAAACAAGTTAAAATGCCCAGGGTGTCTATCATTATCAGGGGAATGGTAAGACAGTAAGTCAAGGATGGATGTTATAATTTATAGGGTGATTACAAAATAATAGTGAATGTATGTATACATAACAAAGAGAGGGAAATAGAATAATTTTTAAAATATTTGGATAATCAAAAGTTAAGCAGGAAAGAAGCAACAAAGCAATATAAAAGAATCACGGAATCAAAGATAAAATAAACAGTAAAATAGTTAATAAAAAATCAAACCAGTGATTGCATTAGAGTTAAATGGACTAAATTAAACGAATAAGATTTTGAGATTACATAAAAATATACCCTAACTATGCCACTGAAAAGAGACACTTCTTTAATACAAGTACAAAAATGTGGTTGAAAGTAATGAGATGAAATAACACATATCATGCAACATTAACCAAAAACATGCTGATGTAGCTTATTAATAGCAGAAAAAGACTTTAAGGCAGAAACTGTTATTTCAGATAAAAATATGTATTTCATAGTGATAAAGAGATAATTTACTAGGAAATTTTCAGAAGACTAAAATTATGCATTCAAAATATATAAAGAAAAAATAAAAATGACAGGAGAAAAATGACATCTTAATATCCATTAGAAAAGCAAAACAGATAAAAAAATCACTGATTTAAAAACACATTTCAAAAATTTGACCAAACTGATACTAATAATTCCAAAGTCTACCATCTTTTTTTTTATTATTTATTTTATTTTATTTATTTTTTGTGTGTGTGAGGAAGATCAGTCCTGAGCTACCCTCCAATGCCAATGCTCCTCCTTTTTTTTCCGAGGAAGATAGGGCCGGAGCTAACATCTGTGCCCATCTTCCTCTACTTTATATGGGACATTGCCACAGCATGACTCGACAAGCCGTGTGACGGTGCGTGCCCAGGATCCGAACCCGTGAACCCTGGGTTGCGGAGGCGGAGCGTGCTTCACGTAACCATTTATGCCACCAGGCCAGTCCCCCAAAGTATACAATCTTTAAAATGCACACAGTATATATACCTTTATCTAACATATGTTGGTACATAAAGCAAGTATCCGTATATTTGAAAAGGCTAGAATTATTCAAAATATATTATCTACCCACTGAATAATTAAGCTTAATATCGTAATAAAAATATAAATAGAAAATACCCAACTGTCTAGACATTAAGTAATATAGTTCTTAATAATCCTTTAATCAAAGAAAAAATGGGAAAGAATTATAAAATATTTTTAACTGAATGGAAATGATGATACAATATATCAAAATTAGTGAAATGCAGATGAAACAGCGTTTAAATGATATTCTACAGTGTCATATGCATATGTGAAAAGAGTTCTCAGTTGTCATGAGGAAGAATAGACTCTCATTAAAAGATGCTCTACTTGGTTAGTAAGCACAATGTTTTTCCATGGAAACAAGCATTGATCCAAATTCTTCACCACTCTCTGCAACCGTGTCCTTTGCCATGTAATGCTGAAGTTCTTCTCATCAGAGGAGGAGAATTCCCACCTCTTGACTATAAGCTTGCTTGTGTGACTTGCTTTAAACAATGGAATTTTAACAGTTGTGACAAGAGCAGAAGCCCAAAGGGTGATTAGATGATGGAGATTGCTGTCTTGAGTCATAGCTGCTGACAGGAGGAGATCTTCCGCCTGAGAATCACTGCTTCTAGACTCTGAGCTCCGATTAAACACCCATGAGCAGACCTGAGCCCAAACTACAGCAAGAAACCAAGCTCTGGACCGGCAGTTTGGGGCAGAGAAGCTGTGCTGAGCCCCAGCTGACCTACAGACACATGAGCAAGAACAAATGACTGTTTCTTTTCCTTTCAGCCACTGATTTTTGAGATAATTTGTTATAAAGCAAATTTGACTGATACACACTATAAAAAATATCTTGGAACAATAAACATCTCTGAATAATTAGTTGATTACAAATATATGGAAGGATCATCAGGCAATGACCTATCTATTTTTTGGTTCATTAATGTATATACCAGTTTATAATTTCTCTCAATTCTAGGGCAAGTATGAATATTTAGATTGAGATTACATGAATAATTTAAGTGTATGCATTTATTCATTATTATTTTAAAATACTAAATAACATCTAAGTTTATCTTTTTCTTTTTAGAACTAAGTGGTTTTTTAGTGAGAGGTTAATAAAACATTGCAATTCCATATTTAAAATAGTGTTAAAAATAAGATTCATGTGCTAAAATTTTCCATGGAATGAATTTAAGTTGAAATAATTAGTTGATAATTCATTTTAGTTGCAGCGGTAGCAATTTTATCATGCTAACGTGGGGTCACTGTTTTCTCTGTTATGGTCCTCAACTGAAGAGTCATTTATTTCTTTATATTTCTTGTAGTAAGTTCTATCATTTGCACTGCAGCACGACCTAAGCCAAAAAGGTTTTCAGTTTGTTTTACTAAAAAGACGTATTGCTGGCATGTTCTCAGATTTTGTCTGACAAATGAACTTCGTGAGAACAGGAGCAGAACAGAGTCAATACTATTTTTCTTGCTTATTAGCTCGTCAACATCTCAGGATACAAACATGAAGTGAACTGCAAACTGTTCTACATATCTCTAATTGCTTTTGTGATGCTATTCAAGTAATGTCACTAGGAACTACAGCGACTGGCTTTCTGTGGCCGCTCTGACTGCCATTGTGTGAGGCTGGCAACCACAGAATCAATAACTTCTAGGCTTGTCTTTCTTTTAAATGAAGCACAAGAGGGAGATAGAGTACCTCTCTTCAAAAAGTGCCCTTTTTATTTTTTTATTTTTATTTTTTGCTGTTGTTACTATTTTTCATTGGAAATCAGCCTCTTGGACCAGCAGAAGGTCAAGACCTGCCCAACATGATCAAAATTAAGAGCTTTTCATTCAGCCTTCTAAAGTAAAAAGAAAAGGGTGCTTCATTTCTACTCAAGGCTTAAACATGAAAACACAGAAGGGTGTACAGGATCTACAAAAATCATGTCTTCCACAGAGAACAGGTTGGAAATATGTGATCTGAATAATAGTTGAGTTTTGTTCTTTAGAATTACCTCAAATAACAATTGAGCACAAGTATTCAAGGTGAGTTTATATAAATTGAAAAAAACAGTTTTAATAATAAAAAAAAAATCTAAATTTGGTCTAACTTACCATTTTGTAAAAGGAGTCTTTTAATTAATTCCATTAAGCTGTTGGTTGTGTTGCATGGAACACAATGCTTGAATTAGTTTCATATTTGAAGAATATTTGACCTTTAAACTATTTGCCTTTTTACTTGAAAGAAAATCATGACATAGTAATCTAAAATTACTTTTATATAATTAAATGCCATCTTAAAACTAACAAATATATTTGGCACTCATAAGAAAACTAAATTGCTATATATTAGTCTTATTATGGCTTTCCACTAAAATATCTACATTATTTTAAAAATTCAATACTCAAATTCTTTAAAAATTCATCACATGTATTTTTTTAAACTTTGACAGAATTACTTTGTGTATTTAAAATCATTTAAGTAGGGAATCATTTTAATTTTATAATAAGATTCAGATTTAGTGTGTCTTCATTTTTTTTTTAAGTTATGTGAACCTACATTTTAAGGTATTGTATTGTCACATTACATGTTCCATACTTACGGATTACTTTTTTTTTTTAACCCTTGAGCATATTAGCACCACAGTCAATTGCCTGAATACCATCCAGAGATGCTTAGGGGTTGTTCGTTAACTACGTGTGCCCATGTATTTTGAGAGCATAGATAACAAGTGTGTCTGTGAAGTCACAACTCTTTCCTTCCCTAGACAACTCTGGACAGCCTGGATCATTTTGATTTTTTCATAGCATTGTGTAGGTGATTGTTTTGGGAATTTTGTTGTTCTTACCACTGATTATAAACATTTAAAGTATAGCTTCAGCACTCTATTTTAGATACAAATTTGTTTATTTTTGGAAAGAATAGGTAAAAAATAAATCATTAGGGTTATCTAACAACTAAATAATTTGCCATTCAAATTGCCCTTTTTGTATACTTAACAAATTCAGGATTTACCTTATCAAAATACTCAGTTTGACTCTTTCCACTGGCTCAATTAAGAGGCCTAGTTTTCCAGTATTACTGTCTCTACACAACAAGGAAATAAGATTCCTATTTAAATGGAATTATGTGTTTCAAAATCCAAGTAACGAATACAAATGATAAAAAAAAATTCATTTCAAATTATTATGAACCAGTTCTAGTCAAGTATTTCCCATTTAACGTTCTCATTACTTGCTTTAAGGGCAGCATAGAAGCTTAAATCCCTTTTATTTGTTTAGGATCTGGAAAACTTTCTTTAGTTAATGGTTATCATACTGTGGGTATATGACCTTGTGTGGGATAAGAATTTGCCACCCCAAAATGTGTCTCCTTGGCTTGATTATTTCTAAGAACAAAAGACTCTGAAAGAAACTTTGACCTTCCCCCTAAATGCCTAAAAGAATTTAAGACAGAAGGCCTGTTCCAGGAAGGAGCTATCACCATAGATAACTATAGTATAATATGAACTAGGTGTGGTAGACAGGGAGGAACCTAGCAAGGGCTTTTTAACCAAAGTTCTCTCCATCTATCATTGTCTTTGCAAGTCATGGTCAACATTTGTTTATCAAACATTTGCTTTTCCCTCTGCATGTAAATTGCCTTGCTCCCCTTTGAAGTCCCAATCTACTACCCCCAACATTCTCCTTTATCTTTAGCTGAAGATGGTATTTAAGCTAGTGGTTTCTGCTCTTTTGGAGAGTTACTCAGATTTCCTGGGTTTCTCCTATGTATACATGTTATTAAACTTTGTTTGATTTTCTCCTGTTATTCTGTCTTGTACCAATTTAATTCTTAGACCAGTCAGAAGGACCTAGAGGGTAGAGGAATAGTTTTTCCTCCCCTACAACCTTTGCAAGCTCTAAGTAGTTAGATTATGGAGGAAACACTTTTCTCTTAGCTTTTCCTTCTTCTTCCCACTGCTGGCCAAGGAGATGTCTGCATGCACACAGGAGATCTTCCTTTTTGAAGGAGAATTACATAGGACTGGAGGTAACCCCCACAAAAGAGTTTCTCCAGGTGTTCTTATCTTTTCCTTTTTTTGTCTTCCCTTTTCCATTGTAAATGAAGACTGAGTTAGAAACTTTGACACCCTCCCCTTGAGCAAACATCTGAATTTGTGACCAAGAATGATGGCTCCACTCTGCAGTTGGGCAAATATCTCTTGTTTCTGTCTTGTTTCTGTATCCTGACATTGGTGTGCATGATACTTGTCCTTCTAGTAAAAAAGATTCCACACATTTTTTTATATTACATTGAAGATAAAAATTATTGACCTTTGGCTTGTCTTAAATTAATGATACTTGAACATATATGAAGGACAGTACAAAGAGCCCACTATTTGATGCGGTCCAGCCTGTTTCACTGTAGTTCTGCACATGGAGTAGAAAGCCACTTACAGTTTTCCCTTTGAGCTCTAAACCAATTGAGATAAAAATGAAAGAGTCATATAGAGTTTAAAATACCATCTTGGCTGCTGTTAAAAAATGGATCAGATAACTCTACTTGTAACCAGGGTCAAAATAGACTTTTCATTCCTTGCCATCTCAATTGATCTTATTCAATGAAAGATCCAGCTAGCATTAAAGTGTTTCTAAGCTTTTTCTTTTGTGTTTAAATTTTCCTTGGGGAGTTGATTGAGAAGAGTGTTTTGTCAAGGAGAGTTTTGATGCATTAAAGGGACCATTACCTAAATATCATCTTCTATTACTATTATCTCCATATTAACACAAATCATTAACAACCATTTTCTTTGCTTCTAAACAATATCAGTATATTTATACAGAAATTATTATAAGTAATTGATTTCATGGAAATATCTAGGTAAGCATACCTGTCCCTGTGTTTCCCTAGACCCTTGGAAATATTCTAAATAACAAATAAGCATACTTACTAAAGATAGAGATTTATATACTTTATTAACAAAGCATATAGTATATCACATATATCCAAAACTATGTGAGGGATTGTACACAGGCACTAAAATTTCCTAGATAATCTCAGTCTTTAAGAAAACTTCATTTTATTGTTTCGTTTTACTGATGTGTTTGGGTCTTAATGCAGAGTGGGTGGTGATGGTAGTATTTTTAAAAGTCAATATATAAAGCAAAAATCCCTTCTAGACAAAATTCCCTTTGGAAGCCTATTAAATCACTCAAAATGCGTGTCATAAAATACATCATCTAGCAATAATTCAAGTACTGTACAGTCAAATTTGTCTCCAGAAGAGATTGTTTTTTCTTTAATTAAGCCCTGAATGATACACTTGACTAGGGCTTAAAGGGCATATTATACACGTAGAATTGTATTTTGCACAATATTTATAGACAGAGAGCAACATTCGCTTTATATGAGACAGAAAGGAAATTAAGTCTTCAGAGGTACAGTGTATTCAAGTATCCATTTCTCTCTTACTTTGGATCATGGTGAACTTGAATAACCCAAAGTAATGGGTTATTCTCTTTCTCACACATATACAGTGTTTTACTGGTACATAGAGCATTTGTGTGTGTGTGTGTGTGTGTGTGTATAAAGAGCCCACACTGTTGGTCCTTTCCAGATTTCTGCTTTTGCACATGCTTCAAGTACACGTCCTCTCAGCTTGCCCAGAACTCAACCACATGTGTTTGCTTTCGTTAAGTTTACATTGGCTACATTTTTATCGAACTCTGTGGGTTACTCCATTGCTACTGCTAATGAAAAATACAGTCTACAAAGAAACTTACAAATGTGTAGGAGATTTATTTCAGATATATTGCAACTGAACTGCTAATTTCCCTTTACCTTTTCTGATGACTACAGATAGAATTCTTTCATTACAAATCCACAGATTCTAGAAATCTTGCTGTACTTTTGCCCAGTTTTCCTTTAACCCGACATTCTCTTGTTACTGGAGGTTTTGATGAATTTCCCATGGAGAAGATAACTTGATTTCTGATGACAATCATCTCTTTTCTCTGCTCAAAAGTCATTGCCTTGACATCTATGATTTCCTTCCCATCTTTTCACATCATTCATCCAAGAAACTCTCTTAAATAAATTCTTCTCTGATATTGCCTTTCTATACGGTGCATTATTAAAGCACATTCTTGAAAACAGACATGTTTTATGAAGTGTTGTTAGTGAAAATTATTCATGGTACATAAAAGTGTGTGTGCATGTCTCTGTGTTGAAGAGAAGTTTAGTTTTTTGACTAACAAAACTAAATGAGTCAGGAAAAAAATTACTTTTGAAATTGATGTGACATAAGTGATTGACGTTGTGTTCTTAGAAAAGGACTATATCTTTTGTCACAAAATAGAAGCTTTCTCATAATTTATCATTTGTGATATGTTTGCATAGGACTCACGTATGAGAAGCTTACTGCAAATACTTGATTTTTACCATTAACATAAGTATTAAAAGAATTCTAAGTCATTCCATTAATCTTTTTTCTTCTTAATTCAAGTGAATTAATGCCTGAAATGCAGATCTATCCCACAACTTCCTCACCCTCCTGGGTCTCTGCAACTTATTCACTTCTATCATCAAGCTATTTAAACGACTATTAAAGAGAAAAATAACTGGGGCTTCCCATACACCAAATAATTCATAATACAGCTTTCTGTCATTTCTGTTTTATGAATTTATCTTTCAAATTTCATAGTACATTTTGGGTGCAATCTTAATGTTGAAATACTGTAAGCAATACCCAGTGCATGTATTAAAATCAAATTATTATTTTAGAAAAGCTGTGTGTAATAGAATGATTATTACCAATAATAAATTAAATTCCCCAATATTATGATTAACTTTAGAGTGTCTGCTATCTACTAAAACCTTTGTGCCAAAAACTGTACAGACAAATTATCTTGATTTTCTAACTTAGCATCTTAGCAATCCTTTAAAAATGTATTATTTACTCTGTCTTAAAGATTAGAAAACTAAGGTTCAGAGATCACACTACTAATAACACTTATTATATGATTTAATGATGTGACATCTGCATATATATTATTTCAATATATGACATAAATATATATAAGTGACCTGGAGATTCTATAGGTTAAACACCATTTAAAACGATCACATTGACATAACAATAACTACTACTACTATTATTTTTAACTTATGAGTTTGTTGACAACAGTGAGTCTGAATCCTCACTACATTCCCCAAAACATGTGTTGTCATAAAGGTGTGTGGTATTTAACAATATAGTCATTTAATAATTTGTGGGATGGCCAGCCTGAAGATTGCAAGTCCTGCGCATTACTAGCCTAGAGTGTTTCAAGAAGTAGTCACTCAACAACATTTGTGGATTCTATTTGACAATTAATTCTGTTTATGTTTATTGTTAGCAGATAATTGTTCTTATATTTGAGAGGAGGAAATCATAAACCCTACTGATGCACTAAGCTTCAATTTTCTTTCTCAGAGAAATGCATGGAAAAAATATTTACATATTATTTTCCCTCTAAAAGAAAATTAACCCTCTAAAGTCTCTTCAATGATGACCAAAAGACCTATGAATGCCAAGAACTCCTTTATCCGATTACACATCACAAATTTTAAGAGTTTTACTTGAAAATATAAGCTGAGTCTCAAAAAGTGAGATGGATTTGGCATTTGGAACTGGACCCATCAACATCTATATCTTGTCTTATATCAATCACCTATTAATCCACAGGAATCTCAAGTAGGATGTCTATATTCAGGACATGGTTGGGCAAAGAAAGTTCTCCTTATTAGTTGTCTCTTCGGCCCTAAATTCTAATAAAACTTTATTTTTGGTGATCAGAGCTGGACTACCTGGAGAAAAGAGAACGTCTTTGGTCTGCATTAGATTTGTTGGCTAAACCTTTATCCCAACCTTAATTCATGGATTTAAAATAAATCAGAGACGTGCACTTAACAACTAAGCAAATCTCTCAAACACCGTCTTAGACCACATTCCTGGAGAGAGAATCAGAAGATGGTTTTCTAAATATAAGTAATATGTACAAATTGTGCAAAGATTTCATTCCTAACACAGGTGACCTCATTACTGTCTGGACTATAACCAATCTGAATAAAAATTCCTCCTACGTGAAAATGAGCATGGCAAGCGTGGGAGGAGGGTAATTTAATCTTATGCTTGACAACAGTTCACCACTTCTCTTTTCCTTTAATTCAGTGCGTTTAACAGCCAAACACTAAGAGAGCAGAGACATTGATGTCCCTGAGGAGAAATGTAAGAGCTGCTTTGTTACCTTTGTGGAATCAATTACACAATTACCCTTTACCGCTGTCAAGCGGCTTTTCTGAGAACAATAAGACGGAAGTGCAGCCCCTTATTAGCTTTATAAATGTCATATTGATCCTAGCCAAAGAAGCTCTGATTTCCATCTGGATGTCACTTAAATTTATTAATTCATTTAAAATGATCTTTCATATAATACTCCAGAAGAATAAAGAATCCTTTTATTTTTGTTCTTCTCTAATGAAACTTATTTTAACAATTTTATTGGATTATCCATTGTGCAACTCATGATAGCATAGCTTACGTTATTCAGTTCCTTTTAAATGTCCATATTCTGCTACTACACTGTAAAACTTAGGAAATAAACATCCGTGCCCCTTTAAGCAGACGCCTTGAACTATAGAGAAATTAACGTTCTCCGTGTTATCCCTCCCTTCCTCTTTCATACAGGGAAATTAAAGTCCCGGTAAATATTCTTCTCTAAAGATTATATTATTGCCATACAAAGATTTGTTCTCAAACTCGAAATCAGTCCATGTCAAAGGCCAGTGAGACCACATGGGGATGGTCAAGCTTAAGCTGCAGGGAACATGATAGATTAAAGGCAAAAGCTAACGATAAAAACAAAGAATAATCTCCACTGCAGGTTTATTCGATGGCTCCCGTTCAGTCTATACCACTGGAAAATGATGTTCACTATTTAGCAATCCATTTTCCTTTTTGAAGGTTGGATAAACTGAAAAGGAACTGTGACCTGCTCTATAGAATCTGATGTACAAAAATAAGTCTAGCATTGCAGTAAATCTTTGTATATACACACATCTATATAACAGGAAGGGAGGATAAAGAACGAGACAATGGTGGAAACTGGGCTATGCTGAGTCAACCATCAGATGTTGTGGAACACAGGTGCAGTTATTTGATTATTTGCAAGTCAAAATTTCTTAATTGTTTAATCATTTGTGAGATAAATAGATTGGTTGGACTTGATAGTATTGTGAATTCTCCTTGCAGGTTTAACATACAATAAACATACTCTTCAGTTACAAATAATGTCAACAAGATATCAAAACTAAAATTAGGTTCGAACAAGACATCTTGCTACATCTATAAGCTAAAAAAAGGCATTTATAATAAAGTACATTTGCCTCTTCTAAAGAAAAATATCTTGAAACTTGTCTTTGAGAGTAAAATTCTTGAAGAAGTTTCCAGAATAGATTTGGTGATTCACCCAAGCAGCAAGCATTATTATTATCATTTTGAGTATCATACATTGCTTTGCATTTCACATTGTATTTAATTGAATTATAGTGACAGAAATTGGCATAAAAATAACTTCAATGATGTCAATCATTGGCAAAAAATTACATAAGGAAATTATTAGAAGAAAGCATATCATATTTTCTAATTCTCCAAGTATGGATTCATACAATTACGCAATGTTACTTTCCAAAACAAGCTTATTTTTAAGCCCATTGTGAAACCCAATAGGACTGATGATTTCTTCTCATGACCTAAAGAGCTTCTTCTAATATAAACTCTTACTTTCTCTCTCTCTCTTTCTCTTTCTCTCTCTCCCAGTCTATGCACAGGGGGGGATATTTCTCTACTTTCCTGTAAAGTTTGCTTCCGAGGAAGACCGCAGTCTTGCAAGGTGACCCTAACAGTTTGGCAGGTAGTTACCATTTGGCAGCAGTATACAGTGAAGCCCAAAATGACTGTACATCTAATCATATCCTGCAGTCCATATTTTTATATTAATAAATTTAAAATTAATACCCATAAGGCTGATTGCCATCTCTGTTTCTCAATCAATTCTGAACTCAGAGGAAAGGATGGAAGTTGCTGTTAAACCCTAAAAACCCCAACACTTTCCTAAACTTTGATTAGAACCAGACTCTAACCATTCTTGTTAAATATTTTACGTGATCTCTTGTAGCCCAAGAAAGTATAAATTGTTAGGATATATTATAGGCTAAACACAGTGCGGATTATTTGGCTGCCTTGGTTGTTATTTCAAATATGTAAGATAGATATTATTTTTCCAGTTTTATACATGAGGTCACTGTACATCACAAAAAAAGACTAAGATGTTTAGAAGCTCTAAGCCCTGAAAATATTTGTGTATCTTTCCACATACGATTAATTGTCCTGTTGCTTGAAGTCCACTATGTGTGATTAGACCCTCAATTAGACTGCAGCACAGGAAGGTCAGAAAGGTTAACTAACCAGCCAGTGGCAGAGCCAAGAGTCTAAAGCTGCTGTTCATTCTTCTGCACTCTGACATATTGTGTTTGTTATCCTGAAAATTCAATCCTGCTGTCTTCCTTGTTTTATAATTTCTTACAATGTAGGAGTTGAATTCCTTTTAAATCCCGAGACTGCACTCTGTTTTACGTACTATTTATCCAACAATTTTATTTTAAATATACTAAATTAAATCACATTTTCTTATAACATTAAAATGTTCTAATAAATAATCTGTATTTTTCACCCCTTGGCCACCTAAAGGATTTCCCAAATGTTTGCTTTTTCATTCCCGTCTAGAGAAGGGTCTACAATAATAGTCTTCCTACCCAGTTTGAATCTATTGCAAAATATGTTCTATTTTCTTAATGGTTATCATCATTACTTCTATGTTCTTCCAAAACTTTTATTCTCTATTTTTCAAGTAGCTTCAAAATCATAGTATGCTTTTTATTTTATTTTAAATTCTTTATTCTCTAATATCTAAATTTGTGACAATATAGTTTTAGCATTAGCTACCTACATATAGAAACTTATATTTGGTTGATATTTATTAGTTAGAGAGAACAGTTTAAATTTCACTACATAACCATTAAAAGGATTATTTGCCCCAATTCCGTATCCAACAACTAGACTAAAGAAGTTCAAATGTTTAATGAGAAGCCAAGAAGATCTCTTCTAATACTTAAATTTCTGTTCTGAGTCTTAACTTCATTAAATACATTAAAATAAATCTTACATATAAATCTATCCTTTAAGAAATTAAAAATAATATAAATGATGTATTGTCCCTTTCTTTGGAGATTTTTGTCTTTTCTACTTGGCATTGTTACTATCTCAAATGTTCTTAAGAAACTGTCTCTCCTCCACACACCCCTCCCCTCATGGTGACAGAGTAGTTATTTTTGGCAGGAGGTCAAAACAATATTTGTAGTCCCCATTGACTCTTTGGTGCTTATTAGTTATCTCTGTATGTGCTATGTAACTTTTAATAGTATATAGACCCTCAGGGCACATGAATAACAACTATTATAGAAGTGGCAGATATAGAAACTCTAGATGCTATTCAGTGGTGTGTTCTACAGACAAATATGTATATACTGAATATGTTTATGAATCGTGCAATGGTCAGGTAGGTAAATCACCTTTTTCGTAAATTGGGTAAACTGAAGACTGCCTCTCCCTCTCCCCCAGGATCCCACTGATGACTTCTGTTTGGACTTTGTTCTGAGAATGATGACAGTTGGTCTTTAGGCTACAGACATGGAGACAGGCTCAGAATCAGAATGTGTGTTTAGGGTTAAGTTGAGATTAATTAATTCTGAATTCTATGGAGGAAAAAAGTTATGTGAAAATGAAGAATTAAAAGTAACAAGTATTGACAAAAAATATAAATCATACTCATATACTCTACAAATATTTACTGAATATCAAGCATGTTTCAATCACAGGGGATACAGCAGTGAACAATGAATACGCTTCTCATGCTCATGTATTTACATTTAATCAGGCTGACAGACAGTAAACCATTGCTATTTATATAATTAATAAACTATGGTAGATGGGGATACAAATAATAATAATGAGCAAGATGACGATGATGATGAAAAAAATGACAATTTTGAGCACTTATTATCCGCCAGGCACTGTTCTAAGTGATTTACATGCTGTAGCTCATTCAATAAGCACCATCTTAGGATGCATATAATATGATGATTCTCATTTTATGGATGAAAAAACTGAAGGAATGATTAAGTAACAACCAATTCACAAAGCAAAAATTGGTATAGCCAGGATCAGAGTCCATTCAAAGTAACAATTTTGAAGCTAAATTCCAACATTGATCTGTCAAAACACAATTGTCCTGTACCTCACTTTTCCTCAGGACGGTGAGAGTGTGACTTTAGCTGCTGGATGAGATGGGAATAGCACATAAAACATGGTCCCAGATACTGGAGATGAGAGACAGGCATGTGATGGCAGAGTGGAGAAATAAATCTTTATTATTATTTACCTACTTAGTTCTTAATCAACTTTATTTTTTTAAATGAGGAAAAACAAGAGCAGGAAAATTATGAGGAAACGGATACTGTGGCTGACTTCAGTAAAAGCTGTGGTTGAATAGAGGTAAGGCTTAAATGCAGTTAACAGCATTTTTGCTTGACTCTTCTCCATGATATTAAGAGTAACCTAGGATATGGCTGTCATATACATACACATGGGGAGTATAACCCATATGTAAGCTTCCCTTGTTAAATCCTTTAATATATATGCCTTTCATGCTTACGACACTTTTAGAATATATATTCATAGACACATTTATAGGCATCTTTTTCTAACAGCAAGTTAGAAAGTACTACATAGTACTCACACTCTCCAAGGGCCTTTGAATACCCACAAGAACAATGGAATAGGTGAAGGAACGGGAGCTAGAACATGAGGCAGAATTATTGTTTGTCTTTGCAGTGGACTATCTCGTTACTCTAAGCGGTATGTCTAAATGCTACATATTAGCTGTATCAGTAATTGCCTTAAACACAATGAAAGAGAAAATTTACATCAAATTATTTTGAAAATGCAACATGTATCAATATGCTTCTGATTTTAGAAAAGCGGTAAATTAAAGGCTCATATGGAAACATCAATTAATTAGGTAAATATCTTTTATAAAATAGCCTTGTTATAAAATAAATAGACAATATTATAAGTAGATTTCCAAGAAATTAAAATGTCTGAAATATTATATAGGATAAGAAGTAATCGGACTAATTTTTATGCATTTTAATTTTTAAATACAGAGCCAATAAACCATATTTTAGTATCTAAAAATACTCATTTCAAAGTAATGAAAACTATAATTTCCATTATGAGTGGTGGCATTTTTTTCTAAAGTTTATTGTTTTTACAATGCTTACAGAAAGTCGTGAACTGTTACCTATGTTCTGCATTTCTTGGTTTCTTAAGAAATTGATTTGTATTCCAGAAATATTATGATACTAAATATATTTTATCAGGTTTCTCATTTTCATAGAGAGGTTTGTTATTGTTGACAGATGATAGAATATGAATATTTAAAACACATAGTCTAATGGTTGAGCAAACACACATATGCATATAAAAATAGCAAGCGAAATTAGCAAAACATTAACAATTGTAGAATCTAGGTGATGGGTAGACAAAAGTCGTTGTACCATTCTTTCAGCTTTTCTCTGTGTTAAATTTTTAATAATAAATAGTTATAAAATTATTTCATTTAATGATTTATTGCTTAACTATGAGACCTTGAAAGATAGCAACCAGGTTTTTACTTCATGTTTTATCTCTTAAATTCAGTAGAATGCCTAACACATACACAGCATTCAGTAGAAAGGTATGAAGAAAATGATTACAAATAAAAATAAAAGTAAGAATAAAATTATATTTATATAGTGATGACTTCATACTAGACACAGTATTAAGTCTTTTACAGAAACAATTTAACTTAATTATCACAAATTCTCTGAGACAGATATTGCAAATATATCAAGTTTATAACATAAGAAGAAATAGAAGAAGAAACTGGGAATTAGAGTGTTAAATAACTTCCGCAAGCCAAGCAAGTGATGAGTTGAATAAATAAATCAATAGAGATTCTAGGGGCAGGAATTGTGAATAATTCACTATTCTGTGTTTTATTCCATATTAAAGAGAATAAATAAAAGAACCCAAGGTGAACAGAAACTGATAAGGAGACTGATGAAGTGATAGCAGCTGGAAGAGAGGGCAAAAGAAAATGAAATCAAGTCACTTCACCCCATCCACCATTACTTACCATTCCAAAATAAGTACAAGTGTAAGACCTTGGCCTCCTAGTGCTTTAACCCATGTCTTGCTGATGAGGGAGCTGCAGTAGAGGGAGAGTTGAAATTACTGATCCCAGTGGAGTCTGGGTATCTCCTCAAGTTAGGACCCTTTCAAGTTCCCTATACTGACTCTATCTCTATCACTTTGATCTTGCTTGACATGGCTACCTCTGAAAATATATAGTTTTTCTTTCGATTTATTTATAGGTATTAAATTCTACCGTGCTCTAACAGACTTTTTAATATGCAGATGAATAAGCACTAGTACTTTGTGCTAATTGCCTAATCAATCAAAGAATTTTTACTTATTTTCCATAGTCTCAAGGTATATGAAGGTCATTTTTGCCTTTGAAAAATGCTGTTAAGTAATGCCTAGAGCCGAGTAAATACAGACATGTATAGCAATAATGATCTTTGTAGTATTATATAGCTCATTCATTTTCCCATTAACAGTGCTTATTTTCGTAGGCTTGTTATAAGGCAGTGGAGAAATATTGCACAGACTGACATGCCATTACCACACCTGAGCATACAACAATTAGTGTTTGAAAGTGCAATTAGAGTCTCAGTTGCATGATCAGTATATACCTTGTGAATTAACTTAGTACTAAACTACTGATACATATATAACTGTCACTATCCTTAATCGTATGTATTAAAGTTTTGACTTTTATATTCAAGTCATCATTTATAAAAATAATCTACAATTGAGGAACTTATTCAAAATCCTGTCTATATTATGTTGCTGATTTCATAAACCTCGTCATTTGTCATTTACTTGACATTTATTAAGTTCTCACTGGATTCAAGGCACTGCATTTTAAACTGCCAGGAAGAGGAGAATTCAATGTAAGATATTGCTGAACACAATTCATGCAGCTATAATTTATTTTAAAGGCAGGTGTCATCAACCAATGCCGTAAATGACATCATGCTTCACCCCATAGGCTGCACACAGTGCTTAAGCATCTATCTAGCACCAAACTTCCCAGAGCTTTTAAGCTAGCATACATTCCCTGTACTTGCAACACTACAGTCCAAACAAAATCCACATCATCTCCTCTCTGAATCTTCATGTAAAATGGGCAGATTCGTAAAAGAAAACCAGGTCTCCAGGGCTCAGTCACTTCCTTTTTAAAATGATGGGGTTGGCACCAACCCCCTATTCATTTTAGTGCTAAGAGAATGCAGCTAGGTATTTTCAGAATCAACTCATCTCTGACTACCCTACTTTTCTCAGAAGACAAGGAAGAAATTAGGGAACGTCATTTCACTTTATCTTTCCAGTGATGTGTCTTACGTGGGAGCAAATGAGTGACTATTTGTAAACAAATTTTAAATATTTCACAAATATATGTATACTCATATACGTGGAAGTGAAAAATGAATAATTTGAGTTTCTTATGGTGCTAGGAACTGAGAATCAGAGAAAGAGAGGAAGAGCAGGAGTATATATTTAGGACCTTTCGGGAGATTTACTTACTGACCTAGGAGGGTTGTGCTGTGAGTCTGGCTGCCTCTGCAACATTGGCAGGTGCAGGTTTGAAAAGATGTAACAGCTTCATCCCGGCTCAGTTAGCTTAGCACCGAGGCTTCCAAGTCGCCTAGTAGCCTATCCTAGAGGCTGAACAAACTGGTGCAAAATCCAGGGCGAGTAGTACTGAAAAGCCAAGTGGGCGTCATATTGGAGAGTGTTCTATTTGGGGGATTGTAGGTCAGCGTTTAGTGTCACGTTAGAAGGCCAAGGGTGAAGAGTGAGTCAATCGTAGAAAGAATGTCAGGGACCAAACCCGCTGGCCAGCCCTGGACCTGCTACATGGGGAGCAGATGACTCAGTGTAGGGATGCTGGGTGCCAGAAGTCACTAGTAAGTCATCAGATCCTCTTCATTTCATACTCAAGAAGTACTTATTAATCCAGTAAAAATTAAATATGTTCTTATTAAATGTCTAATCTGACTTGTAGCAAAGGAGGCTATGGTAACCAATTATAGGCTCTAGTGGACCCATTTGTTTCAACTATGGAGGTTTGAAACAGTTGTAGGAGAGAGAACTTATTAATGTAACACTGTTTCTGAGTACTGCTCGATAACAGGAACCATTTTCACAAGTCCCCAGAGCCAATTTCTTTGATGTCTTAACGGTCAATAATAAATCCGGCATTCAATTATCAGACTTCCTTTCAATTGGCCTATCAGCAGCATATGACATTATTGGTGTCTTCCTCCTGGTAGACACACCATCTTCTCTTGGTGTCCGGAATACTAAACTTTCTCTATTTTCCTCCTCACTCGTTGGTATCCCCCTTTTTTAGCCTTATTTGCTGATTTAACCCTTTCTACATGACATCTTAATGTTGTCCTGTGCCAGAACTCAATCCTTTGTCCTTTTCTTATTGGTGTCTACACATATTGGGTGTTCTCACGCAGTCTCAAGGTTTCACACCTGTATGCACATGATTTCTAAATGTAAATCTCCAACTCACCCTATTTTAAACTCCAGACTTTTATACCTAACTGCACACTTACCTTGTCTACTTGAAAAGGTAATGGACATTCAAAATTCAACATGTTCAAAACTCAACTGAACCTTCCCCAGCTCTTTTGAAACTAAATTCATCTTTCCATTTGCTCAGACTAAAATCCTTAGAGTTATTAGTGACTCACATTTTTTTCTTTTCATCTCCTGACCTACATACATATTTCCAACATGAAATTCTCTTAGCTATAACTATGTATAGAATCTGATCTCTTCTTTCCACATTAACTACTATAACCTTGGTCCAAGATAATATCAGCTCTCACCACCCAGTATGTTTATAATGTCAGAATATTATGAACAACTTATGAATACTATAATTATTTTTCATGTGTGTAGTGACAATATCTGTTTATTTTTCCTGACACTTGGCCCTTCTAGAAGTTCACTGATTGGATAGATAGATAGATAGATAGACAAAATAATAAATAAATAGACATGATTAGTTACTTCATATTAAGTTATAAAACTTAGATTTTAAAAAATTTAATTAGTAAAATTGGAGAGATAATACAGAATTTCTTCTACAGAACATAATAAAATTTGACATTGATCAAGTATGGGCATCAAATTTTGATTTTCATTCTCAAATCCATTGTGGTAGGAAGACTAATGGCCCTCCAAATATGTCCATGTCCTAATCCTCAGAACCTGTTACATGGCAAGGGGCAATTATGGTTGCACATGGAATTAGATTGCTAATCAGCTGACCTCAAGATAAGTAAATTGTTCTAGGTTCTCTGTGTGAATCCACTGTAACTGCAAATGTCCTTTAAAGTGGAATAAGGAGGCAGAAAAGGAGACCACTGACAGAGATTTGAAGATGCTAAACTCCTGACTTTGAAGATGGAATCAAGGTCATGAGCCAGGGAATGCAGGTAGTGCCTAAAACCTGGAAAAGGAAGAAAACAGATTCTCCCCCAGAGCCTCAAAAAAGACACATAGCTTGGCTATCACCTTGGTTTTAATCCAGGTAGACCCATTTCAGATTTGTGACCTCCAGAATCAAAAGATAATAAATTTGTGTTCTTTGAAGCCACTAAAATTGTCATAATTTATTGTAACGCTAATAGGAAATGAATTTACCTGCTCAAATACTAAAATCATACTTTTTCACAAATCATCTTTTTTCTATATGCATATAATAGATAAACTTCAGATATTTATCTTTACAGAGGCTCCCAATGTTATCTTTCACATTATTTTGATGATTTATCTTGCTTTGTAACTATTCCCTGACACTTAGGCTTTTATTCTTATTACTCTGCAGTTTTGTTCACTTTAGTGTCCAGCATGCTGCTTCCTGCCCACAGCCTCTCCAGGGTTTTGGCTTCATATCTCTTTTATGCCACAGCTTCCGCATTAATCTTTTGCTGATCCTGCTAGTACTTTGTCACAGATACCTTCCACTTCATGTACCTCCCACTGGCAAGTCTTTCAAACAACATTTGTCAGTGTTGCCTGATAGGAAGTGAAAATCGGTTTCCAGAGTCATGGGGAAATTTAACAACGTTTTTACAAAGGAAAATTATTTTAATAGAAGTAAGGAATATAGCCACTATGACTACCCTTGTACTATGTAAGCATACCCTTTTGAAATATGTAAGCATAATTTAAAGAAATACATCAGTTTGTACTGAGTAAATGAAAGAGAAATGTGTGTATGTTTTGATTTAATATATGGAGACTTTTAGACATTATTTTTTGATGAATCACTTCATTCGTTTTAACTCATGTACATCATTTTTTTTGCAGCTATATAATTTCTAAGACTTATTTCCCTCTTCTGAAACCCCAATTCCTGATTTCTGGTACCGCCGTAAAGCCAAATCAGTAAATATTCTTAAGTAAATAAAGTAAATTATAGTAAATAATCCTAAAGCCAGATTTAGATATAGATGTATAGCTATGGATATAGCCTCACCATTTTAGAAAAATTGAATTTATTATTTTTAGAGAAATAATACATAATGTAAAATACAAGTAATAAAGAAAAGGCTGAAAGCAAATAAATCAAAATATATCAAAACCAATTTTAAATAGTTATAAATAATATTAAGTGAATATAATTTAAAATATATCAATCCTATGTAATGGAAAGGTTAAATTGATCAAATTATTGTATCAAAAAATCTTTATACATACATATGTGTATATATACACATATATAACTAAAATTGGAAACATGGTATTTATATTTTCACTTAGAGGAAAATAAAAGTGAAAATATTCCTCTACAGCTAAAAGAATTGCTAAACTTCCAGATAAATGTTTTACTGATACAAGAAATTTGTTTCTGAGATTCTTCTTTGAATAAAGAGTATGTAAAAACATTAGGAGGCTGGAATAACATGGATTTGTACATGTATTCTTCAATTTTAAGAGTATTGCAAATAGGTCTTCACCAGGCATGATACAGTCTGCACTCCTAGGCAACGTTTCACATTCACTCACTGGCTGGATGAGTGTATTGTTATTCATAATTGTCAAGCTTTATAATATTTATAATGTGTCACAATAATCCCCTCAGTTGTTTATTCTTATTTCTCTAATTAATAGATTTAATACTCGTTATATTTTATATGTCTTCTCTATTAATGAATTATTTATTTATATTTATTTCTTGAGCTGAATTTATTGCCAATAATTTATTTTCAAAAGAAGAAATCATAATTGTCATATTTCTCAGAGGTTACGCAATTGACAGTCACAGATGATTGCTTTTACATTCCAGGGGGAAATTGGCTGTAACATTATGGGATCCCACATTCTTTCCTTTAGGAAATTGATAATTGCTCTGCCCTCCTTTTGCACTGAGATTCTTGTAATTGCAGTAGGTAGTTTGAGCCTAGCTTAACTTCTTCCTCTTGTAGATGACTGACTTTTGCTGTTTGAATCCCTGAAGAATTGTTTCTTTTTCCTAGAGGGTAAATAGCTATAAATTATAGTTGATATAAATGTTTCATATCAAATTTTCCTAGAATATGAAATGCACATATTTTCTCAAAATTTAATTATTCCTACACTCCAGGGAGTTTTATATGAATTATGTCTTTGAATATCTTTTCTCTTCCATTTGTTCAATTCTGCAAATAGAAGCCGTAAAATATCTATATGTTCAATTTTTAAAAAATTTGTTGTATATATGGTCATTAACAGTTATAAAATTTGTCATTTTCCTCTGGATTTAGTTAATTATTGCTAGATATTCCATTTTCAGGAATTCAATTTTCATTCATGCTTATTTATTCTCTTGCTGGATCTACTAAATGTATTAAGTCTGCAAAGATGTATTTTTGATTCTCAAATTTTGTCCTCAACTCTACAAGTCACCTTTTTATTATTTCTAAATCATTGGAAGTATAACATAAAAGATGAAAGTTTTATCTACACCTCCATAATTTCACACTTATATATAAAATTTAAAAACTCCTACAAATTAGTAAGGAAATAGAAACATGGCTAATGTCTTGAATTGCCACTTCCCAAAAAGGAATTCCAAATGCCCAACAAACATATGAAAAGATACTCAATTTTATTAGGCCTCAGGATTACAATTGCATTTGGATTTCAGTTACTCTCATCAGGAGGGCCATAGCATAGGACGGAAAATACCAGGTGTTGTCCAGTCTATGGACTAACTGGAACACGATACAGTTTGTGCAACTGTAAATCAGTACAACCACTTGGAAAATTGTGGCAGTGTCTTTAAAATGTGACCATTAGCCTACCCTATGATTCAGCACCTCCACCTCTCAGTAGTGTATACATATCCTTACCACGAAGCAATTTTTTACCCTCTTATTGTTCTTTTTAATGTTCCCTTAGCTATTCGTGGTCCATTGATCGTTGAACATTGCTGTTTACTGGAAAGTACAATGAAAAAGGAAAAGGAAAAGTAAAGATCATACTTCTTATCCCCACTGGTTTTTGAGGTAAGCACATTTCTTGTGCAGTCAAAGCCTGAGATTGTCTGTCTTTGCTGCCTACCTCCTTGTGATGCTATCCTTCCATTCCCTCGTTCATCCTCTTGCCAAAATCAAAAAGCACCCTTGAGTACTCATGCCAAGATTGTCCATAAGAAACTTTCTGAGGCCATATTCTTGAACTTGAACCTATCATTCAAAAATTGTGTGAAGATCTAATAAATGTTACTAACAAAAAGACTTCCCTGATATGAAGACTCCTGTTCTTTTTTGTGTTATATTGTATATTATCTGCTCTTGTTGTCATTACTGTGCCCTCAACTTCCTCCGGTTGATTGTTAATGAAAATGTTCAATATGGCCAGCGTTAACATCAAATCCTCTTGCTCTGGTACTGCCATTTATGATAATTTATTTTGTTCATTGAATGGCAATAGTTTAGTACCCCTGGACTTATTCATAGGTACAACAAGAAAAGATAGTTACTAGATATATAGTAAAAGAATAGAAAACATATCATAAGATGCCTTATTCTTTAAGCCAGTTTTCCTTTGAAATGTCTGTACTATTTTCTAAGTAAATTTACCTTAATTTTTCAAGTAAAAGCTTCAAATTCAATCATGTTTTCACTGTAAATTCTTGCTGTCTCCTGCCACACGTTATGATATCTTGTTATATCTTGTTGTGTCTTTGCATTACCTTCTAGAATATAATGTATCATCAGCCAAGGGATTTCAGTTTAAATGTTCTTTATTATTTATGGAATAATAATGATCAGCATTTACCTTTTAAAATTTTTGCATTTCAAATATTAAATAAATCATGAAGTATTTACCTCATCCTGTGAATGTCCCATTGTTATTCTACAGAAGAAGCAAAGCATAGTAGTTGGGACAATGGACTGAGGAGTCCTACTGCCAGGGCTTGATCCCAGCTCTTACTGTCTGGTGACCACGGGTGAATTAACTGCCCTGTCTGTCTCTGCCTGCTCATTGGTAAAATGAGGAATAATAATAGAATCCAACTTATAAGAAATGAGTTAAAATTATAAAAACTTATAAAACATACTGGTACACAGTGTTTAGATAAATAAAATTGTGTTGAATAATTTGAAGATCATATAAAATTTTTGCAATAGTCTTTTAATGTTACGCTAATCCTGAAAACTTATTTAGTCCAGTAGTTCCTTATCTGAAATTTCAGGCCAATAGTTCCTTATCTGTTAGGGATCCAAAAAGTAATGCAATTACTTTTTAACAAATAATGACATAACTATAAGTATCAGTATCAAGTTTGCAATGGCTTCCTGAAAACCAGTCATCTCTATTTAGCATCACTGAGATTGTAATAACTCTGGTGATGGTGGATTGCAATAGGATGGATACAAGGGGAAGGTGAGTGGGTGATGAGGAGATGAACAAACCTTTAAAGAATTTGAATATAAAGAGGATAAAAAAAGAACAATATTTGCAGGAAAAATCACTGTTAAATAATAGATTTTTTTTGAGATAGGAGAAATATGGCCATATTTAAATTAGATAGTTAAGAAAGAATAGAAGGTAAGGAAATTAATAGAGGAGAGAAGAGAGCGTTGATGACCGGAGAGTTAAAAGGAGGTAGGAAGAAAGGGTACACAGCACAGAGATGGAAGTTTGGTGATTCAAGAAAAGTAAAATTAATGTTGGATATTTTGGGTATGTTTCCAAGAGGGTGAAACACTTGTTACCTAATTAATTCTCTTTTCTATGTAAAGCAGGAGGTAAGATCATCAATTCTCACTCAACTTGGACTCACTGTAGTAGCTGATGCCAGCATCACTTCTTCTTTTTGATATTTACCTATTTCTCATTATTAAATGGGGTATACATTTATTATAAATATAAAAGAAAAATAACGAAGCACGTAGGAGCGCACCATGATGAATTAGTCACTATTAAATATTGTTTAAGAATATGATGTTATTAATACATGTTATAAAACTAAAGATATGTGTTATTAAATGTTCTTAAGAATATGAGTTTTAAATTGCATTGACTTACTTTGTCCATCTGTTCACTCTGGGTATCAGACATCTATACGTGTTGGCTCTCAGGTAGGTACGTGTATTTGTTATTAAGGAACCCTATAGGGCTTTCAAGCAGCAAAATTATCTAATGTTGGACGTTTGTCACCAAATAGACCTTTTCCTATACCTCAGATTCTGCCACAAGATGTTTTTCCTAGAATCTCATGCTGGTAGTATCCTCTCTCCCAGTGGGTCCCACTCTTGAACTACCAGTAAGGCTCAAGGTCAGGCACTTTGCAATGGAGGAGACTTTTCTTTGACATGCCCATTGGTAAGATCGCAGGGCTCTCCAATTTTCTTCCCCCTTATTCATGTAGACCTGAACCACATCATGCAGCTAATTAAGTCCACCACTTAATCAACATTTGATAGGCGAACGAGTCATCAGTCTTCTTTTTTCATATATTGCAAGTGATTATCTTGAAGGCCCCTCTGTCAGCTGTCATTGCTGGGGTGTCAGGGAATTCTTCACTAGAAACATTGCCTTCCCAAAGGTCCCACGGAATCTCTTCTTTGCTTTCACCCACTCTTTTGTGTAGCAAATCAATTTCAATAATTCTCTATGAATTGATCAATATACATTATATATTCATACTTTCTTCTCGTTGAAGTAGCTAATATATTATTTAACTTTTATTTTATGATATTATGTACCAAACAGTAATATTAAATGTGTATCTTTGAAATTATTAACATTTTCTTTTGGTTTTTAATATAGGAGTCATAATAATCTATTCCCTCTCAATTTCAAACTAAGAAGTATTTAACTATGTTTCCTTTTATCAGCTTAGTGGAAATTAATTTATTTATTGCTTCATATATTTTGAAGTATGGATATCAATAACTAATTTATATTCTTTATCGTATTTTTCGTTTGTTTGTTTTTTTCGAGGAAGACCAGCCCTGAGCTAACATCCGTGCCCATCTTCCTCACTTTACGTGGGACGCTGCCACAGCATGGCCTGAAGAGCAGTGCATAGGTGCACACCTGGGATCTGAACCCAGGCCACCAACAGTGGAGTGTGTGCTCTTAACCACTATGCCACAGGGCTGGCCCCTTTATCATACTTTTTAACACTAGAAATTATGACTCTACACTTTTTAACTCTTGTTGGATCCTTTGATCCAATTGTGATTATTATCACAGCATCCTTATTTAAACCGTCATTTTCACTACATAAAATTTTAATAACTAAGATCGCTTTTGCTACTCTCAACTCAAACACATGGATAATATTTCTGAATCATTTGTAACATTATTTTTATGGTATTACTAAGTTTTTCTTTATGATATTCTTTTTTCAAGTATGTTTTCTTGACAGATTTCAGAATACAGTCATTACCATCAGCCCTTCTAATTAACACATGCATTTTCTTGGTTCATAGTTTATCGTGTTTCTTATACTACTTATATTCTCTTTTCTTGGGATCATTTTGTCTGTTTAAATTGCTTTTACACAGAGTATTTCCTTGTAAACCTTCCAAAGACATGGTAAATAGATTATGCAGTTGAAGAATCTTGGCACACCCAACAATGCCTTTCTTTTAAACTTCTCTATAAAATATATATTTGCTGGATATAGGATTTTTGGTTTATAGATCTTTTTTTCTTGCACACATTTTATAAAGCTATTTCTGGTATCATCTAATCTCCCCTGTTGCAGTTGAAAATTATGATATTATCTGCTTTTCATTATTTTTTAAACTGTTCTCTTTGAGGTAAATGTGGTAAAAAATAAATCCTCCTTTTGAGTTAAAATATATATATATTCATTTTAATTTTGTGTCTTATTAATTAGTCTAACTTGGCACTCATGCCATTTCAATGTGTAGCTCCAAATGATTATTCAGCCAAGGAGTGTTTATATCTATTTTTTATTTGTTAATTGCATCTCCTCCATCTGTTCCTGTCTGTCCTTCAGTTACTCATATTATTCACATATTAGAAATCCAAAATACGCCATTATTACGTTCATATTTTTCATTTACTTATTATATTCTTTTGTATTGAGAGATATTAATTTTATCTGTTTCTGGAAGATACAGTTTTCAGCCCTGTATATTCCATTTGTCAGCTTATCTATTGATTTTTTGAAGATGTTTTACATATTTAGACTTTAAATGCCTTATAATAAAAATTATTTTCCTGATTATATATTTACTATGCTCAAAATTAAAAGTATATTAAAAGATTTGCCATCAAATTATCCTTATCCAAAGCCTCCACACACCTGCTATCACCTTTATTGTTTTTTGTTTGTTTCTTTACGGTAATACATATAAATATATATTATTATCATTTCCTAACCTTTCTGATTTAGTTTCTGCATCTTAAACTTTTCACTTAACATCATAACACAGAAATTATTCCATACCAATATAAAGACTACTGCATGGAAATTTCTCAATATTTTCTACAACTTCATAAACATTTTAAAGGTGTATATATACATATATATATATATTTTTTTAATGAGCCACTCATAGATGAACTTTTATATTATTTCCAATGTTTTGCATTCATAAACAATGTTCCAAATTACAAACATTTTACATGCTTTAGTTTAAAAGTGTACTGTCTATTTATACAGAATTTAGTCCCAGTAGTGGGATTGCTGGGTCAAAGTGTAAACTTCCAAATTATCCCCCCCAAAACTTTTTTCATTTTGCAATTCCATCACCAATATATACTAGCACCTATTTCACTACAGAGTGTTGTCAACATTTTGAATATTTACTAGTTTAAAAAGTTAGAAATGGGGCTGGCCTGGTGGCATAGTGGTTAAGTTTGCACATTCCGCTTCGGTGGCCTGGGGTTCGCAGGTTCAGATCCCGGGCGCAGACCTACACACTGCTTATCAAGTCATACTGTGGCAGGCATGCCACATATGAAGTAGAGGAAGATGGACATGGATGTTAGCTCAGGGCTAATCTTCCTCACCAAAAAAAAAAAAAAAATTAAAAAAATAAAGTAGAAACTATGCCAGTATGCTTTTGATTAGCATTTATCTTATCTTCAGTGGGATTGAACATATTTTAATATATTTAAAGGCCATTTGTTTTGTTTTTCTGTGAGCTCTCAGTTCATTTTTTTGCTAATTATTTTTTTTTTGGTGTTATCACATTTCAACTCGTCTTCAAAGTTTTTTTCTTGTCTTTCAAGAGTCTTTTTTAGAAAATACTTATATTTTTATCTACATTTCTTTCTAGGTTATTCCAAGATGTCTTATAAGTGTTGATCCTATTTTAAATGAAATATTCTCTCACATTACATTTTAACTATTTTTTTTATTTAAATGTATTCTGTACATTTATATATTAATTTTATTTCTTACTGTTGTTTTCAATTCTCTCATTGATTTCAATAATTTTTATTTGATTATTCTTATTTCCTAAGCATACAATTACATCATCTGCTATCTGCAAATAATGATATTAATTCCAAATTATTTTAGCTATAATTCCTTCCAGTAGGATATTAATTTTTACCTTTTTCTCACTATAGTGGGTCTGCTTCCATTATGTTCCTATAAGGTTATATGACGATACTGGATCAATATAAATTTATATACATTATTCTGTCAAGAAGTAGCTATTAATTTTTATTTTATTGAGTGTTTTTATCAAAATTATGTGCTAGTTTTTGAAATTCTTTTTAGCATTAAGCAATTTGTTCAGATAATTATATCCCTTAAATCCATCAGAATGTTCATTTAAATTAACAGACTTCATAATAATGAACCAGAACTACATTCTTGGGGGTCTAGAATTAAGTAACTACACCTATCATGTGCTGTTAATGTAATGCTGGATTGTGATTTTTTAAATGATTGATAGAGATTATTCTTTTATTTTTATTCTCTATATCTCAGGAATGGGTATTAATATAACTGTACTTCATTAAAGAATTTGGAAATTTTTCTTCTGGTTTAAATGTATGGAACATTTTAATATTTGAAGTTATCTGCCCTTAAAACAAAAAGTAGATTCTATCCTTCATTGACTCATGGCTTCGGAGAAGAATAGTTCTTTTACACCTCTCTTGATTTCTTGATTTTTTTCTCCTATATAGATCAGTCTGTCTGGATTATCTATTTCTGGGTCAGTTTTGATAAGTTAAATATATTAAATTTTTGTTTTATATGTATTTTATTTGTATAAATAGAATTGAGAAAAGTAGTGCAAAAAGGTACAAAATTGTTCAGAGTTATTTTGCAAACTGTATATATTAGTTATTTCTTTGTGGCTAGTCATCATAACAATTCTTATTTTATGTATTTGTGATTTCTCCTTTTTTCCTTATTCAGTTAGATAAAACTTCATAAACTTTATCAAACATTATAAAGAACTATCTTATATATTGATTTATTTGGGTTAGTCATATGGGTTTTTTAAATTGCATTAATATCTTATCAGTTTCTTTTTTATTAATTTCTCTTATTCATTCATTCATTTTATTGCATTGATCTCTATTATTTCCATGCACTTAATACTTTCATTTTGAAAATTCAGATTATAATTTATTTTTTACTTTGTGTTCAACTTCAGCTCCGTTGCATTTGTATTTTCATTAATATTGTTTAAATATTTTCTTCTTTTATGGGAAGAACACATTTTTAAAATTTGCTATAAATTTTTTGGATTGTTCATTCATCTCTTCAAGGACATCTTATTTGCTTCTAATTTTTGACAATTATGAATAAAACTGATATAAACAAACTAAAAATAAAATAAAATAAATTGCATTATATTTCATCATGTTTTGTAATTTTTAGTCATTATTCTATTGTTGGCAATTTAAATTGTTCCTAATTTCTCTCTGTTTTACTTATTAATTTGATATTTATGTCCATAAACTTTTGCATGCATTTCCCATTATTTCTCTATAATAGATATTTGAGAGTGAACTAAAACATAGACTTATGAAAGTTTTTAAACTGTATTTTTGACTTGCCTTCCAAGGAAGTCAAATACATTTTACAAGCAATGCACAAGATAATCCATTTCCGTAAATCCTCAGCACAATCTGATATAATCTTGTAAACAGTGATGTTATTCTTGAATTTACTGCTTGTATCCATGTCTTACTTTTCTATTTTAGTGGTATTGATTTAAGAACTCTTTAGATACCAAAGTTTTATCCTTTGCCTGTTAATTATTCTTTTATAAGTTGCTTAATTTGTTTTATGCTTAGAATTCCATACTCCATACAACGATCTTTTGAATGTAAATTAACATTTATCCAGTTAATTTAACTTTTCATAGAGGTCTTCATGCTTCTAGAATAAATTTTAAGTTGTAAATTAACAAACTCTACCTAATGTAAGTATGTTTTTCCAAATAGTTAACTTTTCTTTAAATATATATATCAACTATTTAAAATTTTATCTTTTAGTTACTTATGTATACTATAATCTATTCATTTTTCTTTTTTTTAAATAATTTTGGGGAGAATTTTATTTCTTCTTATTAAAAAGTTCAAAAATGTCCCCATTTTAAAAAGTATAAGTTCTAAACTCCAGGAAGTTGTCTTATGTTTGTCATAATGTGACCCCTCCTATATTTGAATATAAGATTTCAGCTTCATCTCTTGCTATTCACAAGTCACACCACTTGTACAATATGGTCATTGGACAGACTACTCGTTCTTACTATACAACTTATATATACATAAATGCATTTTCTTAACTTATTAGATTCCTCATAGACTTCTTGTTTCCAAAAACTGCATGGAAAATTTGATCCTTTAATGTACAATTCAAGTGTCATTTCTGTGCAGATATTTCAATCATACCGAATATTCTGGTCACATAGACTCTTTCCCAGCCCTTCAAGACCCAGAAGAAAAGTTTGTTACTCTTGTGATCCTAAAGAATTTTGTTTATACCACTAACGTGCTCCTTTTCCCATTATATTATTGCTAATTGTTTCGAGAGTCTATTTTACTGTATTTGAGAACCTTACAAGAATTCATCTCTGTACACATTTATATATAATATTAACATTGTATCTAGCACATAAATAATAATACATATTCAAACATATGTTTGAATCAAATCAAACAATTTATGTCTAATTGAATTGAATAACATATGAACCGCCATCTTTGGAAAAAGTATTCAAGGAAAGAATTTAGAATAAAATTTATCTAAATATTAAGAGGTAGAATGTAGGGTAGAAAGTGTGGACCCTCTCTGAGGTATTAACAAAAAAATTTATATATCCTTCACTGAAAACCTTTGCTATGAAAATATCCCATATTTAATCATGGGAGAGTTCACTTGATAAATATACTATCATCGTAAGAATCAGGGGAACTTTCATTCTCAACATACGAAGAAGTCTTTGATGTCCGCTTGCTGGGCCAGCGGCATCTTTGTAAATGTTAGGAAGGGATTGCCTTTGGGTATGTATTTCAAAATGTAGTGACTGAATGTGATCTCCATTTATTAAACCTAAATACTAAGTGATAGAAAGGGAGAAAGAAGTGACCTCACAAATGTAAAGGTAGCGTTCAGAGTCGAGTTTCAGTCAGAGGCTGCTTAGATCTGTTGGTACTATGCGTAGTGTAGGCAAGTAGAACATGTACAGCTGAATTTTCCCATCTTAATAATTGCCAGATTGGTGAGATGAAAGAAAAATGGGATATAAAGTTGATGATTCTGGCAATAAAGTGATTGAAATAATTGACTCTATAATTCAAGGCTCAGATAATTGAAAGGACTCACAAGCCTCCACAGTCACGTAAGGCTTTAATAAAGGTACATGGTCAGTTTCGCAGAAGAAATAAAGCACAGGCAATCATTGAGAAGCCCAAGACTTCTCAATGCAGCCTTCCATCCTTTCTCAGACATACAGGACTCACCGTGTCTTCAGATTACAAACTATCAAGAAATGTGCAGGTACCTTGGTTTCAGGGAAGCTAAGACACAAGTTTCCTGGAGTCTTTTATACCCCACTGGTCACGGAGCTAAAATCAGACAGTCTAACAAGGTAAGGAGGTTCAAACCATCTGTCCATACATTTTCTCTAAATAGTGTAGACAAACGAGCACAAGGGGCCTCTAATGTAGGTTGAACATTAAATAGCACATTATGAATCGCTAGATAGCACATTTCATCCTTATCTTGGCCAAGTGTCAGCACCATACTTCCAGAAGTCCTGGAGATAAGCATACTGCTCCCCCAGGTCAGCTGCAAGTTAACCTTATCCTTATATACCTGGATAGGGAAATAATTAGAAATAAGAGGAGGTTATTAGAAATACAATCTCAAGTATCCAAAGATTGTAAGAGAACAAGGAAGTGTCAAAAACTGTACAGGGTCTGAGATTTTGCTCTGCTTACAAGCTAGCAAGTTAGCCTGTCCAGTCTTATAGATGCTGGCAGAAGACACAAGAGTCCTGACTCAGAGACAGACAAAAGACAGAGACAAAAGACAAAAGACTTATTTCTTTTAATTTATTACTTACTGCACAGCAGATAGCATGAACTTCATGTTTGCATTATTTCCCCTTTCTCTCCAAGTCTCATGGGGTGCTGTGGAGCATCCCAGGTGACCGCTGCATCCACAGTGGGTCTGTATTATAGCTAGGAACCCCAAGTTTAGGTAACCTCCAATTCTAAACCTGAGCTAGGAAGAAACTTGGAGAAAATATTATGTTTATTAAACTGGCGTGCAAAAAACAAGCATTCTGCCCCAAGGGAGACACCATATCTATCCCCAGTGTTTTTATACAAACATCCTTAAAAAGACATTCTGGAATAAAAATTGTCAAACACATGCAGAAACATGAGAGACTCATGAAGAATTGTGTTCCTAAGAGAAAGATGTGAAAATATGGCTGGAGAGGAGAGTTTTCTATTGAAATACTTTCAAAGTGAAGCAGTTCTCTGCAATGCTGGACTCTAGGGTACGGCAATGGAATGAGTGGCTGAAGTGGAGTTGAGTGATCTTAGCTGAATATAAGGAGATTAAAAAGTTGAGAGTCCATGATATTAGGTATGTCATGTACATGGCCTTTGCGAGCTTGCACGTTGTTGACAAAGTGATGGCGCAGAGTAGGAATTAGTGCCTAAGCCTGCAATTAATAAAGGAGCGTTATAGGGAAGTGAAAAAAATGACATCAACAGGAATAGGTAAGTTTGGCATTCCAGATGTTCCTGTAATGATCTTGAAGCAACAATGTAGTATGAGGATATCCACCCTCACTCTAAATCCATGAGTGCACAGAGTGTATTAGCTTTCCACTGCTGCCAAAACAAATTATCACCAACAACACCCGTTTATTATCTCACTGCTCTGTAATTCGAAAGTCTGGCTACAACATGGCTCATCTGAGTCCTCTGCAGTGATTCCCACAAGGCTGAAATCAAGGTGTTAGCATGGCTGTGCTTCCTTCTGGAAGCTCTGGGGATGAATCTGCCCCTAAGCTCATTCAGGATGTGGGCCAAATTCATTTCCTTGCATTTGTAGCATTGAGGTCCTGGTAGGACTGACATCCCTATTTCTTTGCTGGTTGTCGGCAGAGGGCCAGCTTTTGCTCCTAGAAGCTGCCCACATTGCTTTCCCTGCTCTCCATGTGGCTGTGGCCCCCTCTAGAAATAGTGGGTGGAGTAAATGTGTGCATCAAATCTCTCCTTACTGCTGCATCTATCTGATTCTACTGGAGAAAGTTCTGCTTTTAAGGGCTCATGTGATTAGACTGGGCCTACTCAGATAATCGAGGATAATCTATTTCAAGACCCCTAATATTAACTCTATCTGCAAAGTCCGTCTTTTTGTCATGTAACATAATGTATTCACAGGTTCTAGTGATTAAGATGTGACATTTTTTGAAGGCCAATATTCTGACTAGCAGGAAGGGATAATGAGCAACTTTCACTTAGGATGACTACGGGGAAAGTATTATTTTAAGTGGGTGAGGGTGTGTGGATAGATTTTGATCCACCACTGGGGTTTATCATGATGTGCAGAACAATGATTCGGATGGGAGGAGGGAGAAATGATTCTGGTGTTGGAGAATGGAGACTCAGAATCATAGGGGTATAGAAAACCAAGTTAGGATACAAAGGTTATCTAACTTTCTGCACTCCATTAAGTAAATATTTCACTATATATATATATATATATATATATATATATATATATATATTCTTTTTTTTTTTTAGAAACAAGCATTGCTTTTTTTTTTTTTTTTGAGGGAGATTTGCCCTGCAGTAACATCTATTGCCAATCTTCCTCTTTTTCTTTTTCCTCCCCATAGCCCCAGTACATAGTTGTGTATCATAGTTGTAGAGTTGTAGCTCTTCTATATGGGATGCCCCCCCAGCATGGTTTGATGAACGGTGAGTACGTCCATGTCCGAACCGGCTAAGCCCAGACCACGGAAGCAGAACATGCGAACTTAACCACTATGCCGCCAAGGTGGCCCCAACAATATTTTTTAAATGTGAAAAAATATACCAATATTAAAAAGTACATAATAAATTTTGAGGTCTCAGAAAGAAAATAAAAGGCACACAATAATATGCTGAAGACCGAGCAAAGCTAATACTAAGACAAAGAGAGAAGTTATCTTGTGATTCTGGGGTTGTATCGTTCAAGCATGTGTTCCAGCATAGCAGAGCACTTCTTTTCAGCAGGTTAAAATAGGTAAGAGAAACGTTCTTGGTACTGCTAATCTGATTTGCTCATGTGGTTTGATTGCCTTCACAAGTTGGGGTATGTTTCACTTTCATAAGATGATTGCTCTGTAACTTGCATTTCCTTTGCCTCCATTATTTGGTATCCTGCTTGCATGGGAACAGTCTCTCGTTATGTGTAGGCGTATGCTATTGAATTATTTGAGTCATGTTGGAGTGCTATTCTTATTTATGATAGTCCCTCAACATAATGCTCTATCTAAAAGCTGTGAATACGTCACCTAAGGGTGATGGAGAGCTCCAAATAGTCACTTTCTGAAGTTGTAACTGGCACTTGCTTTCAATTGGTGTGATTATGTCTAAGCCATGTGATTTGAAAGGATGGTGCTGACGTGCACAGACCCTTTCTATTGCTTTAATGCCTTTCTTCCTATCATAGATCCAAACAACATTTTTATCTCTTCACTGAATATGACAGCCGTGTGATTCCTTTTTCTCTGTGGATCCAATTAATCTGTCTATGCTTCTTGGCTTTTTAATTTTTTGGCATATGCCTTTTCTTTCTTTCTTTTTCTTCTAAACAAGTTGTTTACATTCTCAGCATGCTTATCTTTAGATCTTCATGCTTGTCTGCTTTTCAAATTACTTACCCATTTATCCCAGCTTCCTGTTATGTGTTTACTAATGATCACCCTTATCTCGCTATACTCAGGCTTTGATTAGGGTCTTCTCTTCACACATGCACTGCAATTCTTTGAGGTGCATTCAATAGCTCACTTAAAAGAAGCAGACAAAATAATCCTGACAAAGTCTCAACATTGATTTTGTGCTCTAAAAAGGTTTACAAGAGCTTAATGTGAATGTTATGAAAACCAAGGACATCAGACGGCTAATTGTCTCAACAAATACTTTTTAGGGAAGAGATAAAACCAGACACAAAGAAGAGAATCAAAACTCATTTGCAAGGATATATGAAATCTACTGAAGTAGAAGTTAAAGAAAGCAACCTGGCTGAAACACATCATACTTCATCTCCAAGATGAAACTCTTTTACAAAACCGTTCAGTGAGATAATATATGTATAAGCTGACATGCAGTGAACCCCCAATAAAGGGGGTATAAATCTCACACTTACCTTTGCTTTACTAATTGGGAAATCAATCAAATGTAACAACAGATATTCATTTAGTAAAATTTGTTTGAGTGTTTTCTCTTTGCCACAAGATACATTTAAATCAATTTTCAAAGTTGCATATAATCTGATAGTTTAACCACAGTGACAATATAGCTTATGAGGACTGAAAGAGCGAGCTACTTTTTTTTTTTTAATTTTTTGTTTATTGCAGTAATATGGGTTTACAGCATTGTATAAATTTCAGGTGTACATCATTATACTTCTATTTCTGCATAGATTATATCATGTTCACCACCCAAATACTAATTACAACCCATCACCACACACATGTGCCGAATTATCCTTTTCGCCCTCCCCCTTCCCCCTTCACCTCTGATAACCACCAATCCAATCTCTGTCTCTATGTGTTTGTTTATTGTTGTTATTATCTACTACTTAATGAAGGAAGTCATACGGTATTTGACCTTCTCCCTCTGACTTATTTCACTTTGCATAATACCCTCAATATCCATCCATGTTGTCACAAATGGCTGGATTTCATCATTTCTTATGGCTGAGTAGTATTCCATTGTGTATATATACCACATCTTCTTTATCCATTCATCGCTTGATGGGCCCTTAGGTTGCTTCCAAGTCTTGGCTATTGTGAATAACGCTGCAATGAACACAGGGGTGCATGTATCTTTATGCATTGGTGTTTTCAAGTTCTTTGGATAAATACCCAGCAGTGGAATAGCTGGATCATATGGTAGTTCTATCTTTGATTTTTTGAGGAATCTCCATACTGTTTTCCATAGTGGCTGCACCAGTTTGCACTCCCACCAGCAGGGTATGAGAGTTCCCTTCTCTCCACATCCTCTCCAACCCATCTTGTTTCCTGTCTTGTTAATTATAGCCATTCTGACGGGCGTGAGGTGATATCTCATTGTAGTTTTGATTTGCATTTCCCTGATAGTTAGTGATTTTGAACATCTTTTCATGTGTCTGTTGGCCATCTGTATATCTTCTTTGGAGAAATGTCTGTTCAGGTCTTTTGCCCATTTTTTAATTGGGTTGGTAGTTCTTTTGTTGTTGAGATGCATGAGTTCCTTATATATTTTGGAGATTAAGCCCTTATCGGATGTATGGTTTGCAAATATCTTCTCCCAATTGTTAGGTTGTCTTTTCGTTTTGTTGATGGTTTCCTTTGCTGTGCAGAAGCTTTTTAGTTTGATGTAGTCCCATTTGTTTATTTTTTCTATTGTTTCTCTTGCCCGGTGAGACATGGTGCTTGAAAATATGTTGCTAAGACCGATGTTGAAGAGCATACTGCCTATGTTTTCTTCTAGAAGTTTCATAGTTTCAGGTCTTACATTCAAGTCTTTAATCCATTTGGAGTTAATTTCTGTGTATGGTGTAAGATAAGGGTCTACTTTCATTTTTTGCATGTGGCTATCCAGTTTTTCCAACACCATTTGTTGAAGAGACTTTCTTTTCTCCATTGTATGTTCTTGGCTCCTTTGTCAAAGATTAGCTGTCCATAGATGTGTGGGTTTATTTCTGGGTTTTCGATTCTATTCCATTGATCTGTGTGTCTGTTTTTGTGCCAGTACCGTGCTGTTTTGGTTACTATAGCTTTGTAGTATACTTTGGAATCAGGGAGTGTGATACCTCCAGTTTTGTTCTTTTTTCTCAGGATTCCTTTAGCTATTTGGGGTCTTTTGTTGTTCCATATAAATTTTAGGATTCTTTGTTCTATTTCTGTGAAAAATGTTGTTGGAACTTTGATAGGCATTGCATTGAATCTATAGATGGCTTTAGGAAGTATGGACATCTTAACTATGTTAATTCTTCCAATCCAAGTGCATGGAATATCTTTCCATTTCTTTGTGTCTTCTTCAATTTCTTTCAGCAATGTTTTATAGTTTTCAGTATATACATCTTTCACCTCTTTGGTTAAGTTTATTCCTAGGTATTTTATTCTTTTTGTTGCAATCGTAAATGGGATGGTATTCTTAATTTCTCTTTCTGCTACTTCATTGTTAGTGTATAGAAAAGCAACTGATTTTTGTATGTTGATTTTGTATCCTGCATCTTTACCATATTCGTTTATTACTTCTAAAAGTTTTCTGGTGGATTCTTTAGGGTTTTCTATATATAAAATCATGTCATCTACAAATAGTGACAGTTTCACTTCTTCCTTTCCAATTTGGATCCCTTTTATTTCTTTCTCTTGCCTGATTGCTCTGGCTAGGACTTCCAGTACTGTGTTAATGTTTTTAATTTTTGTTTATTGCAGTAACATTGGTTTATAACGTTGTAAAAATTTCAGGTGTACATCATTGTACTTCTATTTCTGCATAGACTACATCATGTTCACCACCAAAATACTAATTACAACCCATCACCACACACATGTACCGAATTATCCCTTTCACCCTCCTCCCTCCCCCCTTCCAGTACTATGTTAAACAGGAGTGGTGACAGTGGGCATCCTTGTCTGGTTCCTGTTCTTGGAGGGATAGTTTTCAGTTTTTCACCATTGAGGATGATATTAGCTGTGGGTTTGTCATATATGGTCTTTTTTATGTTGAGGTACTTTCCTTCTATACCCATTTTATTCAGAGTTTTTATCATAAATGGATGCTGTATCTTGTCAAATGCTTTCTCGGAATCTATTGAGATGATCATGTGATTTTTATTGTTCATTTTATTAATGTGGTGTATCATGTTGATTGATTTGTGAATGTTAAACCATCCCTGCATACCTGGAATAAATCCCACTTGATCATGGTGTATAATCTTTTTAACTTATTGTTGTATGCGATTTGCTAGTATTTTGTTGAGGATTTTTGCATCAATGTTCATCAGTGATATTGGCCTGTAGTTTTCTTTTTTTGTGTTGTCCTTGTCTGGTTTTGGTATCAGGGTAATGTTGGCTTCGTAGAATGAGTTAGGAAGCTTCCCCTCCTCCTCAATTTTTTGGAAGAGTTTGAGAAGGATAGGTATTAAGTCTTCTTTGAATGTTTGGTAGAATTCACCAGGGAAGCTGTCTGGACCTGGACTTTTATTTTTGGGGAGGTTTTTGATTACTGTTTTGATCTCCTTACTGGTGATTGGTTTATTCAAATTCTCTACTTCTTCTTCATCCAGTTTTGGAAGGTTGTATGATTCTAAGAATTTATCCATTTCTTCCAGATTGTTGACTTGGTTGGCATATAGCTTTTCATAGTAATCTCTTATAATCTTTTGTATTTCTGAGGTGTCTGTTGTAATTTCTCCTCTTTCATTTCTGATTTTACTTAGGTGTGACTTGTCTCTTTTTTTCTTGGTGAGTCTAGCTAAAGGTTTGTCAATTTTCTTTATCTTTTCAAAGAACAAGCTCTTGGTTTTATTAATTTTTTCTATTGTTTTTTTGGTCTCTATTTCATTTATTTCTGCTCTGATTTTTATTATTTCCCTTCTTCTACTGATTTTGGGCTTTGTTATTCTTTTTCCAGTTCCTTTAGGTGCATTGTTAGATTGTTTATTTGAGATTTTTCTTGTTTGTTGAGATAGGCTTGTATTGCTATAAACTTCCCTCTTAGAGCCGCTTTTGCTGTATCCCATAAATTCTGGCATGTTGTATTTTCATTTTCATTTGTCTCCAGGTATTTTTTGATTTCTTCTTTGATTTCTTCATTGACCCAGTCATTGTTCAGTAGCATTTTCTTTAATCTCCACGTATTTGTGGCTTTTCTGATTTTCTTCCTATAGTTGATTTCTGGTTTCATACTGTTGTGGTCAGAAAAGATGCTTGGTATTATTTCAATCTTCTTAAATTTATGGAGACTTGTTTTGTGGCCTAATATGTGATCAATCCTGGAGAATGTTCCATGTGCATTTGAAAAGAACGTGTATTCTTCGGTTTTTGGATGGAATGCTCTGTATATATCTACTAGGTCCATCTGTTCTAGTGTGTCATTTAAGGCCAATGTTTCCTTATTAATCTTCTGTTTGGATGATCTATCCGATGGCGTAAGTGGAGTGTTAAAGTCCCCTACTATTATTGTGTTACTGTCTATTTCTGTTTTTATGTCTGTTAATAATTGCTTTATATATTTAGGTACACCTACCTTGGGTGCGTAGATATTTACAAGTGTGATATCCTCTTGTTGGATTGTTCCCTTGATCATTATGTAATGCCCTTCTTTGTCTCTTTTTACAGTTTTTGTTTTAAAGTCTATTTTGTCTGATATGAGTACTGCTACCCCAGCTTTCTTTTCATTGCCATTTGCGTGGAGTATCTTTTTCCATCCCTTCACTTTCAGTTTGTGAGTGTCTTTAGGTCTGAAGTGTGTCTCTTGTATGCAGCATATATATGGGTCTTTTTTTTTTTATCCATTCAGCCACCCTATGCCTTTTAATTGGAGCATTTATTCCATTGACGTTTAAAGTAGCTATTGATAAGTATGTACTTACTGCCATTTTTTAACTTTTTTTTTTCTCAGTGTTTTAGTAGTCCTTCTCTGTTCCTTTCTTCTTCTATACAGAAATGATGGTCTCTTTAGTTTGACCTCTGTCTGAAAGCTCTACTTTTTAACTCCCCTCCTCCCTCTTTTTATGTTTTTGATATCATATCTAACTTCTTTTTTGTGCATTTGTATCCATTACGTTCTTATCATGGAAATAGATAATTTTTCCTATTTGTGGTCTTCTCTTTTTCCCCTAAATCAGTCCCTTTAACATTTCTTGTAGCACTGGCTTCTTGTTGACAAACTCCTTTAATTTTTGCTTGTCTGGGAAATTTTTGATCTCTCCTTCCATTTTGAATGATAACCTTGCTGGGTAGAGTATTCTTGGCTCTAAGTTTTTTCCTTTTAGCACTTTAAATATATCGTGCCACTCTCTTCTAGCCTGTAAGGTTTCTGCTGAGAAGTCAGCTGATAGCCTTATGGGGGTTCCTTTGTATGTAACTTGACTTTCTCTTGCGCCTTTTAGGATTCTCTCTTTATCTTTAATTCTGGTCATTTTGATTATGATGTGTCTTGGTGTGGGCCTCTTTGGGTTTATCTTGTTTGGGGCTCTCTGTGCTTCCTGCACCTGATGTCTCTTTCCTTCCTTAGGTTAGGGAAGTTTTCATCTATTATTTCTTGAAATAGATTCTCTGCCCCTTTGTCTCGCTCTTCTCCTTCCGGGACACCTATAACATGGATGTTGGTGCCCTTGATGTTGTCCCAGAGGTCCCTTAGACTGTCCTCACTCTTTTTAATTCTTTTTTACCTGTTCAGCTTGGGTAATTTCTTCTAGTCTTTTGTCCAGCTCGCAGATCCATTCTTCTGTATCCTCTACTCTGCTTTTGAGTCCCTCTAGTGAATTTTTCATTTCCAGTATTGTATTCTTCATTTCTGATTGGTTCTTTTTTATATCTTCCATTTTTTTGTTGACATTCTCACTGACTTCATCTATTCTTCTCCCCACATCAGTGAGCATCCTTAACACTCTTTGTTTGAACTCTCTGTCAGGTAGGTTGCTCATTTCTGTTTCACTTCATTCCTTTTCTGTGGTTTTGTCCTGTTCCCTTACTTGGAATATATTCCTTTGTCTATTCATTTTGCCTCTTTCCCTGTGCTTGTCTCTACATATTAGGTAGTTCAGCTACGTCTCCTGCTCTTGGATAGGTTACCTTATGTAAGTGATGGCTTAGGAGACCTGCAGTGTGCTTCCCTCAGTTCTCAATGTTCCAGGGGTGACCCCTATGTGGGCTACGTGTGTCCTTCTGTTGTGGCTTGTTTGCTCTCCCTGTAGTTGCCCAGGGAGGCCGAGTTATGCTCCTGGCCAGCTGTTGTAATGCTCAGCTGCTTGTAGTTGTTGTGGGCCCTTCAGTCTCTTTGTCAGGTGTGGGGAGCCCCAGCACAGTTGGCTGCAAGTTCTAATACCACATTTGTGTTGCAGTATTTCTTTTAAGTGAGTAGGCCCCCACCGTGGCAGGTTGTTAGGCTCAGGGCCTTACAATTGCTGTAAGCCTCTAGCCTATTAGGTCTCTTGTCAGCTCTCTGAGGATTGCAGTTGGGTGGGGCTGGCCTCAGGCACAGGAGCACCCATTTGTTTCAGGCTTTGAAAGGTGGGGCAAACCCCCTATGTGGGTCTTTGAGAAGCACAAGTCTTCTGCAGCTGACAAGCCCTGTTGCCCACAGGTCCACACACACAGTCAACACAGTCCTGCTCCGTGTGAGCGCCCCGACCTCCCCAAGCGGACCCAGCCTCTCCACGGCGGGAGCCCCACACACTCCGCCACCGCCCCACACTCTCCACCGGCTCCTTGTGCATGCCCTGCCCCGCTGAAGTCGGCTCAGTTGCCAGGCAGCAGAGAATCCAGTCACCAATCTGTGCAAGCCTACATGTTGCCTGAGGGCTTGTTGTTGGGTGGGGCTAGTCTCTAGGGTGGGCTGCCTGCCCTGGCTGAGCTGGATTAAATCAGTGCTCTAGCGGGTGGGGCAGACCCTGGGCTAGCAGGTCCCAGGAAGAACTCCAATGGCGTCTGTGTCAGCACTCCCACACCAAGCCACAACAATGGCCACCGCCAATGTCCCAGTCCCTGGAGAGGTCTCACCCCTCACCGAGATGCACTCAGGGCCTATTAGGTGAGACTCTTTTCCCCAAGCACTGTGCACCTTTCTTTCTGGTGATTTTAGGTTGCTTTCTGAAACGGGTGAGTTTGCGCATGGGCCCTTTAAGAGCCAGTTTTAATTTCTTTGTGAACCAGCTTTTCTGGGGGTACTCCCCAATGTTTTAGTAGCAGGCAAAGTCAGATATATTCTGCCACTCGTCTTGATTGTGCTGGGTCCACAAAATCCCCACAGCGGGGCCGCTCCTCGGCTCAGGGCCCCGTGCCTCCAGGGAGGGCTGCGTACCTGTGGGCTGCTCCCCGGCGGCCGTGAGGCTCTGTGGCTTGTGAAGGGGGCATTTTCCTCTCCAGAAGGGAGTTTCTGCCTCTTCCACCTCAATGAGGATTGTCCATTGTTGCAGGAGTTCCTCTTATCCAGTTTTCAGTTCTGTCTCAGGGGTAATTTTTCCACGAGTAATTGTAAATTGGCTGTGTCCATGGGAGGAGGTAAGTTCAGAGTGTGCCTACGCCGCCATCTTGACTTCCTCCTCAGCAAGCTACTTTTCAAAGAGATCATTTTAAGAGTGAAGAATTATGATCTGAGAATTAAGATCTGAGAAAACTTATTGTTTATCATCTATAAAATTCTTATGAAGTATTCTATCAACAAAGTTGTTTAACATGCAGCATCTAAAACAAAACAAAATCATATAAGATAGATCACTAAATTTATTCAGTTGTATCCTGGTGTTCTTGTATGTGTCTCATATTTAATATAAAATTTCATGATGGAAATATCTTTGAGATGAAACTCAATTTGTGAATTTTACAAATAAGGATATGAGTTTTGGAGAATAGCTTACTTTGTCATCATCACACAACAAATTTCTGGTAGACCTAGGCTATGAAGAATATGACTCTCATGTCCCAGTTTTAATCTGTTTATACTGCACCATGTTGCTAACTATAACATTAGAATGATTCTCAATTTTTCTGACCTCTTAGATCAGAGAAAACTTTATTTCTTCCATTTATTCTAACTGAAGCAGTGATTTTCATCCATGCCCCACTCACCCCTACCTCCAACACAGTCCTTACCAGAAATTTAGAAATTGAACCATGTGTAGTCTGAAATGTCTCACAGGATATGCTGAAACACCTCTTAGGGAAACTTAACTCTCATTATTTCCCATTAAAAATAACTAAACTAAGAACAATTACATTTTGTTGGTTAAGAATTTAATGGCATATTGTTTAGGGGTATTTATTCCTCTGTAGTTACAGAAATTAACTGAGAAATAAAACATCAATAATGTAATTGTTTTGTTGATTTCCAAGACTTTGGATATCTCATCTGAGCACTCATTTAATAAAGATATGATTTACATGTGAGAAATAGTTTAGTCAGTTTTCTTTTGAAAATTCAGAATTAGAAAAGCATGTTTTTAAGAATTGGAAGAGTTAAAGTGTGATAAATGGAGTTCCTTTATCAAAAGTGTTAAGGGACTTCATCTTCCAGGATGATGGAATACGTAGACTTTTCCCCACTCCTCCTACTAAGTATAACTAAAACTCCTGGGCATTGTATCTAAAACAAACATAAGAAGACTCTGAAAGTTGGAGAGAGGACGGCAGATGAGCTAGGGCCTTGGGACCTGAGGAATGACACAGTGGTGACCATTCTATCTCATATATTCCAAACCTGGAGCTGGAGAAGCCAGCAACACAGAAATGTCAATTAGCACAACAAAAAAATGCTTGAACAAAGTCTACTCTTTCGAGTCAAAGCACTAGGAAAGGGAAAATCTTGCAAGACAGAAAATTTTAGGCAATAACTGCTCTTCTCCAGGCAAATGCTATAGAAAAACTGTGGCCACACCCCATATTTCCTCCTATTGTGGAAAGAATCAGTATAATGTAAAGTAGAACAATAGAAATTACTCAATCAGAACATGATAGAGAAAATAGAACGAGAACAAAGAAACAAACAAAAAAAACAGAAACTAAGGTACTGGGGAGACTTTAAGAAAAGGTCTAAATTCCGCTTATCAGAGTCTCAGAATGAGAGGATAAAGAGGGAGAAATTGAAGAAGTACTTGAAGAAATAATAGCTGAAAACTTCCCATATGCTTAAAGAGATATAAACTATAGACTCAAAAAGCTGAGTAATCTTCAAACTGAGTAAACTAATGAAATATACATCAGTTTTTGAGAAAAGGGAAGAAAGAAAAACATCTTGAAAGCAGCCAGAGAAAATGACATCTATAAAAGAAAAACAAGTTAAATGACAGTGGACTTCTCATCAGAAACCATGGAGACCAGAAGGAGTGGCACAGTACTTCTCAGGTGCTGAAAGAAAGAGTCCCATACCCAGCTAAAATATCCTTCAGGAAAGACCAAGGAAATCAAGACGTTCTCTGACGAAGGAAAACTAAGACAAAGTGTCACCTACAGGCCCACTTTAAAAAATGGCTAAATGAGATTCTCTAAACAGAAAAGAAGGGATAACAAAAGGAATCTTGGAACATGGTAAGAAAAATATGAGTAAATGCAATAGGCTTTCTACTCCTCTTGAGTTTTCTAAATTATGTTTGATGATTGAAGCAAAATTATAACACTGACATGGTTATAAATGTATGGAGATGAAATATTTAAGAAAATTTTAATCAGGGGAGGATAAAGAGACATAAAGTGAGAACACTTTTCTCTACTTCACTCAAACTGGTAAAAATACGAGTCTAATAGACTGTGATTGTGCCAAAGCATGACACATAAATTGAGAAATTGGAAAAATTGAATTTCATCAAAATTAAAAATGTCTGGTCTGCAAAAGTCCCTGTTAAGTGAATGAAAAGATAAACTACATTGGGGGTAAATATTTGCAAACCACATACTCAACAAAGGATTAATACGTAGAGTATATGAATAACTTTCAAAACTCAATAGTGAAAATAAAAACTCCAATTAGAAAAAGGGAAAAAGACGTCAGAAGATATTTCCCCAATATATACAGAGAATGCAAGTTTTAAAACTCCTTTTAGATAACCCTACACACTTAGCAGAACAGCGAAAATAAAAATTATGACCATACCATGCTGGTGAGAATACAGAGAAACTAGATCACTCATATATTATTGGTGGGAATATTAAATTATATAACCACTCTGGAAAACAGTTTGGCAGTTTCTTAAATAACTAACCATGCAACTATCACACCACCCATTAATTGCACCTCTGGCCATTTAATCCAGAGAAATAAAGACATGTTCTCACAAAAACATGTGCATGAATTTTTATAGCAGCTTTATCAACAATAACCAAAAACTTGATACAGCCCAGATGTCCTTCACTGGGTGAATGGTTAAATAAAATAGTATATCCATCATGGAACAGTCCTCAGCAACAAAAATAAGTGGACTATTGTTACACCCAACAACTTGGATGAATCTCTAGAGATCTGTGTCGAGTTAAGTCAACCCCAAAACTTACATACCCCGTGATGCCACTTATATGACACTTGTGATATAACTAAATTATAGAAATGTAGAGTAGATTATTGATTATGAGTGATTAATGATAGTGTGTGGTGGAAGGGAAGTAGATGTGACCATAAAAGGGCAACATGAGGGATTCTTGCAGGGACAGAAACGTCCTGTGTCGTGACTGTATTGATGTCAGCATCTTGATTGCAATATTTACTCCGGTTTTGTAAGACTTGACCATTGAAGGGTACTGGGTAAAGTGTGTAAGGTATCTCTGAGTATTATTTATTACAACTGCATGATAATCTATAAATATCTTCAAATAAAATTTCTATTACAATTTTTAACTCAAACAAAAGAAAAGGACACTTATTTCTTTATCTCTATTTTAAGGTATGGAGTGACATTTCTATCTGTTATATTCACAGATCCTAGATTCAGAAAATATTTAAAAATTGAAGGATAGAACATGTAAAAGTAAAATAAATAAATTTTGGAGCTATTTGATAAAATGAGGGGTGAGTGAGTGATAACAACAACAATAATAACAATAATAACTAAAACTTACTGAGAATTGTTCCGAACACTTCCCATGTAATCTGTGTCTGTCCTCATTATAACCCTATAAGAACTAAAGCACAGAAAAGTTAAGTTCCCCCCTGCTGCAAACGCAGCACAAGGTAGAGCTAAGATTTATGTCTAAGCTAAGTAATTGAAAATAGCGGTAATTTTACAGTGAATCATTATCAGTTTGATTAATTTATCCTTACCCAAATTTCACAAGCTTTACTGTTTAGTTGCAAATACCTTAATTCCTTGGAATAGGTGGCTTTTGTTGAGAAAATTTCCCTTATGGTAAACAATTTTAAGTGAGATAATATTTCAAATGGATTTCCTCTTATACCCTAGAACAGCATTACCCTGTAGAACCTTCTATGATGAACAAAATATTTTATACATTGCCACTCTCCAATATGATAGCCACTTGCTACATGTGGCTATTGAGCACTTGAAATGTGGTGTGACTGAGGAACTGAATTTTTAACTTAGTTTAAATTAATTTAAATGTAAATAGCCAGTGTGGTTAGTGGCTACTGTACTGGACAGAGTGGCTCCAGCATGTACAATCCATGAGATCAGAGCTCTCGTCTATCCTATTACAGCTGCGACTCCCCCACACAGAAAGTGCCTGGCAGTTGGCAGGATCTCAATTAATTCTTGTTACCAGAATCCATAAAATTAGTCACTACGTGTCAAATCTGAAAACAAGGAAAAATTAATCTAACTCAACAGATTTGCAAACTAAAAGCAACTGGTCTCAAAAATTTGTAATAAGCACAGCCACATTTTTAAGGATTTTGTATTTAAAGCATGGTTACTTTTTATATAGAACTATTACAGAATCTTGATATTAAATGTAATCAATGACTCCTACATCCACGGACATGCTAAAAAATTACTTCAAAGAGGGATAATTTGGTTTTTGTAATTCATTCAGTTTTAGAAAATCTTAAAGACAGATACAAGTTTTAATAAATTTCTAGGTTTTATGTTTATATATGTGAGGTTAATAACAAGAGTATTTGTGGAATAAATTAAACTGTTGAATGATTTCTGATGAGTAAACTCATGTTCGTTCTGATCTCTTCTCACCTGTCCTGTCACCCTGCAGTGAGGGCTGCGATAGCTACTCCTTCCGGTTCTCCTACCAAATGACTGACTGCTTTTCTGAGCTCTCTCAGTCAGCTATCCCCTATGCTATTTAATCATCCTTCAAACCGATGTCAAGTGTACATCAGAAAGGGCTGCTGTAACAGTACTTTATCTAAGTATTTCTCCAATTTAAAATTGTCATTTTCATCTAAACTGAAGTGCATTTTTCTTTTTTATATCTAAGCTCATTTTTTGACTAAAGACCCAGAGCATGGGTTAGATAAGAGAAATTTATATAATAACCCCATATTGTGCAGTTTTCATTTTTGGTAGCAATTCATTTCTGGAATAATTATTTAATTTTTCCCCCTCTGGGGAGAAAGCATTCACTCACTCACTCTCTCATTCATTCATCGTGTACTATTCACAACACTTTACAAACTATCTTTTAGGATCTATGCTAAATTTCGCCAGCAAAGAAAATTGAATAAGCCAAATTCTGTTCTGTAGAAGAGTTTATAAACTTGCAAGGATGAAGACAAGGATTGGACTCTCTGGAGGAATACTAAATCCGACCTCTCCACTCCTTGCCTATGTGACCAGCCCAGAAATTTATGACTTATACAGTTTTTTCTCTCTCATTCACATCCTGCAAACAACCAACAATTAACTATTCTTTTTATTTTTTTTTAATTTTTTGTTTATTGCAGTAATGTTGGTTTATAGCATTGTATAAATTTCAGATGTACATCATTATACTTCTATTTCTGCATAGATTACATCATGTTCATCACCCAAATACTAATTACAACCCATCACCACACACATGTGCCGAATTATTCCTTTTCCCCTCCACCCTCCCCACTTCCCTTCTGGTAACCACCAATCCAATCTCTGTCTCTATGTGTTTGTTTGTTGTTGTTATTATCTACTACTTAATGAGTGAGATCATACTGTACTTGACCTTCTCCCTCTGACTTATTTCACTTTGCATAATACCCTCAATGTCCATCCATGTTGTCACAAATGGCTGGATTTCATCGTTTCTTATGGCTGACTAATATTCCATTGTGTATATATACCACATCTTCCTTATCCATTCCTACCTTGATGGGCACTTAGGTTGCTTCCAAGTCTTGGTTATTGTGAATAACGCTGCAATGAACACAAGGGTGCATGTATCTTTACGCATTGGTGTTTTCAAGTTCTTTGGATAACCTGAACAGATATTGCTACACAGAAGATATACAGATGGACAACAGGCACATGAAAAGATGTTCAACATCATTAACTATCAAGGAAATGCAAATCAAAACTACAATGAGATATCACCTCACGCTCCCGTCAGAATGGCTATAATTAACAAGACAGGAAACAAGTGTTGGCGAGGATGTGGAGAGAAGGGAACTCTCATACACTGCTGGTGGGAGTGCAAACTGGTGCAGCCACTATGGAAAACAGTATGGAGATTCCTCAAAAAATTAAGGATAAAACTACCATATGATCCAGCTATTCCACTCCTGGGTATTTATCCAATTAAATGTTCTTGATTCCTGTTTCTCTCCATTGTCACTAATTCTGCCCTCACAGTGTCTGGCCAGGACAGTTTGTGTAGCCTGCTTATTATCTATTTTGTATCAGATTCCTCCCACTTACAGTATAGTCTTTCACATTCCAGCCCTAATTGTACATTTAGCAAATAATCTGTATCTTCTCTTTCCTCATCTCAAAATTTTCTCAGGCTACCCTTGGCAAACTAAAGCCCCCAGGCCAGATGTAGCCCATGGCCTATTGTAGATCATGTGACTTAAGAATGTTTTTTACAGTCTCAAAGAGAAGAAGAAGGAGGAAGAAGAAGAGGAGGAGGAAGAGGAGAATTTACAACTTGAATTTACAAATGGAGGGACTATATGTAACTGACAAAGCCTAAAATGTTTACTATTTGTCCCTTTACGAGAAAATTTGCTGACCTGGGCCAAGATAAAACAACATTTGCTCACTTAATTGACATACAAGAACTTTCATGATTCGGGTTAGAGTGTAAGGACTCTGACATCTGGGAATTTGAATTCAAAATGAGATTCTACCATTAGGGGGATAGAAAACATTTCAACCTTTTCCCCTTACTGTAAAATGGAGTAAGATAGTACCTATTTCATAAAGTCATTGTTAGAATCAAAGGGGATAATGCATGCAAAGTATTTAGCAAGGTACATTTGTAAATACGTCTGGGTGGCTGTCTCCTCTTCTACCACTCATCCGTCTCACCACACCCTCTTAAACAGTGCCTGCCATCTCCCATCTCTGTGCGTTTGCACACACGGTTGCTTCTGTGCAGAAAGCATTCCTAAAATGCATGCTGCTAGAAATGCCCACACAGCTCGAATGCCACTTCTTGTCCACAGCCTCAATTCTTTCCTTCATTTCGCCTGGCATAGTGATCCTTTGCTTGTGGTCATATACCGCAGTTTGACCGTTCCACATAGCAATGTGTCTATAGTTGCTTCAGCAAGACTAACCACTTGACTCAATTTCTTTTGGTTCGGAAATAACTCTTTTTATCTTGTGTCTTGAGTGTCGATCTGACCCACTATAAACCTAGTCAGCCCCCAACAAGTATTTGGTTATTTAATGCATTGACAGGAGGCAGTACCAATTTTAAATCTCTCTTTATCCATTCTTCTTATCAGTTGTTGCATTCATTCCATCTCCAATGCCAGCTAAATGTCACAGATTTAGGACATGATAAGGAGCCTAGTAATTCATCTAATTTATACTTGCTTCCAGAATGCTTTTTCCTTATTTAATCACTAAATTGGTGTTTGCCCCTTTGTGAACATTTTTCTGAAAATAGAATAAGAATTTCTTGGCTTAGTTATGTTCATCTTCAGAGCAATTCACTGCATAAAACCAATGAAGCCGTCCAATTATGTTATGCACAATTTTTTACTTCTCCACGTAGGTAATAAAACACAACAGTGTGAGCATCAGAATCTAATAAGGACACACCTTGGTGGTTGTTAGGAAGATGAGCAAGTGTTAGCTGCCCTTAACAGCTCTGATTCATAATTATCAGACTATAAAAAATTCCCAGGGTGAATTATTATGGTTATGAAAAATAAATACAAATGACAAAGAACATAAAAGTAATATATTTAAATGAAAAACTTACAAATGAGGAATATTATCATGCATGGATAATCGCTTAAAGTCCCTTAAAGGTTGTAAAAAGAATATTTTATTTAGAAAGTTGAAAACTTTCAAGAACAACAATAAAAAATACACAGGGGCCAGAATAGCACTGTATTGTATCTTGGGGACTTATTTAGATTTACAGAAAATCAATGTTTTACTATCTGTTAGCATCCAAAGAGCCTTGAATTAGTACGTCTCTGGTCCTTTGGGGGAAATCCTAGAGGGTTATTGGTTAATATTCTTTCCCTACTCAGCCTCTTTTGCTCCTCATCAGCTTTCCAGGACTTTCTGGCAAGGTCACACTCCAAGATGGATCCTCCAAGACTGATATGAAATCCCTAGAATCTGTTGAAAAAACAAGAAAAGCACAGATAAAAGACACAAGCATGCTTTGTTTATTGACAGTTGATGTGTAAAGTATTTTGTAAACATAGTCGTTTGCCCCTAATGTCCCACAGAGGAAAACATAACAAATGAATTTCATTAAGGTCTTTTTCAGACACAATTCACATGACAAGCATCAGCATATATTTTAAAGTAAAACAGATTACAAAGTGACAATTTTATTTACTAACCAAATAGCTGATCCCTGTCTTCCTGAAGTCTTTTGGAATTAGTAGTTAAAAGTTATTAATGTATTCAACTATTTTGACTCACAAAAATGACAATTTTATATGGTTTGACCCATATTGTTATTGTAGGTAGTAATGGATATTATAATAAAGTAAAATTATTAAATTATAAGTTTAACATTGTGCAAGTATAAAATTCTTTCTCTTTGGTCCCATATAAAAACTTATTGACCTTAATGTAGGAGCTAATATTTGCATTACAAACAGTGAAGAGGAGTAAAAAAGAGAGACAGTCATGTAACTAAAGAGACAAAATGTGGACAAGCTGCTCTAAAAGCCCTGATTCACAAGGAATATAGTTAGCACCAATTAACATGCCCTGCACCAATCTTTGCATACTATTTATGATTTTGTTCTTGTTTGTTATTTATTTTATGAATGAAATCACAGTTTCCTACCCAGAGAAAGGCAACAGAGCATGTCTTCTTTTGGATTCTTCAATCCTGATAAAAATAATGGTACTATTACCAAGCCCTAAGGGACTGGTGACCCACAAGTGGGTCCTTTTGCCCCAAGTTGCTCACGCCAGTAGACCGAGACTGGGTTTGGAGTAGCAGAGCAGAAACTTTATTCATGGATCAAGGAATGGAGGCAGAGCTCATGCTCTAAAACCCTTTCTCCCTGAAGGGAAAGTGAGCAGAGTTCTGATGGGACGTGAAAGGGGAGGGGTCTCTGCATCATTGTTCATGGAGGGGGCATTTGGGGCATGTGCAGATCTCCCCTTCTTGCACATAGCACCTTTTGCACACGTTTCCCTTTGCACACGGCACCCCATCTCCATCTTGGACCTTTCTGGTTTGGACTGGTTCTGCTGTTTGGCCATCTAGCAATGTTCTGCTTTGGTTCCTATAAGCAAGCACAACTTAAAACAAAGCATTAGACATGGAAAGTGTTTTAGGGACTTCCCTGGGTGACAGTACGATTATTATAAAATATTAGGAGTAACATCAATGACTTAAATCCATTAAAGGAAACATAGTTTCAGTAAATATGCAAAGAGGATGATCTGCTCCTATGATGCACTTCATTTCTGAACATACAATATATTTCTGAACATAGAACATTCACTCTGCTTTCATATTTGACACACAGATTTCCAGCTATTAAGTGCTTTTATTCTTTTTATATAGCTAAAAATGTCTTGATAATATTTCAAAGACCTTCTGGATTAGAAGTTAGAAAGGCAGATAGCAGGGTTAAATTCTTTCTCCATGAGAGGATCACCTTGGTTTTCCTTTTCCCAGCACTGTTTCCTTGGAAAGACTGCCTTAAGGTAAAAGTGCAATGTCGAAGGTATCCCCAAGCAATATTGATTATCGTCCTGACTAGTGCACTAAAAGGATGAAGAATGGACATGTGGGCCCCAACAGCCATTCTAGACTGTCAACAACATAACATATTCTTTCTGGGGGCCTGGAAGACCCCACGGCTTTCCCCCAATCCAAGTCCCGGATTCCAGAACATACTAGCGGTTCTGGGCAGTGAGAGCTGGTGGTGTCCATCCGAGGTTTCCCCTCATCTACCTCTCCCTTACCTGAGGCCCACCTGGAGGCTGTCCTAGGAGGGACCTCCTACTTTGCCCTCTGCTCTATGTTGTCCCTCGTCTCAGCTGGACGAGGAGAGAGGGACTGGTTCCCTGGAGCTGCTTCAACCACTGTCCAGGAAAGAGAGCAGTATTGACTTGAAGAGAGACACCACGTCCTCTCTACTGAACAAAGTGACCATAATTCATCCCATCAAGGCCCCCAGGTATCATTTGGGTATTGGCTCAGTCTTTTGTTCCTTTCCTGATGTCTGCACTGAAGGTTTGGCCCCTAGCCTCCAGGCCCAGGCCCTGCCTCAGCTCAAGGCCCAACTGTTAAGTTTACCACAGCAACCTCCGCATTTATTCCTTTGGCCCTCAAGTTTATCCTTAGAGACTCTGGCCACATGAGGGCCCAAAGCAATTCACAGATGCATCTGCCCAAAGCTTCCATTTCTACTGGCACATCTTTCCCTCATTGCAATGCCCATCATGTCTTAGTGCCTGATCACAACAAGACTGTGATACTGGAGATGCTGATCAATTGTTACACATGAAAGTGTGAGAACTCTTGATTGGGGATGAAGACGAAGAACGCCCAAGCAGATATGGATGCATAGTCTGTTATAGGTGCAACAATGCTGAAGCACAGAGCTGAATGTGGACGGCAACTTCACCACATGTCTTGAGACCACTTGCAAAGAGAACATTTTCTCTGCCAACGTGTGATCCACAATCCAGTAGCATTGGCATTGCTTGGGATTTTGTTAGAAATAACAGAATCTCAGCCCCCAACCAGTAACTACTGAGGCAGTATTTGCATTATAACAAGCTCCCTGTGTGATTCTTATTTACATTAATGTTTGAGAAGACCTGCTCTATTTCAAACATCAGCCTAACCTTCCAGGAACCATGAGCCACAGCTCATCATGTCATAAGAACTCAGAGTCGAAACCTTTTTTTAATGCACAGAAAAATGCAGCAATCATCCAAGATCCCTATGTGTGAGTCTCAGAAGGTGGGTAGTAAGCAGATTCAGTACTACTATTGAATGGCAACAAAGGCTATGGAGGCTTCTGAGCATCTACCCTTCGCCCCTCCTGAGGAGGACACACCTTTACCCAATCTGGGAGAACTGGCTGGCTGTTTTGCTCTAATAGGCCCCAGCTGTCCTTACATTAGAGCTAGAGCTGCAATAATTATAAAAAATGTCCAGCAGCCCCGTGTCCCAGGGGTGCAGATGGAGAAAAGACAAGGAAATGGTACAACAAGTCTAATATAAAGGAGATTGCCATAAATTACAATGTGTGGAACTATCTCATGTGGCTATTATCAGGTATATTTTTTTCTGCTTTCTGTCAAATTTATTACTGGCTAAGTCCTTTACATTATCTGATTCCATTTACCTACTTGTAAAATGTTGAATTTGAATTAACTTTTTTTAATTTTCTAAACTCATTTTATTTCAGTTTGTGTGTGTAAATCCAGATTGTGTCATATGAATTATGTATGTGACATTTTTATTATCTCTTGAGATCTCTCTGGTCCTACTTGAAAACAAAGAAGTTCAGGTGAGATCAGTTCTTAATCCCAGCTGCATATTACAAACATCTTTTAATCTGAAAAAGTGTACTCATGCCTGGGCTACAACAAAGACCAACCAAATTTGAACCTCTGGGAGTGGGGAGCCAGGCATGAGTACTTTAAAAAATTTCCCAGGTGACTCCATTGTATAGCCAGATGGAGAACCACTGGACTAGATCTATGCCAGGTTTTTAGGCTTTGTTTGTTTGTTTGATATTTGCTATGGAAATGCCTGATGTAGAAAGAGCTACTCCTCTGATTAAAACCAGGCTGAAGTATTTGTCTTCTTGGCTATGCTCGCACTCTCTATGCCCCAGGGACACTTAGATCTAATCCCCAGGGCTTCACAGAGGTTGTTCAGAAATCATGCCAGATTACTATTATTTTCTAAGTTTTAAACTTCTATGATTTTAATTCATAAAAAAATGTTTAGAGAACATGTGAAAGACAAATATAATATTCTAATCTTAATTTTAAAATGAACTGAAGTGAACTATATTTCATATATTTATTTTATTTTATTTAACTCAAGGATTTATCTAAATGACTTAACCATCACAAGAAGTAGCTAGCAGTTTTGTATGTGTGTGTATAAGTTAGGTAGATTTCAATTATGGTGATTTAATAGCATGCTAAGAAATATATGTTAATACTCTAATCGTGACAAGTGTGTGGCAATGCCATCAATCTCCTGTTTTCAAATTCTAGACATGGCAGCAGACATAAGGTACATCTTTGATGAAAGCAAGCTATTTATCACACACATTCCAAAGTACTAAGGCACGCATTTTTCAGCAAGGCATGTTTCCTGAAGGCAGCATTGCTAAATGACCACCTTTTCAATTTATCTTCCTTACGGGAGAGTATTTTAAAAATCTTCAGAAGTAGGCCTGCCAATCTGATCCATTTTCAGAGTTTTCAAACTCAGAGTTGATTAAAGACATGAAAGGGTTCTCCAAGTAATAAGCTGCATGATTTATGCACCTGAAAGACAAAAATAAAACCAAGTCCACCAGAAGTGTGATCACTAATTTGCCAGGAAATATTAAGCATGGTTAATCTTTCAAACATAGGGAGAAAAATTATTAAATCAAACTTTTGAGGATGATGGAGGAGCTAATTCAAATGTGACTTGAGTTGTACTTTTATCTAGTTAATTCAGATCTCTATCTTCAAAGACATTTTAAGAGGAACGCAAGTCAAAGTTTTAGGACTGTTACATAAATTACAATCCTCTAAGGTTTCAAATACTTATTTCTAAAAGATGGTGTGTTGAGATGAAGTGAGTTTATCTACGTTTACCTCTAATTCAAATTTATTCCTTCTTAAGAAATTATGACCCCCTGCTTAATAAATTGCCTGAATTGAGTTAGTTTTAATCCTCTAAATTCTAATAAACAGAGATACCACATTTAAATCATTTATTGCTCAGTTTAATAAAGGATCATAAGGAGCAAACAGATTATGTGTCGCCAAAAATGCCACATTTTCTGGGAAAAAGAAATATGACTAATGCACATGTGGTCTGAATATCTGATTTGATTGACTTCCCAGGTCTATGTCACCATCTATCCATGAGCTCCCTTTTATTTGTATTACAGATGCGCTCGTAGATTTTAACTTCCTAGGGAGTAAGATAATTTTAGGATCTATTATCTGGTTTGTGCCTGTGGTTTAAACTAATTAAATCTAAAATTATTTTCTTCTTCAGAAATAATTTTTTCAGGACTATGAAGGTAAATAACATCTTTCTGAATTCACTTGCCTATTAAAACGTGGCATCAGTAGAATATTAAATAATATCATAACCCTATATCAAATAATCAAGATGGATAATGGTCAGCTCTGCTCTTCACGTAATTAATTCTGTGATGTTAAGACTTCGAATGAGAAGGATTTGGTTCTAATAAAGGTCTTTGTCCTAACAGTACCTTTTAAAGGTCTTTATATCACAAAATAACTATGAAATCGATCATTGAAGTTATTGAAAATTACACATTTCCTTTTAACTCACTTATATATACTTTGAATTTCTTCTTCCAATTACTCAAATACATATTTTAATTGCCCACTTAGAAAATTCCCAACTATTAAAAAAGAAACTTGTGACTTTTTCATCAAAGTAATTTTTGCCTACTTTTTTGGTGTTGCTTAAAATATTCCAATTGTAAAACTCACTTGTAACAATTTTGTTATAGTTTGAATGTAACTTTATTTCGTGCAATTTCTTATTTTTCTAAAAACAATTGAGCATTCCAATAATAAAAATTATTTTACACACAGTTGCAAAAACCTAATAGTTATTTACTACAGCAATTGCAATGTGCCAAACTGCTTTCAGAATTGCTAAAATATCATTGCCCCACGTTTAACGTTAATTGTATTTCTGCTAAAATATCTCCCTTAGAATGAGTTTCTGAATCTTTATACCCTCCCCTCCTCCTCTCAGATGCAATACGTGCCTGCTCCATGTATTCTCATTGCAGACCATCAATCCTCCACCTGATATCTGTGTTAACGTTGGTTTAATCTCTGTTTTTCCCCATGAAACCAAGGTTTCCTTGAAACTAAGGGCCATGCTTTTTTCATTCTTATTCACAGCCCATAGGACTATGCATGTTGCATAAAAATAATGGTGAATATTTGTTGCATGAATGAATTACTTGAAAATATGTACTCAATTGTAGTATCTAATCTTACGTTTAGCATGCCATTATTAAACTGAAATATAAACCCCAGTGTTTTTTTATGGAAAGACACTAGATAAAAGTTTACATAACATACCACAGACTCAGATAATGGTTAATGTATATGATAGTATCAGTACAAAACGGCAAAAATTCCTCTACTAAATGAGCAAAGAAATGAGTAAGCAAGTCATAGGAAAACAAAAGTCAATACAAAAATAAAGATGCTCAAAGATCAATAGTGATCATGAAAATGAAAACTGAAATAGAATTTAGAGCTGATAGTCTTCCTGTGAAATTAACAAAAATAACAGTGTTGATAATATGCGGTCAGTCTAGGGTGGGTAGAAGGCATATGGAAAGCCTATTCTTACTCTTTTAGTGACAAAGATTCAGTATATTTTTTGTAGGGGGCAATTTGTTGTTATCTATCAGATTTTAAAATACACATAAGTTTTGATTAATGATTACAATTCTGAGCATCTTTCTGACCAAATGTAAGCATCTGTAAATGTAAGTGTTAGCATAAGGATATATAGTAAATTATATTGATGTGAACATCATGTCCATTTATAGAGAATGCTTACATAAATCACAATATATTCATATACATGGAAATTACATTTTTGTATAAAGCATTGGTAATAAAACAGAAAGATCTCCGTGATACATTTTTAATTCAAGGTTTCAAGTCACAGAAAGCTACACACACTGCGACTTAATTTATGTAAAAGAATCTACACTCTCAAAATACTTTCGTGTGTGTGTATGTGCATATGTCTAAGAAGAGTACAGAAAAGGCTGGGAAAATACATCACAAACTGTTAAGAGTATTTCTACTAGTAAGATTGAATTGGGGTGGGTATGAAATATTATTTTAATTGTTTAAAATGAGAGTACATTAAAATTAAGAAAAGCAAATGAAAAACAATAAAGATTCCCAAATTACCATAGAAAAGGAAATCATGACTTGTATCCTCCAACGAAGAACATTAAAAATTTTGAACCTGTAACTGGACTGAATATCTCAGTATTTTAAAAAGCCACTGTGGCTTCACAATTCCACACATGATAGCAGCGCAAAGAGATAAGAAAGTACAACCAAAGTGGCTATAAATATCTCTGCTATATTTCAACCCTAGTGCTTACTTTCATCTTGACACATGTACAGGCATGCATCAGTGGTCATGGTCATTTCTAAACACAGTGTTTATTGCTGACACACAGTTTGAATCAGTATGCATTATACCCCCCAAGACAGTATACTGTGGCATCGTGAAGTCAAATGTATTTTATTCCATTGTAACAGAAGTATCCCACATAAATTTTACATGTGTAAATTTTATTTCATATAATGTTCTTAGAGATATAGTGTTTTCTTCTATTATGTAATTCAATGATACAGCAGTTTTGACAGTTTCTTACAAAGGAAAATGACTAAGAGGAGTACAGGGGATTTTTAGGGCAGTGAAACTATTCTGTACAATATTATAATAGTGGATACATGTCATTATTCATCTGTGAAAACTCATGGATATACAATGCCAAGAGTGAACTCTGATGTAAGCTATAGACTGTGGTTAATAACAATGTGTCAATGTTGTCCCATAAGTTTTAAGAAGTGTACCCCTCTGGTGCAGGATGTAGCATGCTGCTGGTGGGAGAGGGGCTGTGTGTGTGGAGAGGGGTGGACGTGTGGGAGGTCTCTATACTTTCTGCTCAATTTTGTTGTACACCTAAAACTGCTCTAAGAAAATAAAGTCTATAAAAATATAACACACCTCTAAGTTGATGCTTTAGTTAATTCTAATAAGCTTTAGGGTCCTCTTTGACTTTTGTATATTGGTGTTAATCCACTTGACTATAAATTTAATTTCAAAGAAAAAAGACAAAATTAGAGTTTGTGACCTATAGTAAAATATCCCTATACAATATTTATTCACCTTTTCTTCCTTTACTAACAAAACTTTAATTTGTTCAGTGTAGCAATTTATCCATTGAAAAATGACATTCCTTAGCCTTCTTTGCAGTTGGAGGTGTTCATATTTTGTAACTACAATCATGAGAAATAAGGAATTCAGCTGTGAATTTCTGGCATTTGTTTTTACTTTTGTGACATATGTGTCATTCCTTTTTCTTCATTTTTCTTGCAGAAATATGGACATGGCAGCCAGTCATGGTGGCTGCAGCAGGCATATTGCAACATTGAAGAAAAGGCCAGAAACGCCTCAGTGTCCTCAGCTTTGTCCACTTCCAGACTTCTGGCTTCATGAAAGAAAACGAATAAACAAGGATTTCTGATCAGTTGGTGGAACTGACAGGATTTCCGTTACTCGTAGCCAAATGTAACACTAACTATTCAGAGAACCAGTATAAAATGCTAAAAATAATCAATGACAAATGGTTCTAATTGATAAGAAATGCTTGGGACATTGAAATGTGGTAAATTTTTAGCATTCTGGGGAATATCTTCTTACTCTTTTAACATGGAATTCCATTGTTCAATTTTAATGTTAAATGAATAATATAGTTAGCGGATGGCCTATAAAAAATTTTTGCCCCCCGCTAAAGTAGCTAATTCTTTCTTCCTTTCTAGAGACTCTTTTATTTATACAAATGTCACAACCCCAAATCAATTGCCTTACTAGAATGAGGGTGAGAAAACCTGGGAGATAAAAAAATGAAGGAGACATGGTATCCGCCCAAATATCTCCAATCTAGAAAGAAGGGAAAACTCATGCAAAGAAATAAATGCAACGTAAATGCAAAGAGGAAGCAAGAAGATTGTTCAATTTAGAAATAATAGCAAAGCAACAATGCAGAGTTGGGAAAGATCAAGAAAATAGAATAGTACAGTTTGAGTAAAACATGCCTTTAGACAAGAAATACAGGTTGATGCAAAATCAAAGAGATATTTGAATACAGCCTCTAGGCATTTGGACTTTATCTGAAAAGCAATAAAGATATTAGTGTGTTTGGATTAAGGAAATCTTATAAGTTAGAGTGCAACAATGGAGTACAGAGAGACAAGAGGAAGGTGTGTTTTGGAGTGAGAATTGACGGGAGTTGGGAACCATACTCGCATTCACTGAATCATGTCAGTATAGTCTGTCTGCTCTTTATTGTGAGAAGTTCAACTCTGAGGAAAAATGGGGAGGGGGGAGGTGAGAAAATAGGAAAAAACATATAAGCAAAGCTGGTTTCTTGATAGTTACTTTTTGTAACAATTTTTAGTTCTTTCCAAATTATGAAGTTCTCAAATAAAGAAATCTGTCAAGACAAAGATTTTCTTCTCTCATCATGCCATTCAAATAAAGAATTTTCACAGAGAACGTGAAATAGAACACTTGGTTATTTTTACTTCAATTCAAGTTACAAAAGAACCGATAAATAAGTAGCTAAAATCTACCGAAATCAGAGGCAGATTTGTTTGGGAAGAAATAATAGAAAGGTTATTTCTAGCTGGGGCAGCAGCTGCTTGGTGTCATATCTGAGCAGATGTAGAGAATTTCTGAGAGAGATGCTATGGAATGATCGTTTGACTGATCGTTTTGTTTAAAAGTTTTCAGAGAATTATGGGTGTTTGTCACCATGTTGTGAGCTATACTTGACAAATCTGAAATATTTTATTCTGATGGAGAATGATTTACTGTGAACAGATCCAGTGTAGGAAAAAAAAAAAAAGAAAAAGATGGAACAGTAAAAATAGTAGACTCATTTTCAAGGAGAATACAGTGGTTTAATATCTTCATCTTGTTATTATTTCCATTTTGATTAAATTAATTGATAATACTTATCGAATAGCACAGTGGAAATAAGGCAATATTGGCATGTATCTGGAGAGGAATATATATATATACACATATACAGTCATGTATTGCTTAACAACGGGGATACATTCTAAGAAATGCATCGTTAGTCAATTTCACGGTTGTGCGGACATCACAGAGTGTATTTACACAAACCTAGATGGTATAGCCTACTACACACCCGGGCTATATGGTACGAATCTTATGGGACCACTACAGTCATATATGCAGTCCGTCGTTGACCGAAATGTTGTTATGGGTGAATGACTGTATATATTTAGAGAGAGAGAGAAAGAGAGAGATTTGTTATAAGAAGTTGGCTCACGTGATTATAGAGGCAGAGAAGTCCAAGATCTGCCAACTATAAACTGAGAATCAGGAAAGCCAGTGGTAGAATTCAATCTGAGAGTAAAGGCCTAAGAACCAAGGGTATAAGTCCCAATCTGAGACTAAAAGCCGGAAAACCAGGAGAGCCAATGTGTGAGGGCGGAAGATGGACGTCCCAGCTCAACAGCTCAAATTTGCTCTTCCTCTGCCTTTTCCTTCTCTTCAGGCCCTGAAAGGATTGGATGATGCCCACCTACATTGGTAAAGGTGATCTTTACTCAGTCTACCAATTCAAATGCTAATCTCTTCTGGAAACACCCTCACAGACACACTCAGAAATAGTTTTACCAGCTATCTGGGCACCCCTTACCCAGTCAAGTTGACACATAAAATTAGCCATCATGTTCATGTTGCCCAACCCCTGGACATGTATAAATGCTTTGGCTCTCTATCATTTGGATCACATGTTTTATTTCTGCGTTTTCAGAATTAGAGCTTTATGAAGAGAAACATTCATATATCTAACATGGTTTCTATCTTTGTGTAATGGAAATGTGCTTTAGCAGAATATAGAAAGCAGTCATCTACATTACACTTAGCTAAGTAGTAAAAGAAAGTGGAGTAGAAAGATGTGATTAAAACAAAATGCATAACCTGAGTCTTAAAATCACCCAATAAATATCACCTATACTAAAGCGTCTGAGGTATTGTTGTTATTCTTATTGTAAGCTTTGTTAAAATTAGTAATCTGTTGGGCCGGCCCCATGGCTTAGTGGTTAAGTGCGCGTGCTCCGCTACTGGCAGCCTGGGTTCAGATCCCCGGCGCACACTGCCGCACCACTTCTCCGGCCATGCTGAGGCCGCGTCCCACATACAGCAACTAGAAGGATGTGCAACTATGACATACAACTATCTACTGGGGCTTTGGGGGAAAAAAAGGAGGAGGATTGGCAATAGATGTTAGCTCAGAGCCAGTCTTCCTCAGCAAAAAGAGGAGGATTAGCACGGATGTTAGCTCAGGGCTGATCTTCCTCACAAAAAAAAAAAAAAATTAGTAAGCTGTTTAAGATCTATGCAACCTCAAGTTTCTCGTGCAGTAAATGAGAATTGCAATACCAACAGCACAGAGCACAGGATTGAGTGAGTATAAAATGAAGTACTGAATGTATATGGCATACATTCATTCATTTCTTCTAAGTGTACTTACTACTGCTACTATTTTTTTTAATTAATATAATATTTGGCCAACATTTGCTTAGCCCCTTCTATGAGTCTATTATATTATCTGTTGATGTGGATTTTTCTTTTAAATCCTTGTGTTCAGTCAAATGTTTGTGTATTTTGTTTGTTGTTTGCATATTTGTTTTCATTCATTTCTATATCTCAAATATCTATCAGGGCAGGCATCCAAAACACAATTGAAAAAGAGAAGGAGATTTGGTAAAGAAAGAGCCAACTCATAAATATAAACTAGCCCAACTATATTGGAGTAAAAATGGTAAAAGCCTAGAACAGCCTACAAGAAAAACAATCTTGAAACTGGAGTAGCACTGTGTAGTGAAACAAAACAAAACAGAATCCCCACTAGTTAGAAGTCAAATCAGAAGATGTGGGTATTTTGCCACAGTCCAGTCTTACAAACTCTTTTGGACTCAGTTTCTCCATGTGTGGAATATGGGTAGTATCAACTGCTTCAAAGAGCTGGCATTTCTTGATGTATTGTAGTGAACTGATCAACAGAGCCACAGTAATATGTGGGTTATCACTGCCCCGGACCCTCCATGACAGCAGAGGACACCATTCTCTTGTGTATACAGTAGCTGTTGCCTGCAGGTCTCACATAACAGCCAGCCTATAGTAGGAATTCTATAAGCATTTGTGACGCGAGTGGAGGATTAAAGTGGGGTTATTGGCAATTCGTTCTCCCTAGGAAACCATAAAAACACCCAAGCAGAGTGGAGGAGATGTAAAGAAAAGATAGAACTTGCCATATATTCCAGTGGTTATCTCTAGAATCCGTAATCTCAGGAGAAAGACAAAGACAACCACCATTTTTTCCACTTATTGCCAGGTTTTCCACCTCAGGTTATCATGGTGAGGAGAGAAGCAAAGATGCACTCTGGTTATTAATAAAGACTGTACTACTGACTGGTCCTTCTCTCATCTGCAGACAACGACATGACAGATGGGGTGCACAGTAAGAACTTAAATATTTAGATTATTGCTTGAAATTTAAATTAATCATTCATTCAAAAAACACTTACCACCAAATTTATATAGCAGTGTGCCACTGTTTGGGATAAAGATATGAAGAGAGAAAGAAGAGAAAGAAAGAAATCAAGCCCACAGTCTCATGCGTTCAAGAAATTCATTGTCCATCAGGGAGAACAAAAAAGTAAATAGACAAGCAGAATCAAATATGATTAAGAGCCGCGTGTACACAGGGCCTGAGGAAAGAGGAAATTAACACTGCCTTGGGCATTTCATTTATTAACCTACTTCTGAAGTTTATTTCCCGATGAGTGATATTAAAAACGCCATGCTTCCCGGGTACAATTAAATTCAATTTAAAATGTATTAAGTGACACTCTGTGAAAAGTGCTTTACAAAGAGCTCAGCTTTAGGGGACATATTGATCTTTAAGACACAGCTCTTACTCCAGAGGCCTTAGGATATCATTAGCACAGACACCTTACACACCCGTGAGAATATCACTAGGTATGAAATGAACGTCACTAGCCATCAGCACTACAGGAATTTAGAGTGGGGAGAGAGTAGTATGATCTAGAGGAATTTCAAGGGTTGAGGGTTGACTTAGGGTGTGAAATGTGAGATAAAGACAGCATTTGTGTGGCTAACATGTTAATGAACCTGAAATGATTAACCAGATAGTCTGAGCTGCCCTCACCAGGCACAGGGAGAAATCTAATACTGTTACACAGAGGGTATCCTTGAGACTTGGTTTCTGTGTAACGGTGAATGTTTCTCAAGCTGTTCTCTATCTGAAAACTGCTTCCTGGCCAAAAGAGAAAGTGGGATGTAATTACTTCCAACATCACTTAACAGTGATGATCAGAGGGAAAGAACAATAGAGCAAAGAGCTGAGCACTGCGCAAATAGAAACTGGCTTTTTTTCCCCCCGAAAAATAAAAGGAGAAATGCGAAAGGGCATAGTGAATGTCTACAAACTTAATTCACGTTTGCCTGGATCTGCGTCGTAGCTGCTGGACACATGGGAAGCTAGTATTTTTTAATTACATGGCATAAATATTTTGAACTTTGAGAAAGAAGATAGAACAAGGAACTGAAAATTCCCTGAAATTAATCATCACAGCCCTGAACCATGGCCATCATACTATGATTAAAGCAAAGCTAGCTTTGTGCTCTGAGAACTCCATTTACTCTTTTCCAAAAGTCATGAAAACTAGACTTGGAATGGAGTTCAGAAGAGTGAAAAATTGGAGTATCACTGGACTGAAATGAGGTAGCAATTACAGGGTGTCATCACTTTAAGTGTTTCAAGGACACTTGAAATAAGCCCAGAAACCAGTCAGACATTCTCTCTGGACGAGACGGACAGGGGTTGAAAATGACCAGGCAGAACACAGCTGCCATTTGCTGCCATGTTTTATAGACACCGTTGATGGACTCCAAGACTGTAAATCTGGAAGTCACCTTTATAAAACTCACTGTGTCTTCTCTTAACACAGCAGCTGTCAGCAGCCTGGAGTTTTTGTTTGTTTGTTTTCAGTCTTTAAGTTGAACTTCTGATCTACCCTAAAAATGAACTATTTTAGATTTTTAATTCAAGTTCATTTTACTTTTAAATGCTTTTAATGTAGAGATATACTAATATCACTGAAAATAAAAGGATAAGGGAATTATAAGTAAAATATGTCATTTGTTTTATTTGTTAATCATATGTCTTAATGGTCCTGTATCTATATTAGGAGTACTATATAAACAGCTACTGAATGGATATTCTCAGAAAATTCAGCAAGTCCTGTGCAAAGAGAGCAAGCGTTAGTCTCTTCCTTTCAAATAGGGATTAAAGAAAATGTTTTACTAGCTGAAAATGAGACAATAATGATGAAATATACACTTTTTATTTTAAGATTTGTTAAAGTAATCAAACAAGGAGGCCTTTAGACTGAGGTGGCTCTAACGTCTCGGTAGCCCACATAAGCAAACAGAAACCCAAGCCAGAGTCAGTCCTGTAAATACACTCACATCAGAGAAAAACATAAGATAAGGATAACCAATCACAAAGAGCCCACTAGACTTTGGTGAATAAGGCAAACACCTAAGCTGTAGCCAACCGAATACTCTCCTTGCTTTGCTTCCTCGTCTGCCCTATAAAAGCCTTTCTCCTGACTCCTGTCTAGGAGCACTCTTAACCATTTCCAGTTCAGCACAGCTCAATTTGAATCAATATTTCTCAAATAAACTCTTGAAAATTTTAATATTCTTCAGTTTATCTTTTAATAGATTATTGTGCTTTTTAAAATATAATATAGAGTACTCTTCCATAAAAGATTCTGATTAAACAGCACATTCAATTAAAATGTAGCAATCATACGAAAATTCAACATTTTTTAGTAACTATAATTCTCAACATGAAAATTACGAGATGAGATCTAATGCCGATTTGACCACAAGTAGCCATTGACGTAAAAACAAAGATCATCTTCCCTAGATACAATGCAGCTATGTTTGTGTGTATGGCAATTAATGAGATTTTATGTATGATGAGACAAACATAGCTTTGAAAACTGTTACATCTACTCAAATGTGAGTAGATACTCCAGCCAAAAAAGATCCATGATTACCCTCCCAACTTCCTCTATTCCAACCCCTATAATAACCCAAATCCTTTGAATGGTCTGTGCCAAGTAATGATATTTTGGCCAATGATGTGCCACATGTACAATGGTAAGCCTATAAGATTATAATGGAGTTGAAAGATTCTTATTGTCTAGGGACATTATAGCCATTGTAACAATGTAATGCAAGGTATAACTCACATGTTTGTGGTGACGCTGGTGTAAACAAACCTACTGCACTGCTAGTTGTCCGAAAGTATAGCACATTCTATTATATACAGTACATAATATTTTATAATGATAATAAATGACTGTTACTGGTTTATGTATTTACTAAACTGTACTTTTTATCGTTATTTTAGAGTGTACTGTTTCTATTTATGAAAAAAACTTTACTATGTAAAACAATATGCTGTATTATGCTGGCAGCAGCCTCATACATCTCATATTTACCATGTCTCTTGATTGCATCATTTTCTCTTGTGCTTGATTTAATCTCATGTTGATTTGTTCATCATGGTCCCTAAGCGCACAAAATCCACTGCTAATATTGCCAATAAGAAGCCATGTCGAGTAATTGACCTGGAAATGAAATTATAAGTGACTAAGGACTATGAAGGTGGAAAATCAGTGATGATTATTGCTCGCCAGTCAGGTATGTTCCATTCCACCATAGCTACAGGCTTGATGAACAAGAGCAAAGTGATGGAAGCTTTTAAATGATCTGCTTCATTGAAGGCAACGAGACCAACAAAAATTCGAGAAGGGCTTATATCAGACATGGAGAAACTTCTCATGCACTTTTGTGCCATCATCTTCAGTATTTTGGAATAATTTGAGAAGGATAGGTATTAAATTTTCTTTGAATGATTGGTAGAATGCATCAGAGAAGCCATCTGGTTTTGGACTTTTGTTTTCTGGGAGGTTTTTGATTATTGTTTCAATCTCTTTACTTGTGATTGATCTATTCAGATTCTCTATTTCTTCTTGCTTCAGTTTTGTGAGGTTGTATGATTCTACGAATTTACCCATTTTTTCTAGATTATCCAATTTGCTGGGCATGTAGCTTTTTGTAGTATTCTCTTATAATCCCTTGTAATTCTGCTGTAATTTCTCCTCTTTCATTTCTAATTTTATTTATTTGAGTCTTCTTTCATTTTTTCTTAGTGAGTCTGGATAAGAGTTTGTCAATTTTTTTTATCTTCTCAAAGAAACAGCTTAGTTTTGTTGATGCTTTCTATTGTTTATTTAGTCCCTACTTCATTTATTTATGCTCGGATTTTCATTATTTCCCTCCTTCTACTGACCTAAAGAATCCACCAAAAAACTATTATATATAATCAACAAATACAGTAAAGTTTCAGGGTACAAAATCAACATACAAAAATCAGTTGCATTTCTATACACTAACAATGAACTAACAGAAAGAGAAATCAAGAATATAATTCCATTTACAATTGCAACCAAAAGAATAAAATACATAGGAATAATTTTAACCAAGGAGGTAAAAGACCTATACACTGAAAACTATAAGACATTGTTGAAGGTAATCCAAGAAGAGATAAACAAAAGAAAAGATATTCCACGCTCCTGATTGGAAGAATAAATGTAGTTAAAATGTCCATATTACCTAAAGCAATCTACAGATTCAATGCAATCCCAATCAGAATCCCAATGACATTCTTCATGGAAATAGAACAAAGAATCCTAAAATTTATATGGAACAACAAAAGACCCTGAATAGCCAAAGCAATCCTGAGAGAAAAGAACAAAGCTGGAGATATCATACTATCTGACTTCAAAATCTACTAAAAGCTATAGTAGTCAAAACAGCATGGTACTGGCACAAAAACAGATCTGCGGATCAATGGAACAGAATTGAAAGCCCAGAAATAAAATCACATATCTATGGACAGCTAATTTTCAACAAAGGAGCCAAGAACGTACAATGGAGACAAGAAAGTCTCTTCAATAAATGGTGTTGTGAAAACTGGACAGCCACATTCTGTTGCCACCTGCAAAAGAATGAAAGTAGACCATTATCCATTATCTTACCCACACAAAAATTAACTCAAAATGGATTAAAGATTTCAATGTAATACCTAAAACCATAAAACTCCTAGAAGAAAATACAGGCAGTACACTCTTTGATATCAGTCTTAGGAGCATCTTTTCAAATACCATGTCTACTCAGGCAAGGGAAACAAAAGAAAAAGTAAATAAATGGGACTACATCAGACTAAAAAGCTTCTACAAGGCAGAGGAAACCATGAACAAAATTAAAAAACAACCCACCAACTGGGAGCAAATATTTGCAAATCATATATTTGACAAAGGGTTAATTTCCAAAATATATAAAGAACTCATACAACCTAACAACAAAAAAATGAACAACCTGATCAAAAAATGTGCAAAGGATATGAACTGACATTTTTCTGAAGAAGATATACAGAGGGCCAGCAGGCACAAGAAAAGATGTTCAATATCACTAATTATTAGTGAAATGCAACTCAAAACTACCATAAGATATCAGTTTACATCCATCAGAATGGCTATAATTAACAAGAAAGGAAGTAAATGTTGGAGAGGATATGGAGAAAAGGAAACCTCATACACTGCTGGTGGGAATGCCAACTGGTGCAGCCATTATGGAAAACAGTATGGAGATCTCTCAAAAAACTAAAAATAGAAATACCATATGATCCAGCTATCCCACTGCTGGGTATTTATCTAAAGAACATGAAATCAAAAATTCAAAAAGATATATGCACCCTTATGTTCATTGCAGCATTATTCACAATAGCCAAGACATGGAAGCAACCCAAGTGCCTATCAAAGGATGAATGGACAAGAAGATTGTATACATACACAATGGACTACTACTCAGCCATAAAAACAACAAAATTGTGCCATTTTCGATGACATGGATAGACCTTGAGGGTATTATGCTGGGTGAAATAAGTCAGACAGAGAAAGACAAATACCATATGATTTCACTCATATGTGGAAGATAAACAAACAAATGCATAGATAAGGGAAATAGATGAGTGGTTATCAAAGGAGAAGAGGGTACAGGGAGGGCAAAAAGAGTAAAAGGTATGTATGTATGGTGATGGATAAAATCTGGACTGTTGGTGGTGAACATGATTCAGTCTATACAGAAACTGAAATATAGTGATGTACACCTGAAATTTACACAATGATGTAAGCCAATATGACTCCAATAAAAAAAAGGAAAAGAACCCAACAAGGAAAAAAAAAAAAAAAAAAAAAACCTTGTTTAGGCTTGGGGTTATATCACCAAAGAGTGTAGGAATGCCATTTGGAAGAAGACATTCAAGAGGTTCATCCATGATTTCAAAGGATTTGCTAAGGAGGAGGAAGTTGCCAAAATCAACAAGTCTGTAGCTGAGATGGCAAACAACTTTAACATGGGCATGGATGAGGATGACATTAAGGAGCTCCTAGAGGTGGTTCCTGAGGAATTGACTAACGAGGAGCTGTTGGAACTGGAACAGGAGTGTATAGCCGAAGAAGAGACAAATAAAAGGAAACTGCAGAAGAAGAAAAAGAAGAACCTCCAAGAAAATTCACAATGAAGAGTTTAGCAAAAGTTTTTGCAGACCTCAACAAGCTCCTTGAAAAGCTTGAAAACATGGACCCCAACACTGAAAGGTTTTCATTAATAGAGAGGAAGGGTTATGGTGTGTTATCTGCTTCCTAGCAAATCTATGATGAAAAAAGAAACAAACCTAGCAAACAACCATGGACATATTTCCAAAAAGAGTGACATTTCCTCAAGAAGAGCATCAGGCAGGTCCTTCAGGAGGCATTCCAGAAGAAGGCATTGTTGTCATAGGAGAGGACAGCCCCATGCATGTTATTGCCCCTGAAGACCTCCCAGTGGCACAAGATGTGGAGGTGGAAAACAGTGATATTGATGATTCTGACCCTGTGTAGGCCTAGGCTAATGTGTGTGTTTGTGCCTTAGTTTTTAACAAAAAAGTTTAAAAAATTAAAAATTTTAAAAATAGAAAAAAGCTTATAGAATAAGGATATAAAGAAAGAATATATTTTTGTACATCTGTACAATGTGTTTGTGTTTTAAGCTAAGTGTTACTACAAAAGAACCAAAAAGTAGAAAAAACATTAAAAAGTTCATAAAATAAAAAAGTTACAGTAAGCTAAGTTTAATTTATTATTGAAAAAAGAAATTCTTTTTTTATAATTTAGTGTGACCTAAGTGTACAGTATTTGTAAAGTCTATAATAGTGTACAGTAATGTCCTAGGCCTTCACATTCACTTGCCACTCACTCACTGACTCACCCAGAGAAACTTCCAGTCCTGCAAGTTCCATTCATAGTAAGTGCCCTACACAGGTGTACCATTATTTATCTTTTATTCTGTATTTTTAATGTACCTTTTCTATGTTTCGATATATTTAGATACACAAATACTTACCATTGTGTTACAATTGCCTACAGTACTCAGTAGTGTACAGGTTTATGTTTTAACATAGTGTACAGGTTTGTAACCTAGGAGCAATAAGCTAGAACATTCAGCCTAGATGTGTAGTAAGCTATACTCTCCAGGTTTGTGTAAGTACACTCTAGGATGTTCGCACAATGATGAAATAGCCTAACGACACATTTCTCAGAACATATCCTTCTCATTAAGCAACGCGTGTACTACAGATAACTCAGCAATAAGATCAGATATAGTTTTTTATTGCCTCTGTCTTCATAGTTTATATTATGTGGCTTAATTATCTAGAAATTCATGATAACTGATTCAGAATGTTCAATAAAATGCAGAGATACGTTATGTTTCAACTTCATTCCATATTACTTCATCAAAATTAACTTTTCCTATTTTTCATTTCCAGATTCTTCATCCAATTTTCTTAAGTATCAAAAATTTGTATGGGGGCCAGCCGGGTGGCACAGTGATTAAGTTCGCGTGCTTGGCTTCAGTGGCCCGGGGTTCGCAGTTTCGGATCCTGGACACGCACTAATGCACCACTTGTCAGGCCATGCTGTGGCGGCGTCCCATATAAAGTGGAGGAAGATGAGCACAGATGTTAGCCCAGGGCCAGTCTTCCTCAGCAAAAAGAGGAGGATTGGCATGGATGTTAGCTCAGGGCTAATCTTCCTAACACACACACAAAAAAATTTTATGGAAACATTATTTAAAAATCTATTCAAATATAAGGTTTTTTTGCTTGTATTTCAAGGAATAACAACAAACTTCATACTACATTTGACAAAACATTTTAGTTTTGAATCCTGTTCAAAGCAAAAAAGTAAATTAAAACAAATATTTTCAATGTATAATATAATTAATGTTTTTGTTATAATCAGTGATTTTTATTGTTGTGGGCCTTGTCGTTAACCTAGTTGTAATGTGATATTAATTTCAATTCTAATGCCATTTTACTCAGAAGTCAGTGAAATGCTGCAGCACCAAAAAATCTGCTTGGCTCTAGATTTAATTGGATTATATATTTAACTTCTTTTCTTACATAAAAATCTGGTTATGATTATAAAATATTCTAATCAAATCTTTGTGTATTAACTTGTATTGTTGAAATAAATCTCTGCTTTCTGAGTCATCGGTATGTTTCCTTTGAGGTAGAAAGGTTGATTTAGAAAAACACTCCCAAAATAGATTGCAAAAAAATATTATTATAGTTACGTAATCTATTACTAATATATATTTTTTAAATCTTTATCTTATTTCTGTGGTATTAATGGTTTGTGTATGTCTTGACATTTAAATAATATTTTACAGAAATTTTTTAAAATAACTGTTCCTGGTACCTTTTAGTTATTAAAAGCATTTAGTATGATAAATAACTACCATTTGTCAAGGGCCTGGTGTATGTATGTATGTATGTGTATGTACATATAATTGCCTCAGCAACTCAGCAAGATGGATATTACAGAGGGGAAAGTACAGTGAGAGAGAGAAGGGGAGGGGACTAGAAGGAAGTGGAAGGACAAGATAAGTAAAGAAACCAACCTAAAGTTGCAGAGATAGTAAGTAACCAGGTGAAAGTTATGATCTGAATACAGGTTGAGCTAATTAATAATTCCTGGCTTATTCACTATACCTGTGATTTCATTTGTCATATATTCTTCACTGTCTGTCATAGTCTTCACTGCATTCAGAAACCTAAGTTAAATCTCACTTTGTTACTTGCACTATAGGTAGTGTGCATATTTAATCTACCCCTCTTCTACATTAAGCAAGGCCATTGCACAAGCATTAGGCAAAGAAAAGATAAAGTGATGGAATAAGAATGAGAGAAATAAGAGAGATGGGTGGTGGGACAATCTATAGCAATAGATCTTTCTCTTTATGATTTCCAATAATTTTACAGAGTTAAATCATATAACTCTAATATATTTTAGATCCAATTTCCTTAGTTAAAATATGTATAGCCTATGTATAGGATATATATATCATATATGCTATGATTGCTTTTTTAAAATTTTGTATGAATCTAATATATTTTATTTTGTATAAATCTGATATATTTTAGATCCAATTCCTTCAGCTAAAATATGTACAGCCTATGTATAGGAGATAAATATATATGATTCTTTTTTTAAATTTTGTATGAAATCCATTTGTAACTTTGGCTTATTTTTTTTTTCTCTACTATGATCTTACCCACAGTTATTTAATCTAATGTTTTCAGATCCAATGACTTCAATGTTCTTCTTTATAAATCCAACTTAAGAGATGCTTCTTTCCTTATTATCTAACCTTGAATTAGTTGTACCAAATTTTCACAAATTTCTTAATATTATCCATTGCATTAAAAAATAAAATACATTAGTCTTTATATTTAATAGTTATCCAGCACCGCTAAAGTGCCAGGCAGATTTCTAAGCATTTTACATATATTTTATTCAATTTTCAGCAATGAATGAGAGAAATTATTTTATAGTCTTCATTTTGCAAATAAGGAGACTGAGAAATAGAAATGTGAATAACATTCTCAAAATCACACAGATGGAAAATTTTGAGAGTCCTTTGTTTATTATTCATACTCTCTAAATTTCTCTACTGTGAAATGAGATAAAGATTATATAGGCATGAGAAATTTTCTATAAAAAACGAGGCCAAAAAGCAGCATCATCAAGCCTTCAACATAATCAATGGTATCTATAGATAGTGTCGAGGAGTAGGGAGATGATATATAAAATCGAGACAACAGGAAATTTTGGGGGCGCTTAGTATGATAACTGTAAGCATGGATTACAACTAAACAGTCTAAAACAACTCCTGATACACCTAAGTCTTCCTCAGACTCCCTCAGACAGCAGCAATCACGCAGGTGCTTGGTTGAGAAATCTGGCTGTAACCATCGATTTTCTCTCCCCCTAAACTCCCACATCTGAACTGTTGGCAAATTCTCCTGTTTCTACCTCCCAAGTATGTATGCATATATCCCGCATGTTTATTCAGTACACTAAGACTATTGTGGTCTAAGTCATCACGTTATCTTATCATAAGTATCTCATAGCTTCCTTAATGTTTTTCTCACTTCTAATCTTGTCCAAGTCTAATCTTTAACTGCACAAAGGCCAAAGCAGTCTTTTAAAAGCACAGTCTTACTGGGTTATTCCCATGCTTCAAACCTTTGAGTGGTCTCCTCTGACTTTTAACTTCATTCCTTTCATTCCACTCTGCACTGTTTCACTGAACTTAAGCCACAAAACGGGTCTCTTTCCACTAGTGGTTGGGCAGACCGGTTTCATGCCTCAAACCATCAGGTCTGTGGTTTTGTCTACCTGGACACACCCTTCATCTGCCTCCTAACTTAGCTGGATCCCCCTTATCTGCCTGGCTTCAGCTTAAATGAGACGCCCCTGGAACCCAGGATTTGTGGAGATTCTCCCACTCTTACCTATGTTGCTTCCTTTCCAGACCTCACCAGGAGAATTAAGCAAGGTATTAATTTTGGTTTTGTCTTTGCTGGTACAGAAGAGTAAGAAAGAAAGAGGCTCACAGCAATAGAGCGAGGGTTTGCTATTCTTGTTGTTGTTGATGTTTGAGTCAGCTCAGGTAGCTGTAACAAAATTCCACAGACTGGGTGGCTTAAACAAAACAATTTTATTTCCTCACAGTTCTGGAGACTGGAAGCTCAAGATTAAGGAGTTGGCAGATTCTGTTTCTCCTGAGGCCTCTCTCCTCGAAGGCAGTCTTCTCGCTGTGTCTTCATATGGCGTTTTCTCTGTGCATTTGCATTCCTGGCGTCTCTCTCTGTGTCTTAGCACTTATCAGAATTGAAAGTTATTTATTTTATTAAAACTAAAATTTATCATCTCATTACCATCTTTTAAATTATCCTCTTAATTATATTATGCTAGCTAATATTTAGTGAACATTAACTATATCCTATACATACTCTCAAGTCCGTTCCAAGTATTAATACATTTAATCTTCACAGTAACACTTAGAGATGGAAACTATTATGAACACCCACTTTCCAGATGAGAAAATTGAGGCACAAGAGCTACTAGAAGCAGCAGTTGGGGTTTAATCATAGGGGGTCTGGCCCTAGAGCTCAGGTTCATAATCACTACACTAAGCAGCATTTCTTCTTAATTTTAATATGATAAGATTCATGAAAGCAGAGGCCATGTCTACATCCTAGCCTTTGTCCAGTAGTCCCACAAAGGGTTAAGACTACAATCCGTACATAAGATAGTTGCAAATCTCTGCCTTTATGCTCCTGTTTCCTTGACGAACCCTTAAACCATCTCTTTTCAAGAACTCAGAGCTGCCAATCAATCTCTGACCCCTCACCTCATATTATTATTTCTTGGTCTCCTTTTTCTGATTAAATACCGAAGAGGCAGTAAGGTACATTATCTGGTAACAGCTAGAAGGTGGAGACGATGTCACTCTGAAACAAAGCTTTTTCTTTCTTACCTGATTTTTTTTATCATCATACTCTAGGACACTCGACATTCAATAAATAATTATGGAATGAATACAAGCATTTAGGTTCTTCCGTTCAACGTGCTTCTCACTGTGGATGAGTTTCCTTAAGGCATGCACCAAAGTGTGTGTACTTTTTTACCTGTCTTTCCTATCATAGTACTGAGCACACCGTAAGTACACAGCATATATTTATAAAATGAATGCAAACTTGGTCGGAGCAGAATGATTAAATATTTTATACTTATTTCATACATGTCATAAAAAAGATATTAAAAAGCCTCATAGAAGAGTAAAATATTTTTCATTGTTTGTGTTTAAAAAGAGAATGGCTTCTTTTATAATGATGCGTGTGTATTAAATATATGTAGCAGTTTTATCGAATAAGCCACACTGTGTAAATATAAGTAGAAAATAACTTTACTGTTTTCCAACATACGCTGTTAAAATCATTTTGTTGGGTTCTTCCTGCCCTTGAAAGAAATCACAGGATAAGTCCCATCGATTTTCCAGGTGTTCAAAGATGATAAAAGTCAAACTCTTATAGTCATCATAACATTCTGATTTATTTAGGCCTGACTTCATTTAGATCTCTTCTCCAATATCAGCCTTCTTGGTCAGAGAGGTATTTCCTGACCAGTCTGAGTAATAGCAAGCTCATAGCCTCTTTATTTCCTTGGTCTGCTTTATATTTGTTCGCAGTTTATTGTCTCTCTTATTCAGCTAGAAGGCCGGCTCCAGGGAGCAGGGATATTGGCTTTTTATTCACTTCTATGTCCCCAACACCCTGCAAGAGTGCATATGACATCACAGGCACTCCATAAATATTTGTTGAGTGAATGAAAATGCTAATGAAGTTAGTAATATAAAAGCCCTGTTCAGTAAAACTTCTCCCTCCTCCTACCCTCATCCCCATCCTCTCCAGGGGAATCTTTCCGGCTTAGATACATGCAATGGAGACAGGATGGAAGCAGGTTGATTTCTTCTTTCTTTTCTCTCTCTATCTCCTCACCTTCTTGCTGTTTCAAGGCATCTCACATCTCTTAGTGCATCAGAATTAACAGGACCTCACCCACAGATTCAATTTCAATTTAACTGCATAGCTGTTTCTAAAACTCCTCAGGGCCTTGGCTATAAAGTGTAGCCACACTAACAGAGATACCACCTCCATTACCACAGTTCTGAGTTGGGCTCAGGGGCGAGAGGACTAGGGGAAGGCAAATGCTGCTGTAATGTAGAGCTGACTCCTAGGGAGATTATGGAGGCACAACTGCTAGAACTTTCTGTCCTGGGGCCCCTTTCTGGGAAAGCTCTTCCCACTGTGGATTTCTGACATCCATGTCCTTCAGCTGCCTGCAATGTCCTCTCTCAGCCTTAAGCCACAGGTAGACCTCCCCACACAGACTGTCTCTGGGCCAGCACCATATCTTTAGGCTAATGGTTCTCACACATTAACAAGAATCAGAATCACCTGGAAAGTCTGTTAATCACAAGCTTCCACTGCAAAAAATCAGGAGTGGGGTCCCAAAATTTGCACTTTTAACAAGATCTCGGGCAATGCTGATGCTGCTGGTTGGTGGAGTACACCTTGAGAACCACTGCTTTAGATAATTTTCTGGTTAGGATTTAAGACTAACCCAATTCTGCTTTCTCTCACAGGAATCTCACATATCTTATACCACAGCTGGTTCACAAATACAGTTTTTCTCTTCGGCAACTCAGGCCAAAATTCCAGGAACAACCTGTTAAACCCTCTAAGTATTTCTCTTGAAGGTCAGTCCACTTAGCCTAAAACAGAGGGAAAGATGCCTTTCTCCACCCCATGGCAGTAGGGCTTTGGGGACATAGAACACACGGGAATCTTTTTCCAAAGAAAACCTCATCTCAATACATACTTATTTCACTAGGTGATCACTAATGGAGGGAATCTGGATTTCCAATTTCTAGCTCCTAGCCTGAGGATATGTGGGCATTGGCACAGGATGCATTGCGTTAAGCCTCTGGGACCCCACTGAAAACAGAAAGGAAGCATCTCTATTAAGGGCCCTTTACGTATATATGAATAACAACTTTGAAAAAACATATAATGAAAATAGCTTTGGGCTTTTTAAAAGTCTGAATTGAATATAGAATAGACCCTAGAAAAAGTTGATTGTATTTCCTACACGGGGTGTGCAAGTTTCCCTTTCTAAGCTTTCATACCTCATTTCATTATGGCAGAGTAAGAACAAGGTTTTATAGTCTTTTGGTATGCAATAACATAGCATCATCTGTTTATATTCGACAGGTTAAAGAAATTCTAAAGAATAAAGAGATTTTGTTTGTTTTACATATTCTCCGGTATGTGGAAATTCATCACCAAGTTTCCAAATGTTTGATAGGCTCTGAAATGGATCTATCTCTTTAGGGACCCCAAGTTTGAGTAACTGGCATCTGATGCAAACACTTTACACAGTTACTCTTATGCTATGTGAAAACCATAGTCTCAGGACACATGCACACCATATACACTTACAGTCTCGAAGGATCTAAAAGTTTTGTCTTTTTCATAAGTGTGAAAAATCAACATGGAATCTCTTCAAGCTTTAGCTTTCCTTTCCTTTGCCTTATAATTTTTCATATTACTCAATGAGGTTGTTGTTTTCCCTTCCTAGCTCTTTTTCTCATACTTTTATAAAATTTCAAATTTCACAGTGTCACATTCCAGAATTACAACACTATTCCTCAAACAAAAAGGATTAGAATCTTTTAGAAGAAGCAAGCTTGCATGTTTAAACCGAACAATAGATTATTATTAACAAATAAAACTATGTGCAATCATTTTTTCTACTTATCCTTAAATGCAGAGGGTGAGACTATAAATTATAAATTTATTTTATATTTTTTCTAATTATTGCTTCTGCTATTTCATGACTCATATCTATGAAGAAGAAACAACCATAAAACAGGCAGAACTAACCAAGGAAGAAAGAAGGCCAGAAGATGTAACATACAGGCTGCATTTTCATAGTATTAAGTAAGATGTTATTAAAAATTAATGTTTTCAAGATAAATTAATATCTGATGAAAAAATCAGGAAAATGATTGCCTCTGAGGCAGAGAGGAGATTGACTGGAAAGGGGCATGTGGTAAATTTCTGGGGGGAATGAAAATGTTCTATATCTTGGTAGGGGTGTTGGTTACATGGATATATACATTTGAAAAAAACCTCATAGAACTGTTTAATATCTGTGCCTTTCATTGTATGTATTTATACCTCGATAAAAAAGAAATAATCAATTCTAAAACAAAGAAAACTATTATCAAAATTTCTATATTACTCAATATTTATTTATATTGCAAAGTAAAAACCATCTATTTTTCAACACCTTTTTATAAAGAAACCAATAATGATTGAAGAAATATCTATCTTAATAAAAGTTTAAATGTCTCACTGCCTTGTGGCATTATAATCTGAAGAAAAATCCTAAATAATTTCTTCTTGGAGGAGTTATTGAATTTACTTGTCACTAAAACTCATCTTCATGAGAGACCACTTATCTCTTCTATGTAATATAAAATAATGTCTTTATTGTCTTTCCCTTACATTAGAAACTGCTTCATTATGACAGTTTCTAGGGAAACAAAGACACCAGCATAGGAAATGACTCTAATGAATGTTTCCAAAAATAAAAATCTTTTTATTTATCTGACTTCTTCATTAGTAAAAATGAACCAAATATCTAAATGTATCTTGTACTAAGAAAAGAATATGAGACAGAAATATATGTGAATCATTACTTTCTACAATTGTTTGACATTCAATCTAACTTCTTTGAATCAAATTCTGCACAGATACCCAAAAGGAGTAATGTACATATGGATTTCAGAAAAATAATATCTGCTAAAAGTTATTGTAAACATATGATGTTTTTAAGAAGTTTATTAAGGTAATTGACATACAATGAACTGTACATATTAAAAATAGACTGTATATGGGGTTTTGACATGTATACATACCCTTGAAACCAGTCAAAATAGTGAACAAGTCCATAACCCTCAAATTTTTCCTTAGGGCCCTTTTAATCCTTTCCCTCTCCATCCTTCCCTCTTCATTCTTCCCTTCTTCATTATAATATATATATGTGGATATGTAATATAATTATTGTTAAATACTGTTGTCAATGGTATTTCACTGTTTGTATATTCCACAATCTGTTTATTCATCACCTATTGATGGACATTTGAGCTGTTTCTTCCAGTTTTAGGCTGTTAAAAATATAGCCACTTTGAATATTCATGTGCAAGTCCTTATAGGAACAAATGCTTTATTTTCTCTTAGGTAAATACTTAGAAGTGGAATAGTTGATCATAAGGCAGGTGTGTATTTAACTTTTTAAGACATCTCAAAACAGTTTTGCAAAATTTTCTACCATTTTCCATTCCCATTTACAGTGTATGAGGTTTGCAATTCTTCTGAATTCTCACCGGCACTTGGTATGGTCAGTTCATTTTAAATTTGAGCCATTTTAAAAGATGTGAAGTAACTCATTATGGTTTTAATTTTTATTGTGTTTGTGAACGACTGATGATTTTTTCATGTGCTCATTTGTCATCCATTTATCTTCTTTGGTGAAGTGTTTGTTCAAATCTTTTGCTCATTTTGTGTTGTGCTGTTTGTTTCTTTATTATTGAGTATTTTCGAATAAGCTTTTTATTTTAAAATTGAGTTGTAGAATAATTGTAATCATATTCCAGAGAGTTCCATATAGCCCGCACCCAGTTTTCCCTATTGTTAACATTACTATGGCACATTTGTTAAATTAATGTATCAATATTGATACACAATTATTAACTAAAGTACATACTTTATTCAGATTTCCTTAGTTTTGACCTAATGCCCTTTTTTTGTTCCAGGATGCCATTCAGGGTACTGCATTACATTTAGTTGCCATGTCTCTGTAGGATCCTCTTGGTTGTGACAATTTCTCTGACTTTACTTGCTTTTGATGATCTTGACAGTTTTCAGGAGTACTGGTCAGGAGTTTTGTCCCTCAAATGAGAGGTTACTGGTCTTTTTCTCATGATTAGATTGGGATTATGGGTTTGGGGAGGAAGACCACAGAGATGAAGTGCCGTTCTCATCACATCATGTCAAGGGGATGTGCTATCAATATGACATCACTGCTGGTCCTAGCCTAAACCTGTCTGAGGTAGTGTTTGTCAGGTTTCCACGTTCTAAAGTTTTTCTTTTTCCCTTCATTTCCATACTATTCTTTTAGAAGGCAGTCACAATGGGCATTCCACAGCTAAGGAATGGGGAGTACTGCTCTGCCTCCTTGAGGGCGAAGTATCTATGTAAATTAATTGGAATTCCCTACCAGAGCTTTGTCTATTCTACCCCAATTATTTATTTATTCGATCATTTATTTATAACAGTATGGATTCAATATTTGTCTTATACTTTGGGCTATTTTCCAATTCTACTTTTATTATTTTGTTTTCATCTTGTTCCAGCTTTAGCCTTGAAGACTCTTGCGGCTGGTTCCTGTATCCCTTGCACATACCTGCATTTTTTTTTAGAACTTCTTAACATTTTGGCACTTCAAGATGGTCCTGGCTCATCTTGTATATTCCCTGCCCCAGACATCCAAGGGACTCTGGTTCCTTTCACTGGAGAATGATGCTAAAGATCTGGGTGTCAGGTATGCTCATTGCTACTGAGAGGTTTCTGCTTCCAGGCCCTCTCAGCAGATAGAAAAATGAAATATATGTGTGTACCCTAGCTTGTGTGTACACATGTATCTAATTATTTCTTTTTCTATATATCTGTATCTGTGTTAACTAAATATGAATTTATACAGATGACTCCAATTTTCATCCAGATCATTCTACCAAGATCATTCTAAACTTCCTCTTTGCTTTTCTGTAATCTTCTACTCCAACAACGAGATATATGACTCCTACCATCCACCAACCATTTACATATCTGTTCAAACACAGTATAAATGTAAAACAGTCTCATAATTATTAGTCCGTGCCCCCTTGTAAGAAACAACTTTACCAACGAGAGTACAGTGGTTTAATACAGTTCTTTTTGTCTTTAGTCTTACAATCTCTGTTCATTTCCAAGATTACTTAAATCAACACCTTTCTTCTCCCACCACTTCAACAAGCATTGATGAAAGACTGACACACAGTATTTGCTAAGATTCAAAGAGAAAAGACATGTTCGGCATTTGCAAAAGACTTACCAGACATTGGAAATATATTGTGTATATTAGTGGATGAAAATTATATAAACAGATAGAGGATATATATATAGATATGTATATGTCTCTATAGATTATAGATCTGTATCTATCTATATGATGAGTAATTAAAAAGTTTAATCAAGTTCTTATCCTATTATGAAAACTATATCCATTCCATAATCCAATCTATAATATATGCTTCTTAAATGTGTGAGTTTCTAGAGTTTTGTCCTTATGCAACTTATGTTTTTACTCTGCGTTTCCCTCTGAGCAATCCCATTCATCTCTTGTATTTTCTTTTAACTAATATTTGCTTATGATTTCACTCTCAAATTTACAGCAATAGCTCCTGCCCAAGAACTTCTGATTTTGATATCTAACTCTCTGAGAACATCTTCAACCAACTGGATTCCACAAAATAACTCCAAAAATATTGTATTCAAAATTAAATTCATCATCACTACCACCTCAAAGTAATTCTTTCTCTAATATCCGGTTAGTGGCAATAATATCCACTCAGTTGTTAAAATTAAAGTTTCTATTGTGACAAATCATTTGATACAACTATAATGTGTCTATCCAAGGACCTTCTAAAAGAAAATAACTTAGAAATGTTGAATAAAAATGAGAGATGGATACTGGAAATAAGTGCAAACGTTTGGCAGATAAGAAAGGGAACAATACTGTTAGACCAAGTAGGAATTCAAGATAGAATGAAATAAAAAAGAGAAATTAAAATCATTTAATATAGAATAAAATGTATAATCCAAAATGAAAGTAGAACATAATGAATCTATGTGTAACAAAAACAAAAGCACCAAATATTAGCATCTTCCAAAGATAACCATTTAGATTTTCTCTATGAATAGCCTAATATTAATTATTATGTATAATTAATATATATCTTACATAATATTATATTACATTACATTGTTACATTATTACATATTATATATTATAATTTCTGGAAACAAAATCAGTATAATTCACATTATTAATACTTAGCCTGAATTGACATATAGGATTTGAGATTCTCCTTTTGAGTTTATATCTTCTCACGTATTGTTGGCTTGCAATAAGGCAGCTTTTACAATAGTGTTGCTATAATTAAAACTATACAGAGGGGCCAGCCTGGTGGCATGGTTGTTAAGTGCACATGCTCCACTTTGGCAGCCTGGGGTTCGCAGTCTAGGATCCTGGGTGCTCACCAATGCACTGCCTGTCAAGCCATGCTATGGCGGGGTCTCATACAAAGTAGAGGAAGATGGGCACGGATGTTAGCCCAGGGCCAATCTTCCTCAGCAAAGAGAGGAGAATTGGCATTGGATGTTAGCTCAGGGCTAGTCTCCCTCACAAAAAAAAAAACAAAACTATACAGAATACCAATCAAATCTTTTTATTTCAAGTATCGCTCTCCTCTTGAGTTTTATATTCTGAGTCATAAACTGAGGGAGCAGGCCTTTTATGTTCTCTAGTTACTGTCTGAAAAAAACTGAAGATAGTTTGGGTTTAAAAGAATCCTTGTCAGTTTCAGAATTTGGGGCCTATATTTAGTGGAGTCAATGGCAAAAATATGTTTTCAAAGGAGATCATTACACAAATAGGTGACTTTAAGTAACAGGTAACTATAGACAAAAAATCATTAAAGTTTCAGCTTTAATTCATCAGAGTGACAATATTTAAAGTAAACGGCAGCAACTAGCAATAATTATGGACTCTAATGTTTTTCAGAAAAGATAATTTTTTAACAATTAATAGCCTGCCAAACGTGAGCACGAAAGCTTAAAAAGGCGAAAGATTCAGGAAGGGAAGCTTTTTGGTGACAGAAGAAATCTACTGCTTCCTGTTTAAAGTACTTACTCTATCACAAAGATAAATTTTCTTTTGACTTATTGGTTTTCTTGTTGCTGTAATTTTCTATTTTTGTGTTAAAATTTAAAAATACCTTTATAATCATGTACTTAAACACCTACAATCACCTACGTGGTGAAATGACAATATTATTCAAGTTTTTCCATTTCAGTTCCACATCTCATATATTAATTACATCACTTTATTGTAAGACAGAGCACCTACCACTTTAATCTGTCATTTATTTGGAGATTTACAAAGAGAAAATAATTTGCATATGGACAAGGATAGCAAGTTAATTGGTACTTTCAGACTTATACTTGCCTTAACCTCTTCAGAAATTACCCAAGTAATCAAAGTGACTTCATTAATTCACTTGCTTTTATTTTAGTCCAAGGACTTACAGTCAATTAAGGATCTTGGAAACCATATTTAGTATTACATTACACAGCCACATAATCACTATAGTCAAAGATATGATATTTAAAATTTACACCCATAAAACATAGGTGGAGACTTTAAGTTCAAATGATATGCAGTGAAGCATTGCCTGAGGTTTACAAGAGCCAGTTTTTTTAAAAGACATCAGTTATTAAAATTCAGTTTACTGGAACATTTTCACAATATTAAATAATTTATGGAAATACTGACAATACATTTGACCTGTGAAATTAATATAGAAAAAGAAACTTCAAAATAATCATGCATTTCATGAGAGATTTAAAAATAAAAACTCAAGACCTTCAAAAATTAAATATTTCGTTCTTATATTATTCTAAACTGGATGTGACCAGAGACGAAACAATTAATGCTTTTAAAATTTTAAACCTAATTATTCAACACATATAATTATTCCAAAGATTTGACTTCACTAGAAATATTTCACAACTTGATTTTTATATAATTATTCTTAGTTTACTTACCAAGTAACAGAAAAAATGTGGAAGTTTTTACTACTGTATCTTTATGCATATTCCCTGGAGCACAATTTACTAATAAATATCAAATGTCTTTTAAATTTATCTGTGTTTTGTTTGATTCCATAATTAAACTTCTTGTAACTGACCCTCAGAAATTTTGGTTTATAATTTAAAAAAAAACACAAATTATGCGACATTAAAAATAAATGTTGAACAGCAACTAGAAGATGTGCAGCTATGACCTACAACTATCTGCTGGGGCTTTGGGGGAAAAATAAATAAATAAAATTTAAAAAATAAATAAATAAATAAATGTTGAAATTTATTTCAACATTCATGTGAAAAATGAACAAAATGTATATTCAAGACCCTGTTTCATTCTCTACACTTCAAATAAAAGAAAATATATGTTTAAAAAGGCATAAACCCAAAAGAAAACACAGGAAGAAAGAGGAGACCGTTTAAAAGACTAATAAGTAACTTGGAAATTGAAAAGTAAGTGGATAAGTTGTAACTGACTATCTCAACAAGCCAAGGAAAGCCTAACCTAAGTTGTCAGGACAGTAAGTCCACAAGCAGCAACCAGATTTCCGCCAGCGATCCCACCAGGCCTCAGGTGTTGGAGATGCCTGTGAAGGGAAGGATACAAGATAAGGCTGAAAACAGAAGGAATGGATCAAATTATTTTAAACATCTTTTTGTGTGTGTGTGTGAGGAAGATCAGCCCTGAGCTAACATGCACGCTAATCCTCCTCTTTTTGCTGAGGAAGACCGCCTCTGAGCTAACATCTATTGCCAATCCTCCTCCTTCCCCCCCCTCCCCCAAAGCCCCAGTAGATAGTTGTATGTCATAGTTGCACGTCCTTCTAGTTGCTGCATGTGGGACGTGGCCTCAGCATAGCCTGAGAAACGGTGCCTCGGTGCGCGCCCGGGATCCGAACCCGGGCCGCCAGCAGCGGAGCGCACGCACTCAACCTCTAAGCCACGGGGGAGGCCCCGGGATCAAATTATTTTAAAGAAAAGCTAAATTTGCAGGTTCCTTTCTTTCTTTCTTTCCTTCTTCATGCCCAGGACAGCCTGTGCTGTGTGATGACGTGGTTTATGATGATGTTTTCTGCCTGAGACAATAGACACCTTGAACGTGCATGTGTGCTGCAGTGAAAACACAGGGACTAGTGAAACTCGTCCTACTGAACCCTAATATTCCCATTTCTCCCACTTGCATTGTAGAACACTGATGGGCAAATTATATTTTTCTTTCAGGCAATAGGAGAATTCTTGAGATTGGGAGGGGCAGGATAGTGGCATCCTGCACGAGAGAAATGCCCACCACAGTCATGCTCAAGTGTTGCTACGAGTTAACAGGCACCACACATGCATACAATGTTTCCTGTGAGCTTTATAATGCCCCACTCTTTAAATATGAATGAATAGCCAAGAAGCAACAGATGCTTGACAAAAGCAATCTTACTCCATTCGGGCAACTATAAGAGAATACCATAGACTACATGGCTAATAAACAAAAGAAATTTATTTTTGACAATTCTGGAGGCTGGGAAGTCCAAGATCAAGGCATCAGCGATTCAGTGTCTGGTGAGGGCTCAGTTTGTATAGACGGCCATCTCACCTTGTCCTCACATGGCAGAAGGGCTGAGGGAGCTCTCTGAAGTCTCTTTTGGAAGGGCACTAATTCCATTCATGAAGGCTCCACCTTCGTGTCCTAATCACCTCCCAAAGGCCCTGCCTCCAAATACCATCACATTGGGGATTAAGTTTCAACATATGAATTTTGGGGGAACACAAACATTCAGTCTCCAGCAAGCACCTAATGTGAAAGACAACCAAAGTAAACAAAGAAAAAAGAACAGGCAAGAAATAGAAAATTGGAAGGACTAGAGGTGTGTGTTTGTGTGCATGCTCGTTAACACAAAGATGGGATAATCAAATCAGACGCAAACAAATCAGAGAGCTTACCTGATAACAAGCTTTACTAATAATGTCAAAGAAACAAAGAGCCAAGAGGTGCAAGCACCCCAAGAGGGCTAGGCTGTGAGTGTGGCTCGCTAGGCCCTTTCCTCTCACATCAGGCTCTGCTGGGAAGTGAAGGGAATGGGGAGAAGGGAGAAGCTAGTGGTGTCTGAGCCCCAGGAGCTTCCCCCACCTCTCTGTGAATCCCCACCCATGAGCGTCGATTAGGAGCCATGAGCGTCGATTAGGAGCTGAGTGGAGTGGCATCCGTTGGCATGAAACCTCCTTCCCTCTGACCTGGGGAGGTGAGGACCAGTAGATAACCCCACCCTTCCCTGAGCTGTGACTGTACCCTGACTCTGTCAGCCTGCCCAGATTTTGCAAAAATGAATTTTAAAAAATGAGACATGTGCTTTCTGTTCTGGGTTCGATGATGAGGTCTCTGATCATGGGTGCAGTCACCTCAGGTGAAAGGGAACATTTTAGTTAGTGAAACGTCTTCACTTCATATCCAGAGCCGTACAGCTTACACGGTGTCTTCCAGGGAGCCTTGTCCTTTAAGTCCATAGAATCTAGATTTGTTTATTGTAAGCAGTGTAATGAAGAGACCATCCACCTGTTAAATTAATTAAACAGGGAGGCCATTAGACTGAGGTGGCTTTAATGCCTTAGTAGTGTAAGCAAGCAAATTAAAACCTAAGCCTGTGATGCCTCCAAGTTATGATATAGAAACCTATGGGCAAATAATCCCAGTAAGCCAGACTTTCTCAAATAAGGCAACTGCTAAACCTACAGCCAATCAAACAATTTTCTTGTTTTGCTTCCACCTCTTCTCTTTAAAAGTCTGTCCCCAGCTCCTGTCGATGGAGGGCTCCTAACCACTTCTGGTTTGGTGCTGCCTTATTAGAATCGATTTTTGTTCAAATAAACTCTTAAAAATTTAATATGTTTCAGTTTATTTTTTAACACAGCTAAAATAATTCCATAGATAGGAACTTTACCTGTGCTATTATCATTAGTTTGCTTGCTAAGTTGTTTATTAGCAAGTTTACAGGGAGATTAGACCAGGCCTCCTTTGTCTCCCTCATCCCTGTTCACATCCTAGAGGGAGAGAAATGGACTCCAAGCCAATGATGACAATGATAGAATGATAGGTGTATATAAGCACAATTACAAACTCGTGATTATGTCATGGTGGGACAAACAGGTATTTTTAAGATTGAAAAAGTTTAGTATTTCCTTGAGAAGTGACTTACTAAGGTAGATTAATATATTATATATAAAATAATAAATATGCTTCCATTACTGAATAATAAAGATATGCCATGTAACTCCTTAATGAAATTAATTTTGATTTCTTTTTTGTTTTTTTTGGTGAGGAAGATTGGCCCTGAGCTAACATCTGTGCCAGTCTTCCTCTATTTTGTATGTGGGTCGCTGCCACAGCATGGCGTTGATGAGTGGTGTAGGTCCACGTCTGGGATCCAATACACGATCCCAGGGCCACTGAAGCGGAGTGTGTTGAACTTAACCACTATGCCACCAAGGCAGCCCCTTGATTCTTAACTTTGAATAGTTGAATATTACTTGTCTCATCTATATGTCTGTCTTTGATATATGCCTCTCACAAATTTAATGTTTTATATTATGTATAAAGGAACAATTGATGATAAAATTCATGGATTCCAGCATATTCTAAGGGCAAATGCAGAATGTTAATACAGATATTCCATGTTGCAGTTTCCTAAAACACTGATTATTTAGTCTGATTTCTTAAAGCATTTTCTAGTTTATAACCTCTTAAAAAGTAATCCATAAATGTGTTATTAAGATGCTAACACATCATGCCACCAATGATGTGTTGGTGGCATGTTGCTCCACATTGCACGTACCAAGTGAAATCAATCTTATATTAACCAATTATTTTAACATGTTATACTTTAAACAATTTTTCATGGATTTTAAATAGGATTCAGAAAGAGAATTATTTAAGCACAATTGTTCTATTTTGCAGAAAGCCTGATTTCTGCTCTGTTTTTTGTCACCTTCTACTTGAAGAATAACAAAACTGATGGCATTTGCTCTTTATTCAAATAATCTTGATAACAGTTTTCATCTTCATAGCGTTTTTATCTTTATTTTAGAATAAGACCATAAGTTTCCCTTCATCTTCATCAACATCATCTTCCAAGAAAAAAACAATTACAATATTCCCTTAAACAATACATCAGAAATAATATCAAGAAGCACACTTCTATTGAAGGAAGGGAAAATGGAACTCCAGCTTATACTGAACAGTGAAGTTAACCTCACCCCTTGCATTTCATCAAGTATACATTTTAATTATTCATTTATGGACCTAGGACTCAAAGCATTTAGCACTTGTTTGACACACAGTGCTTGGCACACAACTTGGCACAAAATATTAGCTATTATTAGAAACTGTTTTAAAAAAGAAGACAACTGTTAATATCGTTATCGGACCAAACAAGACTGCAAGAGAAAATTATTTCCAAATCTTTCCATATATACTTTGACAGAGACTTTTTGTGGTAAATGTAAATCGTTCTGTTAGACGAGCCTGATTTGGGGGCAGAAGGCTAGGAGAAGATAATGCTATTTTAACCTGGTTAACTGTATTAATACCTAAAGAAGCATGGCTAAGTCAAAGCTCTCCTAAACAAATTCCAAATGTTTTGACTGTTTACTTTTATTTAACCCAACCCAGAAATTTCCCTTAAGGTGTTAAGATATGGGCAAAGGGAGAAAAAAACAATCAACTCAAATAGGCCAATATGTTACTTTTCTTGTAGTTTTGTAATCAGAGTAACCAAATGCCTACCTTTCTTAAAGACAAGTTTAAGGGGAAAGAATGCTGGACCATATGGGAGAAGACTTGAGTTCAGCCATTTCTCTCCACGCCTCCCCTATTGTCCCAACCTTCTAAGAACGGTGCAAGCAAGTGGACTGGAGAATATCAGATACAATTTTATAAAACTTAAAGAAAAATGTCAAAAAACTTGGCCTATGTTTTCCTAAATATGTGCCTTCCAGAAACAAAGTTCTGTTAATCTTTTCTTGAAGAAAAATAAAAAGATAAGAAATCTATAAAAGTTCTAAATGTCCTCAACAGTGTTAGAGTATGTATATATATATATTTTTTTTGGTGAGGGAGATTCTCCCTGAGCTAACATCTGTGCCAATCTTCCTCTATATCGTACGTGGGTCGCCACTACAACGTGGCTGATGAGCTGTGTAGGTCCACACCCAGGTTCCAAACCCATGAACTCGGGCCGCCAAAGCAGATCATGCCAAACTCAACCACTAGGCACAGGTAAGAACTAAAATTTTCAGGACATTTTACAGTGTTTGGAGAATAAACCAGCACAGATAATTGGTCAGGCAGAGAGATGATTCATTCCAGTCTAAGGGTTTTGGGGGTTTTTTTGAAGAAGATTGGCCCGGAGCTAACATCTGTTGCCAATCTTCCTGTTTTTCTATTTATCTCCCCAAAGCCCCAGTACATAGATGTATATCCTAGTTGTAGGTCCTTCTAGTTCCTCTATGTGGGACACCGCCTCAGCACGGCTTGATGAGCAGTGAGTAGGTCCATGCCCAGGATCCGAACTGGTGAATCCCGGACTGCCAAAGAGGAACACATGAACTTAACTGCTATGCCACTGGGCCAGTCCCCGTTTTTGTTTATTATTATTTTTCTAAATGCTCATTAACTAAATTTAAGTTCCTCTGCTTATCAAATTTGCACATTTGAGTTGCTTTGTGTGCCTGAAATAATTACTTGTAACTTTCAAATAAATTTTTTAATTTTATTTTCAAATAATTTTTACTTTTTTTTCTTGGCAGATTCATTAAACAGGGTATCGACATTGTGAGATGGAGCTGTTGTATGGTGAACAATACAGACATGTTTTTCAGCCTCATGGAACTTTCACTCAGGGTGGGACAGTAAAACAAACACAGATATAAAGTTGAAAACTCTAGTCAATTCTATGGAAGAAAATAGGAGTGTTCTAAGAAAATATACCAGAGTCCCATTTACTTCAGAGGACTTCAAGTAGGTTTTTCTGAGAAAGTGACATTTTAGTTGAAATTTGAAGAATCATTAAGACTTAGATAAACTAAAAGCCTAAAACTGGGATGAGGAGCATTCCAGGAAATGGAAAAAGTTTGTGTCTCTGATGCGGAAAGAAGCTTGTTTCTACTGGAGAAGTGAAAGAAGGCCGTGAGGGTAGGAGTTGAGTAAGGTCAATAGACAAGGCTGAAATGTTAGATGGGGCTACCATCATTCAGGGCTTATACAGAAATCAAGCCTGCCTTATTTTATTCTTAGTGAAATGGGAAAACCTATATAACGTTTAAGAAAGGCAATGATGAACATTTTTAGTTCTAAAATGATTGCTTAAGTTACTGAATGGAAATTGGATTATATGCAGGCAAAAGAAGAATGGGGACTCTAGTTTGAATCCCATTATAATAATTTAAGAGAGACACGGTGTTAACTTGGTCGAAAGGAGGGACAATGGAAGGGTGAAGCAAGCAGATTTGAGATGTAGCACCCCCCTCCCAGCCTTTCTTAAAGTGTCACTAAATCTACATTTAATAAAACGCGTACGTTTAAAATGTAAAGTATGATGAGCTTTGGCAGTTATGTAAAATTCTGCAATCACAACACAAGATACACAATTCTTCACTCACCCTAAAATGTTCCCTCAAGACTTTCTGCAGTAGATCCCTGGTCCTCAGCAACCACTGCGCTTTCTGTCACTATGCTTTGCCTTTTCTAGAATTACATAAGACCAGAAAAATATAGTACGTGGTCTGTGTTTGACTTCTTTCTTCTTAGCACTCTGTTTTTTCAGATACATCCATGTTGTTAAGTGAATCGATATTTCATTTTTTGTTATTGCTAAGTAGTATTACATAACATGAAAATAAAAGAAACTGTTCACCAAATCACCTGTTCGCTGACATGTGGGTTCTTTCCATGTTTGAGTTACTATAAATACCAGTACTTTGGATATGCGTGTAAAAGTATTTTATGGATATAAGTTCTCATTTGTCTTGGGTAAATTCTAGATACTAACTCATTTTTATATAAATGTTTCCCAAATTTTTTCCCTAATCTATAGCTTTTTATTTTTTCAGCTGTATTTTTGAAGAGCAAAATTATTTTCTTTTATAATAGGTGCTTTTTGTGGGTTTTTACGTGTGTGTGATTTAAGAAATCATTGTCTAACCTAATGCCACAAAGAACTTTTTTTTATATTTTCCTCAAGTAGTTTTAGCTCTTATTGTTAGGTTTATCATCCATTTTGTGTAAATTTTTGTGAATGGTGTGAAGTAAGAGTGAAGGCTCATTTTTTTCCCCTTCTTCATGTAGATATCCATTTGTTTTAGCACAATTTGTTGAAAAGACTATCCTTTCTGCAACAAATTACCTCGGCATCTTGGTAGAAAATCTGTTTTACCATGAAAGTATGAGTCTATTTCTGGAATATCTTTTCTGATCCATTGGTTTATATTCTTACCTCTCATTAACAACCCATTGTTTTGATTACTGTAGCTCTATATGAAATCTTTACATTAGATCATTGTGATTTACATTGTCCAAACTTGTTTTTTTAAACAAAGATTTTTGGCTATTCAAAGTCTTGCTTTTCAATATCAATTTTATAATCAGTTTATCAATTTATTTACAAAAATCCCTGCTTGTGTTTTGATTGAGATCACATCAAAGCTAATGATGAGTTTGAAGAAAATTGCCATTTTAACAATATATTGAGGATTACAATTCAAGAATACATTAAATTCTTCTTTAATTGTTTTCTTTTATTTGTGTGTTTGTTTTGAAATATTTTGAAGTTTGAAGTGTCAGTCTTGGATATGATTCTTTACATTTATCTGTATTTTGTGTATTTGATGATATTGTAAATAGTAACTTTTTAAAGTTTCACTTATAGATTGTCTATTTCTGGTATATTTGTATCCTGTGACCTTGCTAAATTTACTTATTAATTCTAGTAACTTTTTTTTAATTTTCTTTCTTTCTTTCTTTTTTTTGCTGAGGAAGATTAGCCCTAAGCTAACATCTGTGCCAATCTTCCTCTACTTTATATGTGGGTCATGCGACAGCACGGCTGATGAGTGGTGTAGGTCCGTGCCCAGGATCCGAATCCTGGAACCCAGGTTGCCGAAGCAGAATGCGCCAAACTTAACCACTCAGCCACGGGGCCAGCTCCAAATTCTAGTAACTTTTTGTTGATTCATTAGGAATTTCTATGTATACAACTACATCATTTGGAGATAAAGAGTTTTACTTATTCCTTTCCAAAATATGTCTTTTATTTCTTTATCTTTCCTTATTTTACTGGTAAGAGCCTCTAGTGCAACGTTGCATAGAAGTACTAAGAGTGGATATTCTTGCCTGATCTTAGGTAGAAAGAATTGGCTCTGTCACCACTTAGTATAAAGTTAACTGTAGATTTTTCACAGATGTCTTTAATCAGAATGAGAAAGTTACTTCCTATGCCTGGATTTTATCAAGAATGAGAATTTAATTTTTTTCAAATGCCTTTTTTGTGCTGATTGAAATGTCTATATGGTTTTTCTCCTTCATTCTATTTATTTGATGAGTTATGTTGATTGATTTGCAAATGTTATATTAACCTTGCATTACTGGATAAATGGCACTTGGTTATCATGTATAATCCTTTTTATATTTCGTTGCCTGATTTGGTTTGCTAAAACTTTGCGAAGGATTTTTGTATCTATATTCATGGGGGATATTGATCGTAGGGTTTTTTTTCCCCTTGTGATATCTTTTTGTAGTTTTATTATCAAGGCAATATTGGCATTATGAGGTTTCCAGAAGTTTGTATATTATTTATTTAATTATTTTTCAATCTTAAATATTGTTTAATTATTATTTGTTCTGGAAGCTTATTATTTATTTATTAAATATCTGATGGAATTTCCCAGTGAAGCCATATGGGTGTTAGTTTTTTGAGGATATTTTAAATTATGAACTAATTTTGTTTAATTGAGATAAGACTACTGAAACTTTCTATTTCCTCTTCAGTCAGTTTTTGTATTTGTGTTTTTCAAGGAATTTTGTGAATCTTATCTAATTTTTCAACTTTGATCAAGGGGGAAAACTGAGTGCCAAACATTTTTAAAAATTTTTGGATGTTTATATTTTTCATGATGCAAAATATTGCAGTAAGCTAGTACTCATTTCAAAGTAACAGTATAAAATCATAACATTTTTCTATTAGTTTTTTATACAAGTAATGTTTACTTTGAAAAAAATTACATTGATCGTTATTACATCTATAAATTCTAGATTAATATATTTAGAATTATTCCAACTGGGGGATGGCCCGGTGGCACAAGCAGTGAAGTGTGCGCGCTCTGCTTCGGTGGCCCGGTGTTTGCAGGTTAAGATGCCGGCTGTGCACTGAGGCACTGCTTGTCAAAGCCATGCTGTGGCAGCGTCCCGTGTAATGTGGAGGAAGATGGGCACAGATGTTAGCCCAGGGCCAATCTTCCTCAGCAAAAAAGAAGAGGATTGGCATCGGATGTTAGCTCAGGGCTGATCTTCCTCACAAAAGCAAAAAGTAAAAGAATTATTCCAACTGTTTTTCTGTCAAAATAATGTCACAATTTTCATATCATTGAAATTGTCACAGTAAATTTATGTTTTGTCCAAAAGATAATCAGAATTAGGAATAGTTCATGAGAATCAACTTAGCAGATTTTGTTTTCATAGAGGTTGTTTTCCTCTAATCACTAAGACATGATTTTTTTAATTAAGTTGGGGCAAAGGAGGTAGCAATAGGCTTCAGAAGCCTTTGATGGCTATCTGAAAGTTACTGTCAGTCTTATGAGATTTTTGTTTTGTTTTAATAATGAGTGGATCATTGTAGCTAAAACAAATGTGGATAATATATACATATGTGGATGATGTCTGTAGAATTCTTTTGTTGGCATCATTATGTTTCTGAAGAGAAAATAAACAGGTTCTAATTTGCACTGTAACTTCATATTGCCCTCATGATTTTACACATTTATTCTGAAAAATAGAAAAGCAGCCCCTGGCATCCAGGAGCTGTTCTGGCCCTCACAGTTAGATCTTAGTATTCTTTTGTTGAACACAACCAATCTTACAAGACCTCAACAGCAGACAAGCTCCATCTGTGGCCCAAAAGGCTCAAGACAAAACAGTTTCACTCCATAATCATGTTTCAACAAAGACACAAACATGAATATTATGCAAACCATATAATGATTAAATGCCCCGTTATCCTGGCTAACATGAGTGACTTCCATGTCTTAATCAATTACAGCTTTAGCCTGTCTTCATTTTTCCCACCTTATGGATAAGATTTATTAAGATTTGGAAACATAGAATTGCCCCCATTTCTCACAGCATACAATATCATGCAAAGCCCTGGTTCCTTGAACTCTCCCCAAAATTACCGAGCATGAATCTGAATTCTATAATTAGCACCTTCTAACACGCTCTTATGATGACGCCCGCAGTTCCCCATGCTGTGATCTCCTTCACTGCAATGAGTTATAAACCCAGCTTCTTCAACTACAGGTCTGTACCTGGTAGTCTTTGAGTGGAGAGCATTGACAAATCCAATTAAACTTTAAGCAGAAATGGTATTTCTTTTAGCTACACAAAGTATATACTAAGGTGCTTATTAATCCCTCTAGCCTCATCCTCAAATGCCAGTTGCTATGGTAGCAGTATATCATGTTTGACAATGAAAAGAAAATCAGGCTAATGATAGCTGTAAAGACTTATTTGAGCTCACATTGAGATAAGTCTACTTTTAACTTCTCCCTTAAAGTATTTCAGTAAATTTAATTAGTACTGTAGAACATACATAAATTCATATTTAACTGTGTTCACTTTATTTACTCCTAAAAGATTAATAGTCACCACAAGATACATTAACATTGATTTCATAGTACCAGTTATAAATTAATATGAGTCCTTGGTATATAAATATGTCTAGCAGGCTATTAATAGCAAGCTGGAATCTTTCAAATGATTATTGCATTTGCATTAAATTAAAGTTTTTAAAAAAACGATTTGCCTAACTACAGTACAGGCCACACTAGAATCAGACTTAGAAAGTTATATGAAAATTCCAAATGGCTTTATTATATATATTCAAAATTCCGTGAGATTATGGGGTCAAAGAGAATCATATGTATGTTAATGTAATAAATAAAATTTATCAATAGCTTATATTCGAGAAATCATGGAAGTTTATTGTATTAGTAAATGTTTATTCAAGTACACATTCATATAATTTTGCATCATAATCAAATTTGGATACTTTGAACGTCATTATAATTTTCAGTAAATATTGAACATTTGTTTATAAATATTTGACTCATACTTCACTTTCATTTCATTAGGGATGGAACCTCTTAACATTTTAATCAACTAATCATTGAATTTTTAAAGTATTGTAACATTTTGTTTGTATTGGGCATAATATCTATTGATACTAGGTCTATTTTAACCTCCAAATATTAAAATGACATGACTATTGTCTTCTCATATCTTAATTAGTCAGCTTAGGTCTACCAAAATACAAATTAGTTGGTCTTTTTATATATCTGTCTTTCTATAAGCCTATTTATCTTTTCATAGAATTATTATAATAATTGCAGTAATTAAGACAATCATCAAGTCTCCCACTCTTTATAATACTACCATTATTTTCTCATCATTCAAAGATGAATGTTGTCATTTGCACACATCTACTAACCAAACACATTGTTCCTATTTGCTTAACCTGAGACGTAGCACATATTTGTTTAATTAAATATATTGAGGTCATTACCCTTTTTATTTAATTTTTTTCTTTTATCCCATATCTTTCAATACTTTAAATATGTTCAATTATTTTATTAGTGACAATTGTTCTATTCTAAATACTTTGAGAGTCTCATGCTCTACCGACTGAGCTCTCTGGGCACTGGTTATTGTAAATACTTTAAATCCTCCAAGTTTCTTGAGCCAGAAATTTATTTTGCCAGAATGAGAAGATAGATTTCAAATAAAATATATCATATACTTTTATTGAAATAATTTTATGTTCTATTAAGTGTTCTTACTACACATATATATAAAATATTAATAATAAAAGGGGCAAGAGGAAACTTTGGGAGGTGATGGATGTGTCTATGGTCTTGATGGTAGTGATGGGTCCATGGGTGTATACTTATCTTAAAACTCATCAAGTTGTATACATTAAATATGTAAAGCTTTTTGCGTGTCAATGAGACATAATTAAAAAGAAATAAAGTGGTTTTAAAAAAAAAGCATACTGGAGTACCATCAGCAACATGGTGGAGTGAGATGTTCCCTTTATCTCTCCCCATTTGAACTACAACTAAGTGGACAGTCATTGACAGATGGAAGATATTCACACAGCAAAATAGGACACCTGAGAGACCCATGCTAGCTATACATCTGAAGGTGGGAGAACTGGGCCCCCAGGGAAATAGTGGAGCTAGGTGAACACTCCCCTCTTATTCCCTGGCAGCCCTGTGCATGTGCGCCAATGCTTTCCCAGCCAGCGGGAGCACCCATAGTGCCGCTGAGGTCCTGCAAGTGGTAACCCGCCTAGGCCCAACTGTAAGAAGAGGCAGTGGCAGACCTGAGCCCGCACGTACTTTCCCAGCTGATAGGAGAGCACACCGTGCCTCTGCAGTCCCAACGAGTGGCCCAAGCTCGGACCCTGCAAAGAAGCCCCGCCCACCAAGCACAGTGGCCAGTGAGACCACAAGAGGTGAGAAGGCCATTAAGTAATAGAAAAGTATAGTGACCTCTGTTATTGAAAGGTTTTCTGCTTTTAATTTGATAGAAAAATCTTTAGAAAATTATTTTATTTTTTTTTCTCTATTTTCTTCCAGCTTTTAATTTATTGCTCCAATATTCATCCTTTGGAGGGACAATTAAAGTTTCCCAGGTTTGGAGTTACCTGTGTAGACAGGAAGACTACAAACACATGTTGAGTCCACACTCAGTTTTAGAATAGCATCAGCGCTCTTTCATTCCTGCACAGAAAGTGATAGTTTTCTAAGTCTTGGGATGTGAAAAGAGGATGTTTTAGAGACTTCTGAAGATTATTTGATTCAATATGCAGATTGTCAGTCAATGGAGCTTAAAGTGATTAATCAGAATTTTATATTAAAAACTTTTAAATGGCCAAGACAAAAGTATTTTTTTTCAAATTTGGTAATAAATTAATAGTTAAATATTAGTTTACTCAGACTTAAATGAAACTAAAGAAATGAACAATAACAGCAACCATATAAAATTTCTTTAGCCTGCTCATAGAACATTCTTGCCTTACAATTTCTTTCATTATTCATTTAGTAAAATAATTTTGTAAAAATAGTTTTATTCACATCATGTTTTCTTTATATTTAAGCTATGGAACTTATTAGCTACTGTAAGGGAGGAAGAACTATTCCTTTACCGTCTAGGTCCTTCTGGCTGGTCTAAGAATTAAATTGACAAGAGACAGAATAACAGGAGAAAATCAAACAAAGTTTAATAACATATATACATGGGAGAAACCCAGGAAAACTGAGTAACTTGCCAAAATGGCAGAAGCTGCTATCTTAAATACCATTTTCAGCTAAGGACAACAGAAGATGTTGGGGGTAGTGGTTTGAGACTTCAAAGGGGAGGAAGGCAATTCACATGGAGAGGGAAAAGCAAATGTTTGATAAGCAAATGTTGACCACGCCTTTCAAAGACAGTAATAGATGGAGAGGACTTGGATTTAAAGGCCCTTGTTAGGTTCCTCCCTGTCCATCACACCTACTTTATATTATGCTGTAGTCATCTTATGGTATTAGCTCCTTCCTGGAACAGGCCTTGTATCTTAATTCTTTTAGGCACCTAGGAGGAAAGTCAAAGTTTCTTTCAGAGTCTTTTATTCTTAAAAATAATCAAGACAAAGAGACATGTTTTGGAGTGGCAAATTCTGATCTCCCACGCTACTCATGGTTGGGACTTGTTCATTTTACCAGCTAAAATTCATATTCACATACACTGATGCCCAGTGTGTTTTGCAACAATAACGTGCTTCTGTACGTTATACGTAGTGGTGCTGCCAGCACATTGTTTAATGGAATTAGCCACTGCTCTGAGAATCAGTAACGGGATAACACTCATGGCTTCTTGCATTCATATGCAGTATTATCTGAAGTAAAGCTATCAAGGTCCAAATTTGCTTTGGTTTTTTTTTTTGTTACTGTTGTTTGTCTTTCCTTGGCAAACAAGAAATCATTTTAATTAAAGAAGCAATCACATTACTATGTGCAATGAGAATATTCTATAAAAAATTCATTTAGTTTCAGAAGAGCTATTATGGCTTACACTGAAAGTCAGTGCTATGCAAGTAAATTACTTAAATAAAAATGGGGAAAATTTCTAGTTAACAGTTTTTATGAAAATGATTATATAGGTGTGTTTAATCTCTAGATCATATTGGGTAAAATTCTCACTAGGGAAGTAATAAGATAAGGTTAATAAAAAGAAGAAGAAAGAAAGACTCTCTCTCCTCTGAAACAACTTATACCATCTGAGAATCTCTATGAATAATATCTTAATTACTGTTTATGATATGAGAACTCAATGATGTGTGAAGGCAGTGTTAACTCTAATCAATGAGATGCAAAAGTCAATTTAATCGTCACATGATATTTGCTATTACTAGCATATTGGTGTGGCACATTTGCATAATGACTCTTTTAAGCAAAATCCTTTTTTTTTTAATTGAATGAAGTGGCTTCATTATTTTTTTTTTAACCTCTATGGACTCTTAAAATACGTACATTTAGTTTACATGGGAACAAGTTGAAAAGATCATTGCCTATGCTTTAAGCAGTCCAGCAGAAGCCAGAATAGTTTAATATTTATTTCATTTATTTAATCAATATTTATTTTATTTTTTCTTTTATTATATTCATTTACTCATTCATTCCACAAATAGGCTTCATTGTGCCATGTACATTGTGGGGAAAGAGAAGGGAGCAAGACAATCTTGTTGCTGAATTTATAAAGCTCATAGTCTATTAGAGGAGAGAGGTATTTAAAAAAAAAACTGTATAAATTTTCTGGTTAGGTTAAGTGCTATGACAGAGAGCTTCCAGGTACAGTGAAGCCACATAGCAGGAAGACCTAAATTATTAGGAAGAATTGAGGAGGTCTTTCTGAGAAAGTGACCTGAAAGATGAGAGAAACAAAGAGGAGATAGTATCTGGATTGTGTTGAAGAGAAATCAGGGGACACAAAGGATCTAAACTGACAAGGAATGTGGCATATGTAAGGTGTAGTTGAAGATTAGAGATCAAAGGAAGAGTGCTGTATGATCAGGATAGGATGGAAGGCAGAGAAGGGTTTTACACTTTATCAATAACATTCTTCCTGAATTTCTTTCTTTACTTGGCCTCAGAAGACTCCACATTTTTCTTGTTTTCCTCCTAATTTCCCTCTTCTCGTTCTCTATGCTGAATCTTCTAAATATTTGAATTCCATGGGGCCTAATCCTCCAACAGATTCCTTCTACAAGTACTTGCACTCTCGATGATTTTCAGTGTCCTGTGTTTAAACATCGTCTACATTACAATTACTCTAAAAGGTAAGCCTGGATCAGTGACCTCTGCCCCAATCCCAGACTGCCCAGAAGTCACCTGCATTTCAACATCTAATGGATAATTCAGATCTAACAGGTTCAAATGAGTAATCCGGGTCCCCTCTCCCCGGTTCATATTTTAGTAAATAGTGCCACAATTCACCAATTGGGTCAGTTATCTTGCATTTTTCCTTAACTGTCATGTCAACAGCAAATCCAGTCATTTTGACTTCTAAAATATATCCCAGATCCAACAACATATCACCTCCTCCACTACTAACACCTATAAGGACAAATAAAAATAAAAAATAAAAGGATTAATTTTCTCTGTTAAAAATAATCTGAGACATTCCTTCTCCCTTTTCTTAGAGCTTTTCTTTTATAAATTCGTAACTGTAAATTCTTTCTCTACTCCTTTGAAATGCATGTAAATCTTTTTTTAATAGCCTCTTCTCAGGTTTACAACCTAAGACTGTCTTTCTCAAGAGACTGGGGTTGAGATGAGAGACAGCACTCCTGTCTCTAGTTTCTGCGGGACAGCAGGAGCCTATTCCAGGTTTTCAAGGCAGGTTCCATATTAGTTAATCAGTCAATGTAATCCAACACATCAACAAACTAAAGTAAAAGTTATTGATACACAAAAAGCATTTGACAAAATCCAACATCTGTTCATGATTAGGGGGAAAAAAAAAATTCTCAACCATACAGGAATTGAAGGGAATTTCCTCAACTTGATAAAGAACATCTACAAAAACACCTATAGTCGCCATCACACTTAATGGTGAGAAACTGGTTGCACTCCCCTAAGATCAGGAATGCGGCAAGAACCTCTTCTCTTACCTCTCCTATCCTACATTGTGCTTGAGCACCTAGTTAGTGCACTGAAATAAGAAAAAGAAATCAAAGTGACTTTACCTGTGTGGTCTATCTCCCAAAAGTCTATAAACCCATCCAAGGATGAGGAAAGGCCAGAAAAATCCTAATTGAGGCACATTCTGCAACACATCTGAGCAGTACTCTAAACTTTCAAGGTCATCAAAAACAAGGCATGTCAAGGAAACTGTTACAGCTAAGAGGAGCCTAAGCAGACATGACTACTAAATGTAATGTGATATCCTAGATGGGATCCGGGAATAGGAAAAAGGGCATTAAGTAAAAACTAAGAAAATCTGAACAAAATCCGGACTTCAGTTAATAATAATGTATTTTTGTTTGTTTATTAATTGTAACAAATATTCCATATTAAAATAAGTTGTTAATAATAGGGGACACTGGGTGTGGGGTATACAGGAACACTCTGTACTATTGATACTGGCTCAACACAAAGTTAGCATAAGGGAAGTCATGTTATAGAAGAAGGCCATGCTGGAACTATGAATAACACTGACTCACCAGCCCCTTTGAATCTTTGCTTTAGTTTGCCTAGATAAGTAAGGGTCTGTCTCCAGGGAATTTGCAGGCTCTATAGATTTTATGGCCTCTCCCAGTTACAATAAAATGATAACTTTGTTCTATTGAGTTCTCTGGGAATGTGACGGCCTCTGGACAGAGATTCTATGCTGATATCCATGACAACTGAAAGATGTGATGTGGCAACTCACAGTCTGCAACACCAGGGGGTTCAATATTTCCTAACCCCCGCCTCTATTACCCACTGGACTATATAACTGCTTCAAGATTCTGTGCCCCACTAAGACAGTTCTTTCAGACGTTAGTCGGGCATCTTCCCCCTTGCTAGCAAGCTGTAATAACAAGTCCTTTCTCTTGTCTCCTTGTGTCTTAACTATTAGCATGTCTTGTGGCAGGCAGACAACCCCCTCCTTGGGCAGTAACATTATCATCACAATTTTTCTATAAATCTAAAATTGTTCTAACATTTAAAAAACATTTAGAAAGGAAACAAGAATAATCATCTAAAAATGTAAATCATATATGATTCTCCCATAATAAGAACTTTCCAGTGTGATGTATCTTCTATATATCTCCCCATTCTCCTCCTACTATTTTTCCCCCCTTGTTCTGTCCCAATCTTTTGGTCTCCATTGTATCTCAAATTCAAAACTACATAGGATTTTTTCTTTTCTCTCTGCCTGAAAAAAAAAAAGAAAAAAAACACACTTTCTACGTCTAATTTCATGATTTTCTCTCTCTCTTTAATCAGAACACTGCTTAGGGGCCACTTTCTCTTAGAGCCTTTCTCTGAAATAAATTAAATTGCATCTATCCCTTTATTTCTCCCTTTTCTTGAATGAATGGATCCAGGAATTAGAAGTTCAGCAAAATATATCTATTTTTAGTTATTTCCAGTAAAATATTATGACTCATCAGCTATGGGAGTTGAAAAGAGTGAGATGTCATTTCTTACCCCAGATTATTGGCACAAGTAACCAAATGAATGTTAAGTCATGAAATATCGGGATGGGAAGACTGGAAATTAATAGTTTAGATTATGGAGAAATCATGAGTATAGTTTTAAGATATAAAACTATACTTAGACATTGAAAGTGGAAATGGTCTGTGGCTAGAGGGCAGTTGAAGAGCTAAAAGAAGTGAGAGACCCGGGATCAAACTAGAGTAACACAAATGATTAAAGGCCCTATAGAAGAGGAGACACCAAAAATAACTGAGATATAGAAGCTGAAAAGTCAGAGGGGAAAAGAAAATGGTGCAAAATTTTTCCAGGAGGGAGTGGTCAACTCTGTTGATACACCAGAGAGGTTAAATTAAAAAAAGAATAAATCTGAAAAGTGCCATTGGAAATAGGAACTTTCATGTGATCTCAGCAAGAATAGGTTGATGCATGGAATAGTGAAGGCTAACCCCCTACAGATTGAGAAGTGGAGCTACAGGCGGTCAGAAAATGGAGCCAGAGTATAGTGAAAATTGCTTTGTAAAACTTGGCCATTAAAAGCTTTAGTTGAGAGGAATGAAATCCAGAAAAAATATATTTATTTATGGAATAGAGGAGATAAGAGTATGTTCTCCATGCTGATTGGAGAGATCTAATAAAGAGGAAGATGTCTGGAGACAGAAAAGGAGAACCTTTTGGAGAATGTACTGAACCTGGCCTTGAGTGGCTTGAAGCCGTCTTATTCACATTGTCAAATCTGCATGCCTGAGCTGGGTGTGTTTCCTCCACTTCCTATTCTTCAGGACTCAGATTCAGTCCTTCCTTCTTGAGAAAGTTTGAGATGTTCTTTTCCCCTATCTACACTTTTGGGTCTCAGAATATTTAAGAGAGTGATTCTGGGTATGTAGTCTACTCTTTCAGATCCAATCTCTCCCAGGGACAGGTTTTCATACATGCTAATCCTAAGAGAGGAAATAGGAAAGCAGATTGTGGCCACTTCTAGTTTGCGTTTTTCAGTATGGCTTTATCAGTAATAGAAGCTACTTTGTATTCTATCACTTAAATTCCTACGTCTTGCATCTCAATTGTTTTAGTACTTGAACTGCACTTCAAGGCAGGCGTGATTAATCAACTTGAAACCACACATCGTGTTGTCACTTCCTTGTGTATCTATTTATTGCCTACCAGATATAAGAATACTAGTCTGGAAAACTGTAACCACAGGACCAGGAACAGAATTTGTCACCCAAAAATATGCCTCTTTGGCATAAGAATTATTTTAGGCTGATTATTTTTAAGAAACAGCAGACACAGGGAAAAGCTCTGAAAACCTGGTAGAAGTTACCCATTTGTAAGGGAAATTTACATATTTTAAGAGAAATCTCCACTTGTAAGTGTGTCTTCCTCTCTGTGCCAGGAAAGAGAGGATGACAAAACTTCTAGAAACTCTTATCAATAGAAAAGGCAATGACTAAAATGTACATAAAAACTTTACCATTGTTATCTAGAGACATGGCTAGACAACCTGTTTGCCCCTCTGTCTACATTCTCCAACCTTCTGTACTGTGATATTTGTCCAGGAGCCTATTGGATGTGGACTGCACCAACGGGCTCCTTGCCCTCTATCTTCTACTTGGGTTCAGCCAACGGTCAGCACAAGCAGGAATTGGAGGGGGGGGAAAGGTATTTATTCCTTTGGTTTATTTCTGTAGAGTTGCTAGAGGATGGCTAAATTGCTACACTGAAGGTCACAGCTCCTGCCAGATGGCTTTCTCTATACTACAGCCTTCTTCTTGCTTCTAGTATTTGCTTTCTTTCCTCATGCCTTCACATCTGCTTACTAGTCTGTTACTCTTACTAATTACAGGGTACTATACTATTCATTGTGGATTCTTTGCACATTGGTCACTTTGCTCACACATTACATAAAAAGTTATTTTTAGATACTGTCTTCCAATTACCCAATTTGAATTTTGCCATATTGGCAAATCATAAGATATAGTTAAAGGTCCAATTTTAAGACGAAAATTTCAGGAAATTAACAGATCAACTTAGTAAACTGTGATCCTTGCTTGTTCATTTAGTAAATATTTTTTGAGAAACTCTTTGGGTGCTAGGTATTGTGGGAGATCAAAATTGGCCACCCCAAAACATGTCTCTTTACCTTTATTATTTTCTCTGAAGGACATTTGACCTTCTCCTCCCAAACTGCCTAAAGAACTTAACATAGAAGGCCTGTTCCAGGAAGGAGCCACTACCATATGATGGCTGTAGTATAATGTAAAATAGATGTGATAAGAAAGGCACTAACAAGCCAGTGTTATTAAAAATTCTGTCTCTCCAGCCACATTCTCTATAGGTGGCCCTGTAAAGAGTGGTCTGACAAATGTTTACATTTCCCTCTCCATGTGAATTGTCTTCTTCCCCTCTGAAATCCCAAATCACTATCCCAACACCCTCCTTATCTTGCGCTGAAAAATACTTCAGCAAGCAACTTAGTCAGAATGATGAGTTGCTCGGTTTCTATTGTCTGAGTTTCTTCCATGTATACATGTTATAAAGCTTTGTTTGATTTTCTCCTGCTATTCAGTCTCATGAGTCCATTTAATTTGTAGCCCAGCCAGAAAGGACCCAGAGTGGGTAGAGGATAGTCTTCCTTCCTTTCAGTATACATCATTGAGCAAAGACATCATGGAATATTTGCCCTCATGGAGCTTTGGTTAAAGCCTGTAGTAATACTTGGTCAGAAACCTAGTAACATCATCAAGTTTTAAATGTTATTCTCTTTACATACAAAATGAATAAAAGACTGAATTTATATTTTTTATGGATAAGAAGTTCTAAATCTCTTACTAGCCTATACCATTGAAAACTTTTTTAAATAGATATTTCTATTCACAAACTTCTCTTCTAAGGTTTACTGATTTAATACCATGAACAAGTAAGGATATACTAACTGCTATAGCAAGTAGTTCCATAACTACATAATATCTAAAATATAATAAAAGTTTATTTTTCCTCATACAGCAGTACCATGAAGTAAACAAGCCAACAGGGCAGCCCTGTGCCATGTCATCCGTACTCAACACATAGCTTCCAAGTTTACCTGGAAGTTGTCTTCAATCCAACCAGCCAGAAAGGCAAAGGAGCCCAGAGAAAATTTCTGTGGGTGAATTATGAACGTGGCATGTAGCATTTCTGCTCATACTCCAATGAGAGGCCAGCACTCAGTCACATGGGCACTGCTAACCTCCAGGGAAACTAGAAAGTGTGGTCTAGCTCTGAGTCCAGGAAAGAGAATAGGATTTGGATTTCAGTGATTTATCATATCATGTATAGCATAGAGTAAACACACACACATTTGTTTTATATATTTATATATGCATGTCAAAACACATGTATATATATGGAATATTTATGTTTATATGGAATAATTCTCATTATGTGTACTATGACTGAGTTAATTTATCAGAAAAAGGTGGAAATACTTCAATTTCAATCATGATTTATCTAGTTAAGAAGATTGTGCTCTAGAATGTTATTATTAATCAAACTAAATGAAGCTAGAAGTAATATAGATTGTACATGTAAATCTCAGGACTTTTGGAAGACTCATTGACCTTTTCTACGTCTACGTTGAGTAGAGTTCAGAGTGTAAGAGCAATAATGCCACACTCCTTGAGCCTCCTTATTTAAACAGGTTTTCTTGATTTTGATGTCAACTTTATGTTCTGAGTGACCTGTATTATGGTCAGACTCACCTGACCTGATTGTAAAGAATGGGACTTCCCTCAAATATAGCAATTTATTGTGATAATACTGAGAAGTGAACCAGCATGTGAAAGAGCCTTATAATCAAGTCTAGAGACCTTCAAGTCTTTTTGGGATATGGCAGCAGGATCCTGCTATTTCTTCAGGGGCAGTCTTTCATAGCACCTCATTCTGCAGGGGTGGAAATTGAACTATTCAACCACCAGCAAGGCACAAGCCTCAATGAATCAGAATAAAAGCTCCAGGCTTTAGCACTTTGGTTCTTGGATGTAAGAGACTAGAGAAGGCAGCTGGTGACAAGGGACAGATGCACAGGTGCATCAGAGAAACAGCTATTTACCAAACCTTTTGAACTTATTTCAATATTTAAGTGACCATGTGGTCAAACCAGTGGGGGCCAGCTGAATAGCAGCCCTGCATTGCTCACCTGACTACTCTTGTGAGGTGGCTTTTCTGTTTCTCTTCTCTGTTTGCATATGATGAAACTTCCAGTGGCTTCTCTTTACTATGCTTTCCCTAGTTCAGGACATTTTGTCCTCACAACTTCTATAACCTCATGGCTCCTTGGGTTTTCTTTATGCCCTTTGTAAGTATTTCTGAGTGAATTTTGTCCAAGCTCCTTAAAGAAGATCAGATTGGTCTAATTAGTCACAATCAAAATAAGATGTGTCTTTTGGCAAGGGTGACATGCCACTTTGTTTAGGCTAATGACTACTGCTTTTTATTTATTTATTTTAATTTTATTTATTTATTTTTTCTGCAGAGGAAGATTCACCCTGAGCTAACATCGACTGACAATCTTCCTCTTTTTGTATGTGAGCCACCACCACCACATGGCCACTAACAGACAAGTGGTATAGATCTGCGCCTGGGAAGTGAACCTGGGCTGCCCAAGTGGAGTGCACCAAATTTAACCACTGGGCCACCATGGCTGGCCCTACTGCTTTTTATTTTAAGGACTCATCCCCTAGTAGTCCACTGAGACCAAAGCATCCAGGTCATATAATTTAAAGGAAAGTATCTTATATGTAAATAATCCCTAGTGGCCACTCTTTTTAGCAGAGGGACTGAACACATCAGGCATGATGACTATCTGAGTTTCTTTTCCAGATCAAATGTGCTCCCGTGCTCTACAGAGCTAAAAACGTCACCTTGTTACAATATTATTTATTATTTTCCTTGTGAGAAATCAGCTAGAAAAATAAAATAATATTCAGGGATTTCAGCAAAAAGCATTTTATTAAGTGTCCTCTAATTCCTTTTCCTCAATTATTACCATAACCACGAGTAGGCAGAAATGACTTTGGAGAGAGAGGGGAGAAAAAAAATAAAAAAACAAGAATGTCACCTTCATAACCCTAAGCATGAAACTCTCTTAGCCATTTTTACATTAATTATTCACCCAGGAACCAACTGAAAAAATTAATTTCCTGTAAATATGGCCAGTCATCTCTACTTTTCATACAATAAAGACAAATTCATCTTTGTCTAGAATATCCAACATTGTTGGAAAGCTAACAGACAAGAAGGCATTAAAACAAACCCCAAAGGATCAGTGAAATGGATTTATAGTTGATGGCTTCATGCCTATATTTCCAGACTGTCGCTAACGGGACAATTACACTCTAATGACCTTCCACTAAGTGGAAGCCAAAAATATAATTCAGTTTTGTATAAATTAAAACAAATGAAATGGCTTTCAATTTAGCACTGTTGACATCTCTCTTCAGAGAATGATTTTTACAGTAAAAATATTAAGATTATCTATGAGAAAAATTATATTCAAACTTAATTTATGATCTGTCAGATTTCAAGAGCCATAAATTTCAAATAGAGAGATTCATGTGAGACTCACTTAAAAAAAGTTAACTCTATCTCAAAGATGAGAGAAGTAAGATTCATTTTCTGTGAACTGGCATTTTATGTCTAAAGACAAACTTCTTTAAATTAATTTAATGATTATATATATTTATATATTTCCCATTTAAAAATAAAATATCGTTATATTTCTAACTTAACCTTAAATAAATGGATATTTATATTAGGTTTTTATAGCCTAGACATCTAGATTTTATTAGTGATCTTAATAAGAAATGATGGTTTGACGTTTTCTAGAAAGGGATTATCATCTTGATAGTACTTCCAGGAGCCCAGAAGCCTCTAAGTGATACATAAGTTATGTGAGGAAGAGCTTTCAATTTTTAATCAAATTTTTACTATTAAACATATGAGGTCATGAGATTTTTATTCTTTACCTTATGCTAACCCTTTTTATTTAAGTATTTATTGTGATTTTTTTCACAGATTTCCTACCAACTAGTTTTTTTCACTCTCCGCATAAAATTCTCATTTGGTTTCTTAGATTTCAGGCTTATCTCTCTTCTGGCAGCTTCTCCAACAACCTCTTTTCTTCTAAGTCTTGATTTTCTTTGTGTGTTGGTTCACAGCTCACATTGCCCTAGTGTCTCAGGTCTTTGTTTCTCATTCTTGTGTAAAAAGAATTGTATATATAGAGGAAAAGTTTAACCAACAATTTGCCTCTATGGATTTCCCTCTGCGTGTGTGTGTGTGTGTTTTAACAGTATCGGCACATATTCTTTCTTCTAAGTTTCTGGATATCTGTTTAATATTATACTATACCATGCCATACCATAATTACTATCTCTGTTAAGCTTAATTATGGAATGGACTCACTTCCAGTAAAAATACGTGTTTGCTTGACAATAAAACTTTTTTCTGCTATGTAAATATAGTTTCATCTGGTGGAAAAAAAAAAGACAGAATGCAAATTGGCTAGTAAAAATGTCACCCTTTTAAATAATTAACATATTCTATGTTTGTAGTCTACACATGTGGACTACAAAGACCAAGTCATCATCATCTTTAGCCTGAATGTACGTCTCAATTCACTTTTTATTACTGAGTCTTCAAAAACATTGGTGAAGTACCATAGTGGCTAAGAAGACCAAGGAAAATGAAGTTGATATATAATCAGAGCAGGGCCCTCCGTGTCTGTAAACTATAAGAACAGTGAGAGAGAAAACTATATTAAATGTCCTGTTTATCCTTGGTCATTTTCCATGTGTCAAGAATTCCATCCTCTGTGAACACATGGAATTGGTACATTGTCACATTGAAAACACAATGGGTCAAGACCCATGATATCATAATTTCTTGAGAAATTTTCTGTTATAATAAGTAAAAGAAAGAAAGGGAGACCTGAATTGTTCTGTCATGAGAATTTTTGTGTGTTTACTGTTTTGTAGTACCTACATAAGAAAATAATGAAGAAATTCCTCTCAGTGCCCCAAATAAGAAAGAAAAGATTGTAAAATATCAATCTTAGAAATAAAAGAGAGAGGCAGGTCAATGAGAGGAAGAGAAGCAGGGAGTAGGCTTTGCCCAAAAGGCTGGATAATTGAAATAAAAAAAAAATCATTTTTGTCTGCCATTGAACAGTTGGGATGGAGGTACCTGTGAGAGGAGGGAGTGCCTCAGATCTTTCAAACAGTTCCAGTAGAGATGTCCAATCAGTAGAGGATGGCCATTTTGACTTTAATTCTTCATTTTTGTACCGAACAGTATCTAACTGTTACTTATGTTATCAAGGGCTGGAAAGAGTCCAAGAAAAACATGGACTCTGTTGGAAATTCCCTCAGGCTGGTATCTGCAACTTGGAGTTCTGAACCTTTCTTTTATCCTCTTAAAAATATAATTAAAAACATATAATTAATTTGGGATCTGTCGAGGAGAAGCTGAGTCTCCTCTGACACTTACACCAGATTCTCCTGAGACGTTTGAAATACATGGTATTTTTGACTGGTATATGCAGATAAATGAACTGTCTATGTTATTCAAATACCAAGTAATTTAAGGAAACTTGAAGGCAAAGTTCCAACCGTGAAAGATATATATTACATATTTTATTTTTATTATGTATGTGTCTGTGTATTATTTCTGTATGTATATTTATATTATACATCTTTGTTGTGTATATTTAGAAATAATTTCAGGAGAGAAGAATATTCTCATTTTGCCATCACATCTGCAGAATTATTTTTATTCTATTCCTTCCTGTGTGTACGGAAAGTGACCTGTATCTTAGCACTGTTTCACTCTTTCCTGTAAACTGTCCAATCCTTTCCATCTTTCCAGTGACCTCTTTCTATTTTTCTTTCCTTCACTGTCAGTGTTCTCTTTCTAGTGGACCAGTCCCATGAGCAATTACTGCAGCTTTTGTAACTCTAAATAGTTTTAAGTCCTTCCTCAGATCCTAAATCCCCTTAAACTACCACCCTACTCCTATAACTCCTTCCATTGGCAACTTCTTTCTGTTCTTCCTAACTTCCATTTACTCCTCAACTTGCCCCATTCTACTTTCTATTCCCACAGCCCTACTGAAACAGTTCTTGCTTTCTTTACTAACTACACCCATGTTGCTAAATACAATAAGCAAGTTTTAGGCCTCATTATTTGAATCCTCAGCATCATACCATATGATTAACAAAGGATTCCTTGAAACATAGTATTTATTGGCCTCCACGTCACTACACAGTAAATGTATTTTCTAGCTCTTTCAAACTCCTTCTTGGTTTTTTGCTGATTTCTCCTACTCTATTCAATGATAATTAATGGAGTTTTCAAAACTACTCTGCTCATGCCTTTCTCTCTATTTGTTTAAATGTCATCTATATTCCAATTGATATTTCCAAACATAACTGCAAATTGGCGTCACTATTTGTATATCTCAAAGAAAACTGAAAGCTCACATGGCCAAAGCTGAACTCTTGATTTTGCTTCTCAAATCTCTTTCAGTTTTTCCCACTAAAGCATGTTCCACCTTTTTCTTCTGAAGTGTTCATATCTCCAAACTGGCCATCTTCCTTCACACTTCTCTCACCTGCTACTTCTGCCTCTCCCCACCTCCAATATCTAATCCAAGAACAGGTCCAAAAATGTATACCGCTAAGATCTATCATGAGTCTTTCCTTTTCATCTGTATCTACGGCATTACCCTCGTCCAAACCAACACCGTCTGCCTAGACTCCTATAAGAGCAACTTTCCTGGTGTTTCCAGTTTCATTCTTGCCTCCTCTTTCCTCCTGTCTTTAAACTATTCGCCCAGAGAACCTAAAGTAAGATTTTAGTATGAAAAATAAATCATACAACTCCCATCTTAAAATCCTTCAGTCACTTCTCTTTTTCTGTAAAATAAAACGCAAAATTGTTAATATGGTCCATAAGATCCCACATTTCTGGTCCTGCCCAATCTGCCTCTCCAACATCCTACTGTGCAACTCACAGCCCGTCAGCCACCCAGAACTCCCTTCTGTTCCTTAAATAAATCAACTTTTTCCATCCTCATGATTTTTCAACATGTGTCTTCTCATCGAAAATTATTTCTTGCAGATATTCTCTGTCTCAGTTGTACGCGATTCTACGTCTCATCACAAATTCCACTTAATGGGACCACTCTTAGTTTTCATTTAATTTAAGTCCGCCTGTTATGAGTGTCCATTGCATTCTATGCTTTTCCTTCACAGTACTCATTAACGCTTTTCATTTTTTTTCTAATTACCTAATTTTGTGGATATTTTAAAAAAATACTTTCTCTTAGTTTACTAGTTTCAAATGTCAGGGGCTGGGGGTTTTGTTATTGTTGTTTATCATGGTGTAATCTCAGCAAGTCAATCAGAACCTTGATTTACAGATGGAGCTTTGCAACCAAAAAATACTGAAGAAATACATGGACATGTTTATGGGTATGTCTATTCTTATATAACTCAGTAGTTATTTAAGACTATTTTTAAAACAGTTAAGTAGCATGGGAGTCCATGGAAAAGATGAGACTAGAACATATTAAATATGTAATATCACAGGGTATTTTTTTGGTATAAATGTCAGCAATGTTTCCCCCCTAAATATCTCTAAGTGTATTGTTATAAAATATAAGCAACAAAGAACAAATGAAATGTTAGAATATATTTAGCCATGCTCAATATTAGTAGTTTTCCTTTTCTGCAATCAAAGGTACTATCACTAGCAAGGTATTTCTTTAGCATTTATCATTGTCTTAATCATTATTGTTACCTATTGTTGTAACAGAGAGAGTACACAGCCCCTCAAAAAATCAAGGTTGTCAGACAGAACTGCTTTCTTTCCTACTAAAATTTATACTTTGAGATTCTTATGTTCTATATTCAATACTAATCCTTTAATGCATATGAAAGCTGTGCTTCCTAATTTTTATATAGCAATATTTACATTGTAAACGATGATTTAGGAAAACATATATATATTATACTTTTTTCCCTCCTAGAGGCCCCTAGACCCACACTCACAGTCCAGGGGCACCTGGCCTCAGGGGCCAGGCCAGGTGCCCCTGGACTGACTCTAGGCCAAAGGCTGTGCAGAGGCAGGATGGCCCAGGGCCATAATGGCAAGTAAACTGCTCATGCGCAAGCAGCAAATCTACAGGGCAGTCACGCTAGCTTCTGGCGAGGGCTCCTGGGGCGTCAGTCGATCTCACCATTCCATTGCACATCCTTGGGGCCAGTTTTTCCTCCCAGCAGCTGCGAGGTGTCTAGAATTCGTCCCAGAAGACCGTCGCTGCCTGTTCCTGGAGCCTTTCCACTGGAGAACAGCCCCAGGGCTTTGGTCTCTCTTTCTGACCCAGCCCAACTACCAGCACTCTGACACAGGGGAGCTGGCCTTTCAGCCCAAGCCCATCCATCAGGAAATGTTCTCCTGTTTTGAACACCATCGGGGAGACCTAGGGTCCGAGGCCGGGGCCTGGTCCTCGTGGGTGACGTGTGGGACTTCCCAGGAAGGCAAATAGAGTGCAGTTGGAGACCATAGGTGTCTTCAGGTGTGTCGAGGCAGTAAGTGCGTGTCCTGATGGAAGGGCAGGAAGAGGATGGGCTCGGATGCGCTGCGCATCAGGCTCCGCTCAGTTGAACTCAACCAGACAAAAGGCGCTGCTGCCTCTGCCACACTTCCCGGAAGAAGCCGGATCTCGCGGGTTCTCTGGAGTCCTAGCCGTCTCCGGCATGTCGCTCCCCTGCTCCTCCAGCCATATATACAGAGATGAATTTGTCTAGGTCGTGAACATGAAATATACTTTAAATAATTAATAGTAGAATGAATTCAGCTTAAAAGAGATAGCATGTTTTCATCTATTATAACAGGATGTGTGCTGTATATCTGGTAATGTCGAGGATGCTATAATATTGACATTACAAATTCCATTACTCCATTCCTTCTTTCATAAATTTCCTGTAGATAATAGTATTGAGTTTCTTCTGCGTGGTAGAGCCTGGGAACACATTGAGACTAGCGTCTGCCCTTAATATTTACATTCTAGGAAAGTATTTTAGCTTACCACTTTATAGAAAGGAATTGGGCAGTATATAGAATGAGCTTTAAAAGTGGTCACTAGTAATTCTATTTGCAACAATACATCCTATGAAAGGATGTGAAAAATGATTTAAATATGTTGATTTTTGTCATTATATATGAGAAGAATTTTGAAAAAAATTATTTAAAAATGCTTTATAAGAGAATAGATTAAGGACGTTTGATCAAATATTCTGCCAAAACAAAACAGCAATTAATGGTGCTGCAGGCTAAAGCATCCGCATCATGAGGATTATGATGGAGGCATTATGATGTTTATGCACAACATTAATGTTTAGGAAAATGCTTACGAAATAAAGTAAATATATATTTGATGCTGAATTAATGTAAAAATAAAAAAATTAACGTAAAAATAAAAAATAAAAGAAATAACAAAATATATATATATATAAATACTGGGAGGAAACACAGCAAGATATCTTCTGATGTTAGAAGTGGGTGATTTATTTATAAGATTTTCTGTATTAAAATAAGGCAAGGTAATATTTCTGAAATTCCTGATCTCTAAAAATAACCTATCTTCCTTCTATTTTCTCTTATAAGAATATGTAACGTTGTCTCTGTTTTAAACACTCGATTTTTTTTTCCATTTAATAAAATATTATTTGGATTATAAAGTAGTAACAAGGCCAAGACAAAGAAGTCACTCATAAATAATGATTATTGAGCATTCACTACATATAATGTACAGTATAAAACAAAGAATTAGGAATACTTTGATATGGTTTTTATTTTTAAGAAAAGTTTTATAAACAAAAACCCCACTCATCCTCAAAGCAATGGTTTAGCAAGCTACTTCAAAATGGGCTTTTGTTGTGAATACATTTGCTCATTGTGTACCTGAAGTTAATTTTAAAGAATATTGAAGAATTTTATAAGCACCGCATGAAATGTGATTTTTCTTGAATAACTTTTTCTTTTCTGGGAAATAAAAAAAGATTGATACGTTGATTACTGTAATTTTTATGTCAATCACAGTAATTCCATATTTCTTGATTTTTCCTCCATTTATTTATTGGTCATAACATAATTTATTCTTAAGCAATGAAAGAATATATTTTCATCTTTAAACTCACAAAGCTAATGGAAATGTGTTAGAATTGTCTAGCTATTTTGTGTTTTCGCTTTTATGTTTTACTGAAAGCCCCATACTCTTTTTATGAAGAGTTATCAAAATTACATAAGGCATCATTTTTATATGTTCTCCTCACAATACACCCTAAAGCCTGATTAAATAAGACTACTCTCTCCTTAGGAAAAATTCCTAGACTGAAAGAACCTGAATGCATCCAGACCCCGGTAACTTCTAGATTTCCACAGTCTGAAATATTAAATTACCCTGAAGACTCAGCCCATCCCCCACATAGTGGGCTCTGGCCAGTACCTGTCCAACAGACAATTCAGTAGCTCTTTATAATATTGGCTGTGGCAATATCTGACCACGTGCCAGATATGTTCTAACTGGCTCCTTAGATAATTCCTTGTCACCCTGTCTTACCACCACTTTTCCCTGCAGTTGTGGTAACTATACCTTTCTTTGGGTCTTTTATTTTTGTTGGTAGAAAAATACAGATGCCTAGACCCCTCCTGATAAACTCTGATGGATACCACGGTTTGAAAGTTATTGCTTTAATCCCACTCTGATTAAAGAAAATAGAATTGCCAAATTAACTGCATTCCCTCTTCAGTATAGGTAGGTAAATTTTTTTGTGATTAAAATCCTACATTATTTCAAAGATTACATGATTGCCAATGAGCTGACCACTAAAACATGATTTTTATAAAAAGATTTCTTAAAAAAATATTTGTTTGTATGATGGTGTTCCAAAAGATTACTCAACAACAGAGATTTAGTTACTGAAGCAATTATTAAACTAGTGACGTTTGTCCCCTGGGAACCAACATGGGGAAATAATGGTTCAAAATTGTAGCATAGATTCTATTTTTCAACAACCTATATCATTTAATTTAGGCAAATTTAATTTAATAAATTAAATAAATAAATTTATTTTTAGCTTAATTTAGCTAAATTTAATATTCCATATATTAAAAAATTCCATGTACTAAAAATATTCTGCAATTTAACGAAACCATGTATAAAATCTATGCAAAAATATGTATTGAAGTTTAGTTACTGGGGCTAAGAAAATTAAATGCAATGAAGATTCAAAATAAAGCATGGATCTGCATTTTCCCCACTTTGTGTAGATAAACAGTAGTCATATAGTTCTTGCACACTGGGACTTGAATGACTCCTTTATGATTTTTTTTTAAATTAGTATCAAATTAGGCAATTATAAGACTATTCAGCAGTTATCTATTTACTAGATGATATTGGCTGAAATGATTCTAAAATATTGCAATGATAATTCAATATTTTATAAGACAGATTTAATTAATGGGATCTAGAAGTACTAATTAAATGTCTTGAATATAGTTATATTATTTTAACTTACTTTCTTGTGGCATTTCCAAAATTAGTACCCCAGATCATAATGCACCTATAAAATAAAATGTCTCACCACCTAAAATTGTAAAGATTAAAAGATACACAGAAAAAGGCAACAAAAGAAAATGAAACAAACCTATAAATGCATATCCATCATGTTTTTTTTTTCCATTATGGTTTATCACAGAAAACATATTAATCTGCAAAGGATATGTTAATATAACAATATTTTGCACATAGTAATCCATCATGTTAAACATTACACAAATATTTATTATTGCTTAAATATAACCATTTTTACATTTCTATCCAGAAATAACAATAAATAATACAATATTAAAAGAAGATAAGAAATCATTTTTATCTATTTGCTGAACTTAACCTAATTTTTTTTCATTTTTCTACTGGTTCTAGAAAATTGATTTGTTATTTGGCAGTTAGCGTGTAAACAAGTGTAACTCTTCATATTCTAATTGTAATTTTTTAATGCAACATATAGCTGAGACAATTCATAAAAATATAGAATTTGAAATATTAAGGTATGTGACACTAATATGTGTTAGTATCAGCTTCAAACATAATGGATATACACTCAAAACATATAATTCATCCAATATTTAGCTGTTATCTATGCAGTTGTTTAAACTACTTTATAATCTGTCATTTCTATATATATATTATATAATACACTTCTATCTTTTGATATGATAAAATCTATGAATTGCTCTATGCTTAATACAATATGTTTTTCTATTTGTACTAAACATAATTGTCACTATTTTAAATGGTTCATCTTCATTTTGATATGATTTATGAAATATTAATGAAATTCTTCATTATATAGTTGATACTGATTCTAGTCCCTCCAATAACTCTTAATTTCTATTTTTTAAATTATGAACTCCAATATTAACTTGACAGATACAAAGCCCAAATTTCTGTTCTTCTGTACTTATTTCTGTCCTTGCTTTCAAAAAATTCTAGTTAGAAATGTAGTGAGTAGGCAATGATTCAGGTAATAATATATAAGGGTTATCTAAGGGAAATAAATATGTTCGGCTTTGCTTCCAACATGATTCTTGACAAGTATACTGTTGTGTTTTTACATACACAAACAAATGCATGCACATTTCCCTCTAATTATGTATTAGGTCTATTTATTTATATAATAATTATATCTACATATTAACATACTTTTCTATGTTATTATTAATACAGAATATTATTATATAATAATTTATAGTATATAGTAATTGTATATTGTATATAATAATATCCTATATAATGTTAATATACAATGTTATTATTACTAATTCTATATATTATTATTAACATGACACTTTTTGACAGACATGTTCATAAATTTACCTGTTGTTATTGAAATCAATTTTCTTGTTTTTGCATAATCATATAATTTGGGGGGCATTATTTAAATGTATTCATTATAATCTTGATATTTTACTACCCATAAATCTTACAGTTATGTAAAATCTCAATTATTTAATTGTGAATTCTTTCTTTTTCATTAAAAAATATTAAAATATGACTAGGTATGTCCATAGGAAACATCACTATTTATACAGCTTCTTCAAAGTAAAAATAAGTTTGTGATGTTTCTCTATGTCAAATTCATAACGTGAAGATAAACATCTTTCATTATTTCATGATGAGTATGTTCTGAACACACACACACTTAGATGGATGAAAGGATGAATAGATGATGATGATGATAGGTAGGTAGATAGATAGATAGATAGATAGATAGATGAATAGATAGATAGATAGATGAATATAAATAGATATTCTGGAGTGGAATCTCATTGAGTATTTTTAAAAATTCCAATTAGATCATATAATTTCTTTACATGTTGTTTTTCTTTCAGCCACATGCACATGTAGTATTTCAAATAGATATAAAAGAGAAGTTGAATATGATATCACCTTATAAAATTATTCTGTTGTGTGATGACTAAAGGCAAAAACTTACAATTCCTGGTTAACATAAAATATTGACCATTTTAACATCGGCTGACATGCTATTCTTTCTTATTACGTAGCAGCTTGCTAGTGTGTATTTCCCAACGTAAGTAATTTGATTATCTGGAAGTGCAGTTATAAAAAAGCAACAACTTGTATAGGTATTTGCTTAGTTTTTAATTGATTTTAAAAATCATATGAAAACTCAAACTAAAATCAGGTACAAAAAGGTTACATATATTAATAAGCTAAGAAATATATGGAATGTTAAAACTTAAAGAGAGACTAAAGAAAATAATTGTTTAAAAGAATTACTAATGATATGCAAATAAGAGTAGGACTAAACTCATACAACATCCTTCTCTCTTTACCTAGAGATAAAAAGTTATTGTTTGTACAATTATTAATTTTTCTAATTTCTAAATAATTTTCAAAATTACTAGGAAGTCCTTGATTTCAAATTATTTTCTACTTATCATCCCTTTGTAAAAAGATATCAATAATTACATGCATGTGAACACATACTGAGAGATTTTTCTTAAGTCAAATATAGGGAATATCAAATTCACTATACTTGGGGAATCATTACAATATTTTAATAAGAAATTTCAGTCATTGAAAGTTTTAGATTAAGATGTCATGATAGATTTCATGACTCGTGAATTTAAATATATATGTACATGTATATAAACTGAGTTTTGAGTTGGATTTTATTCTTTTACTTAGTAACATAATAAAGAATCAAGTTATGCTTTATTTTATATATTCTTATACTTTACCTAATGAAAATAAAAGTCCTGGAAAGATATGATACAGTAAAGGTTTTATATAGATATTATTAATCTTGTTTAGGAGGAATTTTAAACGAGGTAATTACACTGACAAAATCTTTTTGAAAGATGTTATTTACACTTGTATCGATTCTTCTAAGACTTATGTAAAAGGATAATGTAACACATTCCTTATTAAATGAAGATAGTCTAACCAAAAGCTAATAAAAGTTAGTTATTTTAATTGCAAAATCACCCAAGCTTTAATGACTGCTAACTCATCAGATCACTGAAAATGCTAACAGAAATCAAGACTTTTTTAAATCAATATTTATGTGATATAATAGGTATTTAAAATCTAGATTATTAATGCTTAAAATGGAGGCGAGTTTCTGGAGGGCTATTTTATTATTGAGAACATACATCAACAGGGCTATTGGAGAATCTTGCTGCCTGTGAGAGATTATTCACTATGTCTCATTTACTGCTATCTATTTTAATTATAATCCGGAGACACCTAATCAAGCGTTTTCCCTAGCTAAACAAACCACTTAGATCAGACTGCGTTCCTCCTGAACAATTTGCTCTCCTTCCAGAAGCTGCAAACGGATCTTTAAACTTCAAATAGAGGTTATGCAGGAAGGTCAATCTTTATCGATTTAGCCTGATCTTCCAGACGGTCCTCTTATTTACCAAACAAACTTCCTAAATTAGTAAAGATATGGCTTAAACATTCTGTGAACTGTCACGTGTGTATTTTTTAAGTGAAGTAAAGTCTGTGTAGCATGTTATGGGGAAAATCAATTTGATCCAGCTAGGCTTCAGTTTCCTCACTCTAACTGAATCTAATCAGGAACTTTTGTTTTTCAGACATCTTTCAGACCATAGTCAATAACAACTCACCTACTCTGGACTTAAATAAAAAGTCTGTATGATTTTTTTTTTCCCCAGAGTGAGATTGTGGTCAAAGACGATCTAAATATTCTAGCATTGTTGACACAATTTTTTTCTCTGAATGCAGTTTTCTTCTGTTAAGGCCTGTTCTTCATGACCAATATCAACTAGGTTTTAGCATGGGAATTGCCTTTTCTTACATATCTAGTTCGGTTTCACTGTAATAAATACAGGAATGATGCTTTAGGAATGATATATGACTTATGTTGTTACATTAAAATGTGTGGAAGAGGAACATTTGTAGATTACATAATAATTTATCACTCTTCCATCGCTGCTGGAATTCACTATTACCCTTGGATTATGCATGAACTCTCTGCTTACTCAATTGTTATTTTTCATCAGTTTACTTATGATAATATTTTTTTTACTTCACAAACTGTATCTCAGAACAGAAAGCCCATAACCAGTCCTGGATACTGGGACTTGAGTGGGCTCCAAGTTTACTGTCTGACACAGAGCCACACCTCTGGGTGTCTATTCAAAGAATGACTCATAGAGACAGTCTGAGAGCTGTAGAGGTCACTTGGTTTGTAAAATGTTGAAATATTCCACCCTGACTCATTTAGGTCATAATAGAATTCTCTTTTTCCATGTAATTGGAGAGCTTCAGAACTGCTGTAGAAGTATACACAGCCAATGACCCAAGTAGTATATAGCATCTACCGAGTGCAAAAATATTTTATACTTGAAAACCTTGTCCTGAAAATTGGAGTGGTATTTGGGATTCTCACAGCACAGAAATCACTTAGAAACAAGTTGTTCAAAGAGTAAAGCTTTCACCGTGATTGTGAAAGTATGGTCAGGGTTTTATTCTCCTGAGGAACGAAATGTTTCCTCCATCTTGCAGTACCAGCAATTTCAGATAATTTATATGGCTCTCCTTAGAGGAAGCAGACAATAAATTTTGAGACGGAGAATTCAGGAGATGGGGATATTTGGAAGTACTTGGAGCAGAAAATGAAAATTGGAAAAGGAATGATGAGCCTTCTGAAGATGATTTGCAATGTATCTTTTTATTTTCATTTTCACTCTTATGAATAAGAGTTTGTTGCTGAAAGCTTACTAATAGCTATGTGCAACTGAAGAAAGAGAGCAGACTTCTGAAAATTCATACAAAACAGTTTTAGGAGGAACTGAAGGTGAAATACTCTGTGGAACATGAAAGAAACCGGAGAACAAAAATCAGTCATGAGAGCAGAAAAGAGGAGCAACGAGGGACAATTTCTGTCTCCACAGTCAACAAACTGACACAAATAAAAGTTTTGGTGCTAGGAATTCTACTTCCAAATTCAGTTTGCTATCTAATATATTTTCTGTATGTGAATCAAATCTTTCTATATACAATATAACAAAAGTTCATTCCAATTCTTAAATTGGTAGAACCTTATACTTCAGTGTTCCAAGTGAATAATGTGGATGATGTGATGAAACTTGTGTTTAAATTGTGGTTAACATGAGGGTAACATGAGCCCAGGAATATCTGAATAGAGATTTAAAGGATGGGTCTTCAATAAAACTTTTTTCATAAGTTTTGAAAATTCTGTTTCAATATTTACTGGACAGAGACTATTTTTTTATGTTCCCTTTTTCTGCAACTGTCATTTACAAGGAGAAAACCCGATTCTTGAAATATAAACAGGGATTTTCCATTAATAGTAGAATTATTTGCATTCATCAAGGATGTAGTTTTAGCACACTTTTTTCCCCAAAACTGGTTACAACTTTCCTCAGTCACCTGAAGATTAATCCTTGAGATTGTCTTTTAAATTTCCTGTTACCAATACTTTTTCCTCACAGATCATCCCATTTTTATTTATTGATGGATTAAATGTTATCTCTTTTATTTGACTATATCTTACTACTATCTACTAAAGAAAAGACAGGCTTTCAAATTTCTCCAAATTCTCATGTCTAAATTATTTACATCCAGTGTTTCAAAACTCTAATACTAATTATAATGTATAACATGGATTTTACTTACACACAGTCACATATTTATAGGCAAGACAAAGCCAAAAGTTATGTTTGAAACTTGTTTAAAATATTTTGTCATTTATAGTTATCTTATAAAATTATATCGCATACATAATGTAAATTGCTCGGCAAGCTCTAGATTCTGGTATAGGTTTTCATTTTTTAAATAATCCTTGTTCTGTTCAGGAAGGAGTGAGTAGATCATTAACAAAATAAGTCAGCTCTCTTAATTACTGCAATAAAGAGTTAAGAATAGCTCTTTAAATAATTGGTTTAAGAACAGTAATTATTTTCTTTTAATCATTATGATGAAAGTACATCTGTCAAAAAAAATTAACTTTTTTTGCCTTTTTCTTAAAAACATTGAGAAGTGGAACACAATGTTATTCAATGCTGGGAACTTTTTATAATCACTCTATAACCCTTATGTATAAAATATAGTGAAAATAACAGAATAGTAAGGAAGTTTAGGATTTTAAAATAGCTACAAAAATATGATCATTCACGTTGCTAGGAAATTCTCTTTGCTAAATTCGTTCTAAAAATTGATAAAGTTTCTCATAGAAGAAAAGAAATAAGTTTACAGATAAGTTCATCTGATGTAGTCTATTTGATATACTAATATAGATATCCTATCTGCTTTTCAAATGTATGAGAATTAACTATTTTCTCAATTCTTTACAGAGAAGTTGTTTACTTAAAACCTCTGTCTCTGTTTAATTGATCTGAAATTGAGAAATCTTTTCTATGAACTATGATAAAGACAAAAATAGCTATTTATATAAATTGATTTTTAAAACCTGATTCTTAAATATAGTACATTCTTTGGCTATTAATTATCACAAAGACCAAAATTAATAGTTATGTGAACTTTCTATTAAATGTGTATTTGAAAATAGATAAATGCTATAGATTGAATGTTTGTGTCCCCCAAAATTCATATGCTGAATCCTAACCCCTACTGTGATGGTATTAGGAGGTGGGGCATTTGGGAGTTGCTTAGGACATGACAGTGAATCCTTCATGAATCCGATTAGTGTCCTTATAACAGAGACCCCAGACAGCTCCCTCACTCCTTCTGTCATGTGAGGACAGAGCAAGACTAAGACTGCTGTCTACGAACAAGGAAGAGAGTCCTCACAAGTGCATCTTGGATTGCCCAGCTTCCAGAAACCTGAGAAATAAATTTCTGTTGTTTATAAGCTACTCAGTCTATGTATTCTGTTATACCAGCCTGAATGGACTAAGACAGTTAAATGATTTTATTTCTTAATTTATCTCTATGAAACTACTAACTGAAAGGTAGTATAATCAAGTTAGACTAGTTTTACTAATCGGAGATTCTACTGAAGGTTTGAGAAGTGATTATCATCAATATCTGCTATGGGAAATTTGAGATATTAATGGTGATTTAGAGATTTTCCAAAAGTAAACTCCAAACATGGCACAAGTAGCACATTTGAGATGTGATCCCTGAATGCAGCAATCAGAGAGCAGGACAGTGAGATGGAGAAGGAGGGACAGACAACACAGTGTGGTTATTGAACTGGGTATCACCGAGTCACTAATGCTCAGTATAATGCCTCTAAATTTTGCTCCAAATGAACCTTGGAATTGTTTCTCCAAAGGATAGAAGGCTGGAAATTTAGCCACACTTTCCTGCCCCTCACTGTTTGAGAATTGACCTAGGGGATATTAAACTCTCTGCACTTTGTAACTGTTGAAAAAGCTACCTGGGCTTCAGAGAAAACTCCCCAGCAGAAAGCTGAGTGACCCTGCAGGTACCTACTGTGGGAAATTGTCTCTGTTTACAGGAGAGGTCCATTCCAGCTGAAGCTGAAGTCCATGCCGGGTCAGGGAATGTGGAGCTGCACACAGACGTGGTCTATTGGACTGAATTTTGGGCATGATTAAAGTAATGAAAAAATTACACTAAGGAAAAAAAACGATTATAGGTTTTAACATATACTTCCCTGGGAATATGGGCTTTTTCATTATTCCTCATTAGGAAAAAGGATACTCTACATATTACTTTTATCTTCACAGTTCACTTTTATAAATCATGCTTTATTGTGAGTTTTAGAGTGTATCCCCTTTGTTTTAATGGATACCCTTATTTTTTTATAAATTTTTCTTTATAGATTGTTTTAGTGAATTCAAAGGTTATCTTCTCCCTCTTGATGGTAACAAGAATTTTATCATATAATTGTCCGCTGAACACTACCCATCTTTTTGCTGTTACTGAAAAATTATAATTTTGTATTTTCAATAGTTATTGTCATTGTGTTAGTCACTTGTTGCTGCATTAAAAAAATACTCCAAATTTTAGCAGCTTAAAACAACAAACATTTATTATCTCCAAGTTTCTGTAGGTCAAGAATGTGGGTGTGGCGTAGGTGGGTGCCTCTGGCTCAAGGTCTTTCAAGCTGTTATTCATGGCTTTGGCCTCATCTGAAGGCTTAATTGAGACTTATCTGCCTCCAAGTCACTCACATGGTTGTTGGCAGATCTTGGTCCCTTGACACTTGGATCTATACACAGGGCTTCCTTACAACACAGCAGCTCGCTTTTTGAGTATGAGACGCAACAGAGAGCAAGAGAGAGAGCAAGTCTAGGGCAGCAGCCACAGTCATTTTTGTAGCCAAATCTCAGAAACAACCTTCCATCACTTCTGTCATATTAGAAATGAATTAAAATTCTAGCCCACACTCAAGAGGAGAGAATAGCACAAAAGTATAAATACTAGGAGGACAAGAGCATTGGGGGCCATGTTAGGCACCGCCTACCCCAATCGGTTTAATTTAATACCATTCAAATTTTAAATTAATTGACTCACAATTTTATCACTTTTTCCTGTATTTCGTATGTTCTATCTTAGTATATATTATTACTTCCTGAATATCTTCTTTAAATAGGTTAATACCTATGAGTAGTAAAACACTGTATCTTTATATGTCTAGAAATACCTTTATTTACTATTGATAATAGTTTGGCTAGTTAAAATTATCTTCTCTTGAAAAGATTCCATCTACTGTCATGGAAGGGAAATCTGATGTCAATCTACCTGTAACTCTTTTTTTAGGTATTTTGTCTTTTCTCTGAACATTTAAAAAATATTTTCATCATCCCTAAGTATCTGTACTTTTATTGTGCTTTGTTAGTTTTTCACTTATTACTTATCTTGCTCAGGATTAGGGAGTATCTTTTAATAAGAAAACTCATTTTTATACATCTTTTGGAGAATATTTCAGAAATTATTCCTCATTTTCTGTAGTACTCTGTTTTTCCTTTATAATCTTTTGCCTTTTCAAATTCTACACAATTGTTCAAAAATATCTATTCAGTGCTTACTATGCAACATGCACAGTTTTAGGTACCAGGAATACTGAAATGAAAAAAAAAAAAAAAAACACAGACAAGAGCCCTGCCCTCTCATTGTTTAAATTTTAGTTTAATTGAAGGTATTCTTTCATTAATTTCCTTTAACATCTTAAACATGCTTATTATAAATTATTTTTAATTCATCTTATAAAATTAATTTTCTCTGGCTTGACTTCATGTCCTTTAAAATGAAATTTTCAGGAAGGCTGATTTCTTGTCTGCTGTTTTAACTCTGTATTTATAGTTTCTGGAACAATCTCTGGCACATTTAGATACACAATAAATAATTGTTAATGGATAATTATTGATCATTGATTTTGTTAATTCTCTTCCGTACTAAACTATCTTTTCTTGTGTTCTGAAATTTTGGTTTGCAGGATTATGTTTTTAAGACTTTATACTTTTCAAGCAGTTTTAGGTTTACAGCAAAATTGAGAGGAAAGTGCAGAGATTCCCATATAGTCCCCACCCCCACACATGCACAGCCTTCCCCATTATCAACATCCTCTACCAGAGTGGTACATTTGTTACTGTTGGTGAACCTACATTGACACATCATTATGACCCAAGGCCCGTAGCTTACATTAGGGTTCACTCTTGGTGTTGAACATTCTAGGGGTTTGGACAAATGTATAATGACATGTATCCACCATTATAGTATCATGCAGAGTATTTACACTACCCTAAAACTCCTCTGTGCTTCCCCTATACCTCCCTCCTTCCACCTGCAGAATCATTTTTTTAAAGTTTATTATTTTTATGTGTCCACTTTCAAATATTCTTTTCTGCCTAGTCATTTAGCACTTCCTTCATTTAGCACCCTGAGTCCTGGATATAATGGCATCTCAGGCTTCTGTGCCAGAATAACATTGGGGATGTTACAGAACCAGATGCCCAACCACGTGTGACTTGATTCAGTTCTAGATGGAAAGTACTGAGTGTTTGTTCTCTCTGATCACTACAATCATGGTTGATAATAAAACTAAATCCTAAGGAAATGGGTTAATAGTTTTCTTTAGCCCCATTCTAGCCCCTGCTCTCAAGATGTGAGCTGGTTCTAGCTACACCTCTTGAGAGGAACAAGGTTCACTCCCCAGGACCTGAACTCCTGCTGCTGCCTACATCTTCACCCAGAGCCAGTGGCTTCAGCCGTGGTTGTGATTTGCATTTCTTCTACTCTCTATATGGCACGTTCATATCCCTGTATTCTCTTAAGTTTCAGTATATATTTCTGGTTATTTCTTTTATATACATATTTCGCCTGTTTTTGTGGTGTGTGTTACAGAGATGGTTTGCCAAACTGTGACTCACTACATCATTTTGATGTATTGTGAATGTTCAAGAAAGGTATATCATGTACAGTGGGTTGTTGACTTTAATGCAGTCTGAAACAGTTCTTCATGGGGAAATATCCCAGACTGCACATATTTTTAAATGGCTGCTGTTGACACTAAGGAGCCACTGATGGGTTGTGACTGCAGAGGTATGAGTATTAGATTGCAACCATGGAGAATAGATTAAAAAGGAAGAGTAGTATGCAGTAAGGAAACTTAGAAGGTCAGCCCAGCAGATAGCATAGCAGATGATAAAGATTTCAAGTGAGGGAATGGTGGGGGGAACTGATAGACAGAATTCGGATTCAAGGGGTACTTAGGAGGGTGGGAGGAATCTCAAGAGGATATTCAAGTTGATGGAAATGACAAGACTTGGCTTGTGTTATGTTTGCTTTAGGTCGTGATGAGTTGGGAGACAACGCCAGGCAATTGGCAATAGAGGTCTGTAAATAAGGAAACTTGATAAAAAATTTGAAGAAAAAATAAGAGCTATTAGTATTAATAATTTAAGTCATTAAAGTTAACCCTTTTATTCATTCAGTTTGCATGTATTAAGTATCTATCATCTGCCAGATACCTTTTAAGTGCTGGGGCTATAGCTGTAACTAAAACAGACCAAAATATCTGCCCTCATAAGCTTTTTATTCTAGTGGGGAAGACAGAAAATAAACATATAAGCCAGTGCATATTTACTTCAGATGATGAAAAATACAACTGTGGGCTGGCCCCGTGGCTTAGCGGTTAAGTGCGTGCACTCTGCTGCTGGCAGCCCGGGTTCAGATCCTGGGCGCGCACCGACCCACCGCTTCTCCGGCCATGCTGAGGCTGAGTCCCACATGCAGCAACTAGAAGGATGTGCAGCTATGACATACAACTGTCTACTGGGGCTTTAGGGGGAAAAATAAATAAATAAAATTAAAAAAAAAAAGAAAAATACAACTGAAAAAATAAAGTGAGAATGTTGCCATTTGGGGGCTTGCAGCTTTTTATTTTTATTTATTTTTGTTGTTGAGGTAACAGTGGTTTATAAGATTATATAAATTTCAAGTGTACATCATTATTTTTCAATTATTGTACAGACTACATCATGTTCACCACCCAAAGACTAATTACCATCCATCACTGGGGGGTCTTGCAGTTTTAAATAGAGTTGTCTAGAAAAGGTTCACAGATGAAGTATTATTATTTGAGACTTTATGGAAATAAGAGTCATGATAAGAAAGATGTTCTGGTAAAATGGGCTTCTTGCAGTAACCAGCGTGAACAGGGACAGAGGCATAATGAGATATGACAAATATGGTGGCAAAGAAAGAGGAGAACTGAGGGAGAAGGATGGAAAAGATTTTAAAAGGTATCTAATGTTGTGCTGAAAATAGGCAATTTTTTTGATGATTAAGTTTTAGTTAGCAACATTTGAGAGTCTAATTTCATAGAATTATCATATTTGAAAACTAAATTTCAATGGTATACGATATAATTTTCTAGAAGTTAGTAAAAATTGTTTTGAGAGAGTTGACCAGATATAAAAATATACTAATAAGCTACAGTATTAAAAATGTGTGATACTGGAAGCAGAATGAGCGAAAACAAACAGACCCATAAAGGGGAATTTACCATATAATAAATAAGGTATTTCAGATCACTGTTGCAAAGATGGAAGAGTCAATAAATGGTGTTAACATTATTTATTCATTGGAAAAACATCATAACAGATCCCTACATCACACAATTCACAAACATATATTTTATTTCAAATAGATAAAGGAGACAATACACACAGGATAATACAATAAGTCCAATAATTTCTAAAAGAATATTGGAAATGGAAAAAAAGATGGATAAGTGATTACTGAGTTAGTCCACCAGAGAAAACTAAACAGTATTTAAAAGCAAGAATGGATAAGAGACACAGGAAGGTGGTTTGTATCTCCAATTCTCAGAACGATCCAGAACCAGTGACATATACCTCTAAGGTGGAATATGATGGGGCTGAAATGAAAAGATTGGTTGAAAGTAGATATAAGATAGATAAAAATATAAAATACATATCAGATTACTAGAACCCTCCTCCCACACAGGAAACTCTACTAAGCCATGCAACTATAGCTACTCCTGCTGTAGCTATAACTATAGCTAATCCTGCTGAAGATTGCAGGATTTTTTTGTAGAGAGATGAAAGCCACGAGGCTCAAAATTCATGAGCACGAATCACAGCAAAGGACCATGTAGAGTTGAAATACTGAAAACAGAATTCTGGGATGTAAAGCTAAAGTCAAAATCAGTCAAAGTGAAAGTCATCAGTCGACTGATGAGCCTCTCCACTCCCAATGCCTCCCTTAGCTTCAAGAACCCTGGCAGAAGATTGGCGTGTCCTCCAAAGGAAGATCACCAGTCCGAGAGAAAAGATCCGCCAGGGACTGATGTTTCGGACCCTCCAGGGAACTGATCAAGCCCATACCCTAAACAAGGATTGAAGAAAGACTCGTAAGAAAATACATTATTTCAAAGTTGCAAGAGACCTGAGATGAAGAGAAAATCTTTAAAGCTCCTAGAATAAAGTACAAGCCATGATAAATATTTGTGGATTAGATAACTTTGTACTACTCAATAACACATGATGACATCAGAGAAATTCATTCATATTCTGAAGGAAAATTATTTCACTTTCACATTATATAACCAAATTGTTATTACTATGTCAGGACAAAATAAAGATATTTTAAGTTTAGAAGTTCACAAAGAATTATCTCTTATCATCAGAAAGCCAATGGAAGTTAGGTGTGGCAAAATTGAATGAAAGAATAAATCAAGAAGGAACAAGACATAATGTGCTAGATTCCCTTGCCCTTGGGAGGATTATTCTTCTCTCTCCACACAGAGGGCTTTGTCGTGTGGCCTGCTCAGGCTAATGGCGTTGACCAGAAGCAAAGTGTGGTCACCTTTAGAAGAAGATTTTTAAGCCACTTTTAGTGCCGTTTATTCATGTTAAAGTTTATTTGGAATGAAAGATGCAACTTCCGCTTTCAGGTAATTTTCTCTATCATAAAAATAATCATGAATTGTTTCTTATTAGATCAAAACATTTTCTGAACTTTATAATTCCATAACAAAACTGTTTTTAGAGGACATTGAAGGTATGGCAGGTAATTAGCCTAACTAGAGATTTTCTTATTATTTTGGCTTAGCTCTTTTTCTGTCTCCACTTAATCATCTCTAAAACTATGGATTAATGTGGAGGCACTTCTGTTTTGCTCCAGTTTCATAAAGAAATTCAGTTATGAGTTTTATTATATAATACAGGTCCTTTTGCAATATAATTCTTGATTCATACAAGGACCAATTTTATTTTAGGTTATTTTGGATATGCACATGAACACCAGAAACATATACCTTCTCGTTTTCTATTCTGTACCTAATTATTTTCTGACTTAGAGAATAGTTCTTTTATAATGAGCCAACACTGGTTTTAGGCAATTGAACATTAAAGTGTGTTTATGATCCTTGCTAATAACACATTTTATTACGCATCGAAAAAGGTTTCTTTTATTTATATTTTATTTTTGGATGTGAGGCAGTGGCGATTTCTTTTGATTTTTCTTTCCTTAAATGTAAAACCGAGATATGTATTCACTATTAAAAAACCATATTTAAACTATGAGAGGATAATTATAAGATGGGGGAGGAGAAATCAGAGTGTGATTATAGTATTTTACTGAGAAGAATGTTGGAATTCAGGTGAGAAATTTCCTAATTTCGTAAGGCTTTTCTATGAAATTTGATATGTCCCTTCCCATTCAATATTACCGAGTCCTTTTCCTAAAACATTGTAGGCTTCTCTTTCCACACCCTCCCCCACTTTAAGCCAACAGTTGATTGACATCCTCAAATGCAAATCATTTGGTTGCCAATCATTTAAAGAAATATATTTTAATCTAAAAAAGTTTTCTATTTCAGTTAAAAAAATTCCTCAGTGTTATATTCAGACATTTGTCAGTGGTTAGAGATCTCATATTCTCAAAAGAGATTTTTTGTGAAAATATTTTTAAATTCACCAGATAACATGAGAAGTAAGTTTTAAAATGTCAGTTGTACAATGCTTAATTCATTTATCTTTTTAGAATTGAACCTTTAGAAAAATTTATTACCATAATCCAATAATTAATATAATGTGTTAAGTATGATGTGTGAAGTAAAATTATGAAGGACGCCTTTTCCTACGTTTTAACAAGGGTGAGTTTTAACATGTTTGCTCTACAAGCAAACAAGTTTTCCCACTGCAAATGTTCCTTTGCTTATAAAACTGTCTTCTTAGACTGTAGCTATAAACATTTATTTTTCTCTCAAGCATATGGTTACATTGCCTAATAGAGTTAGTTAAAGATCACTATATACTAAAGTTGTAAATATGTTTGGACAGTACTTATAAATTCTAGAATGTATTGGTAAGGAATTGTGTGAACTGAAAACCACTTAAAAACCTATCAAACTGTATAGCTGGGTATAACATATATACATGCATATATGAATGCGTGTATCCATACGTGTGTGTGACCCATCAGAATATGGTTGATGCGGCTGTGAACCAATAAAATATGAGACACACCAAGAATGCCCAGTTTCTCCAATTAATATAAAGGCCCACTCTGCCAGAAAATATCAAGCGGTGACTATGCATCTTTCTGGAGTGTGCTGAGCTATTGGCAGACCTTAGGGGTTCAGGCCCCTTGTTAATGTTAGAGTGAAGACATCTGTAAGTGGAGACCACTAAGCAAGCCAGCTGAGAGTGAATGGTGGCTGAGCAAGTGAGAGAAGACCAGCTGATCCCTCCACAGGTACTCTGCGCCTTCTGCTCTCCTTACCAGCTTGCTTGCTCATGGTTGCCATATTGCTTGTTGAGGAAAATAAGTGAAAATTTTTTGAGCAAAGTGGTGACTGTGTGCAATTCCTCTTGCGTATGTATTACTCATATGTCAACCCAGAATCCAGATTCTTGTTTTAACCTTAAGATATAATTTGGCTCATTTAGTGATTAATTAATTGAAAGAATTTTATCATTTGACTTCCTGAACTTGTCTAATTTTGTTTTTATACATTTTGCCAAGATCTAACAGGAAAAGAAATTCTAAAAATTATATTCAACTGTGATTATACGAGCAAAGTGGATACTGAACTACATAATCAACAAAACAACAAAACTAAATCTCTTACCACTACAAAACACTCCAGTCAGTTTTTTTCCACCTAACTACATTCCTAGAGGTTGTGTGTGTTTAGTACACCTCTAGTTTCCAACATTCTGAAACAAAATAAAACAAAAATATGATAGGAGGCACATAACTTTTTACATTAGAATTGCTTAGCTTACTTCATTTGAAATATCTCATTCTTGTTCACATCCCCATTTAACGCATCTCAGACAGGGAACCAGTACCTAATCATGGTATTGTATAGGCTACTAAGCATATAAATCATGAATGTGAAAAAAAAAAAAAGAAATTTAATTCCTCATCCACAGATAAGAACTATACAACTATATATACAACATATATATACAAAGAAATAAGAACTATACAAAGAAAATGAGATAATGACCTTATGACAAACCAATATAAAATATGGATATTTTGAGTTGAATAACATTTTGAAGGACAAAGAAAGTGGTAAGCTACAAATTATTTGAGGAGGCAATGGACTGAAAAACAAGAGGGCATGAACTGAAGCTAAAGCTAACAAAGATAGTCCACCAGGGGGGTTCATGACAAATGTCCTCAGGCAGAGGGCGATTAGTGTGCAGAGCAACAAGCAATTACAAGCAAAGAACATCATTATAACATCTGACCACTGCTCCTCATATAAATGGATATAACTGGGTAGCAGAGTCTTTAATCCTCAAACCCTCATGTGTAAGCAGAAAGGCATAAAGAAGAGGTGTTTAAATTTTAAAAATATAGTACACTCTTCAAGTGAGTGATTGAACTAATCTTAAAATAAGAGGACATGTGAGTGTATGGTTGTATATGAAGAGAATAGTAATTACGGGCCATTAAAGTGTCGTTGTGATCAATAAACATTCTGGGGTAACGGCACTAACACAGATCAAGTACGTTGAGAGTAGAGATTGAACAGTGCTGAGAATGGCATGAGGAATGCTGCAAGAGCCTGGCCTCGGGGGCAACCCCACTATCTCCCTATGAGACCTACACTTTCAACATGAATTTTCCATCATTTAAAGTAAGATGATGTGACCATAGTAAAATAAATATTCCACACATTATTTTAAAGCAACCTATTAGCTTTAAACAATGCTAAAATTTTCAGGAACAAGCAGAGTCATGAAGAGACCAAATATAAGAGAAATAAATTTTGAAGAGGGGGTTGAAATTTGAAGCATTACCTACGTGTCAAGAATAAGGCTTCTGTAGAGGCCCTTGCGCAGCCATGGAGAGTGGAATGAATACGTGAAAGATGACTAAGAGACCTATAAGAGTGTTAGGATTTCCAATGATAGCAGTTACACAGTTCTGCATAAGACTGGCTCTGAAAGCTTATAAGGTTCTAAGAGTCTCACAAAGATACTAAAGTATCTTTGTATGAGTGATTCTCTTTCCCCGAACCCTACATCCCACGGATAAGATGATGATAAAAATGTCCATTAAATAAGCTGGAGAAGGATATTGCTTCTACTAGCTCCTGGGATGTTGTGAGTCCTGGAAAACCATGGAAAGCCTAGAAAGATGAATTCTGCAAACTGACATATGGCGATTGTAACGTGTAACGTGTTTTTACGCTTCCAGACAGTGGGAGTCGCACAGGCACAACTTGGCTCAACTGGCCAGATGCCCAGGCTAAATGCAGGTGTTAGGTAAGAGTAACTCCAAAGCTTTGCTGTGTTTATCAGGCATTATTTGAAAGATAGTTTTCTAGAGCTATAAAAAAAAGTGAAGAGAATAATGAAAATCCATTATGAGACGATTATGCAGAAACCACATATAACATGCTAAATATTGACTAGTTGAAATGGAAGAAAGGCGATTGTGTCTGGGGTAATACCCTGAGCCAATTGAAAGATAATATATCATCATTTTAATAAACAGAATACTATTTTAATGTTAAGTCATAGATCCAGCCGAAAAGCAATGGACATACAGGAAAGATTTCCAAACTATGGGAAATAAAAGTCTATTGGATGCAACTCTTCTAGTAAAAAGTTTCTTCAAAAATTATTTTTACTTAAAGTGTAGTCAGGTATTTAATGTTAATATATATTTACTGTAATCCAGATTTTCATCTGGGCACTAGAGACACCATGCCTTATTGATAATCACAACAGAGTAATAATAATAGTGTCTGTAAGCAGATTGATTCGGTTTTAAACAATGGCAATTGTCCTAAAGAGCAACCTTTAGTGAACATTAAATTATTGTTGTTTTTTTTTATTTGTACTTTTATTAATTTGTTGGAAGAGTTGGTCAATTTACTTTAAGACTGGTGGCTTCCATTTTAAGAGAAGTCATGGCAAGCTACAGTTTTGATGGCAAGGATTATAGATAAAAATGATCATCTGAAGATGTGAGAATAACTATTTATAAAAGATAAACTAACGTGGAACACAATCACAGCCTTTGGAATGCTCACGTGTGGGTAAAGGAGAGTGAATATTCTGTGATGCTTCAGAGGGCAGTAAGAGAAAATTCAGGAAGTTAAAGGAAAGCATACTTTATGTGAAAGTATTTTCTAACAATTGATATTGACCAGAAGAGAGACATTACTGAGTATTTAAGTAGAGTCTAAGGAATTGTCTACTGGTGTTAGGCTTGGAGGCTATTTTTAAGAAGGCTTTTTACTGAAGAGGTTAAAAGCATAGGTTTAGAGTCAGACAGACCTTGCATCAAATGCCAAATTTGCTGCATATTAGCACTGTCATCGTGGGCAATTTACTGATCTCTCTAAGGTTCAGTTCAATCATCTGTATAGCACAGACAACAATGTCTGCTTGAGGACTTGTGTGGATGGTTAAATGAGGTAAGATATCCAGAGAATTTAGAGCAGTGTTTGGCATCTGGGAAATTTTGTTATTCTATCCCTGTTAATATTAAGATCATACACTAATGAGTGTACATAAATTTGGGGATGATCTGAATTTCAATAACTATAACCCCCATTATTATTTATAATTTACAGCTAGGTATTTATTACTTACTAAGGATAATATTAAAAAATAAAACTTTAGATGATTTACTGTAAAATATTGGGAAAAGTTTAGTCCCAAAGAAGAAAAATCATAAAAAACTAAAATACTACGTGTTACATATTTCTAAGAATTCTTGTCCCAGGATCTGTGACTGCTAAGTAATGATGAAATACATAATCCTTTATGCCTCACAAATATTACTTGAAAAAGCCTGGAAAATACCAGATGCAATTAAAGTATAAACCCAGAAGACTTAGACAAAAGGTAAATTTGATATATGAATGAAATTAAACAATGTGGGAAAATCCCCACCATCTGCACCATAAAATTCATGCAGTTGAAGATTACAAATTTAAGAAAAAGATGACTATTGTGGATTCCTCAAATGTGTCTGTAATAATCAGCACACCTTGTAAATATTCAGAGCAGTGTTGACCTGAAGGCATTTAATGAACATGAACTCTTTTTTTTTTTTTTGTGAGGAAGATCAGCCCTGAGCTAGCATCCATGCCAATCCTCCTCTTTTTGCTGAGGAAAACTGGCCCTGAGCTAACAGCCGTGCCCATCTTCCTCTACTGTATATGGGACACTGCCGCAGCATGGCTTGACAAGCGCGCGGGCACTTACCCGCTATGCCACAGGGCCGCACCCGAACATGAACTCTTTTACTGTTCTATAACTATGGCTGTATCAGTCAGGATGTAATCAGAGAAGCAGAATCACTAATCATGATATATCAAGTGATTAGAACTTATGCAGTTGTGAGAACTGGTTAAAAAGTCTATGCTAGCCTGTTGTTTTCTGCACCTGGTGCTGAGGACTAAAGTCAGCAGGGCAGGCAGTCAAAAAGAGAGAAGGCTGTGAAGTGGGAAAAAGACAAACCAAGACCTACAACAAGTTCAGACCCACAAGGGCTGACTGGGATCCACATCCATCTCTCACTGCCTCCAGTCCGCCTAGTAAACCTGGTTGGTGTAGATAATTGGGATTATATTAAATTTATAAACTAACTTGGGGAGACTGACCTACTTATAATATTGAGCTGTCTTGTTCAAGAACCAGGGATGTCTTTCTGATTGTTCACCACTAGTTTTTGTCTGTCAGGAGTGTTTTAAAGTTTTCCTCCTATAGGTTTTGTACATTTCTACTTAAGTTTATTTCCTAAATATTTAATATTCTTGGTTGCTGTTGAAAGTGGGGTTTTTCTATCATTATCTTCTCTAACTGGTTATTGCCTATGTATGTAAAGACTGTGGGTTTCTGTAAATTAATTTATATCCTGCCAACTCAATATTTTTCAAAGTAAAATATATCCACAAAAGGCGATAGTTTTATTTCTTCTTTTCAAAATCTTACATCACTAATTGATTTATCTTGTCTAATTCCATCATCTAATACCTCCCCCCAAAATGCTTAATTGTAGTGTGGATAGTGGAAATAGTTCAGTTGTCTCTGATCTTGGTGGACATGCATCTATTATATTTCCACTAAGAAAAATGCTGGTTTTAGGACATCTTTCAGCATTTGTGGAAAAAAATCACATTTTATTTTCTTAGCTTTCTCAATATGATATAATATATTAGGAGATTTCCTAATATTAAATCAATTTTTCATTTCTAGAATTCATTTCCTCTTTTTACTTGGAAGGTATGTTTAAAGTCTAATTGTTTTATAATTATTATATCAAGAATTCTCAACGATCTGAGATATTACTATTTGCATGCTTGCTAACAGATTAGCCTGCCACAGTCTCTTGGATGTTTGTAGAAGACACAAGATTCCTGGGTCAGACATGAAGGACAGTTTATTACTCACAAGAATACCAGTAGGCAGAGTATGAACATTTTTACACTGGTTCCCATAGCCACAATTCCCACAGGGTGATGCAAAGAGATCAGGTGGCACCTGTACATTCAGTGGGTTTCGTTACAGGAGAGGAGCCTAAGAAAGTATTGTGTAATGGGCAGTAGGCACCTCTGATCTGCTCTGTAGAGAGACACCATATCTAGCTTCCAAAGCTGTGTTCTATATCAGCATCCTTGAAAAAACAGGACGGTCTGGTGAATTGTTTCCACTAGCCCTTTCAATATGGAGATTCAGATGTTCTTTATTTTTGAAAGTTTTATTTGATTATAGTTATACATATTAATGGAGATTAATTGTTTCAATTTCTTTGAGTATTCCACTTAGAGTTGTATCCTTTTACATGTCTTTTATTTTAACCGTTTTCTTCTCAAATATTTTAATTCTTTGCTTTCTTTGCTTTCACTTCCTTGCTTTCTCTTTTTCTTCCCTGGCTTTCTTCATTGTCTCTTATTAAATATGCTGTTAATTCCATTCTCCCTTGACCACCTTGTAAATTATCGTCATTTTTTGAATTATGTTTTTCTTTTTTGCCTTATAGTTGCTTAATTTATTTCATTCTCATTGCATTTGTCTCTTTTATTTTACATTTCTATTCTCAGTTTGAAAATTCTGATTCAAGGTTTCTTTCATATCTCCAACTGCTTATTTAGGATATTTAGTTAAAGTTTTTGTGTTATGTTACAGTTTTTTCTCCTCTGATTTTTTAATTTTTTGGTGGGAAGGAAAAGGTAATTTTATTGGTTTGAATGCTTTGATTCTCATTTTCTGTTTTTATCTCATAGCAGCTTTGAACAGATAAAAGACTGTTCATGTGTCTGTATTTCTATGTTTGCATTTTGGTGACAGGAATTGGCAGTACCAGATTCCTTATTCGAGAATATTCTCTCCTAGTGGTGTGGCAACACAGTTTTCTTAATTTGTGGCATTTTATGGAGGGTGGGAGGGGTGTTGTGCCTTCTTTGTTTTTCTCCCTTTTCTCATTCCTATATACCCTTTACTTACCAAGAGCTGATGCCTTTGCAAGAATGCCTCTTTGATTCCGCTGGACTGTTAAATGCTTTCCTGTAGTTAGCCATCTGATCTACCAGAACTCTTTCCAGTATTTTCGCACTTAGAGTGGACTTTCTCTTTCTGGAGATGATTTTAGTTCAGTCACAGGACCTATGTTCTTCTCTTTTGTTCAGGTTATCTTGACTTTTCCTCACACCCTGTAAAAGCTTACAGTAGGAGATCAACTGATAGCTCTGCTGGAAACTGATGTTTATTTTTCTACTAACAAGTAATTTGAACTTGTTTGTTTTCTCTGTCTTCTGACTTTGCAAATACTGTGACAAGTATAGAAGTTAGAAGTTAGTGACAGGCTGCTTTAAAATAGTATCTATTTTTCATTAGCACAACTATGTAAGGGCCTCAAATAATGAAGTTTTAAGAGCCTCTGTATTTTTCAACATTTTTTTCCAAGGTGACAGCCTTAATTCTACATTCTTATTCCCCTTGAACTAATTTTCCTTGCTAATTAATTTGTCCCTGGGATAGATATAGATATAGATATAAATATATAGATATAGATATATTTTTTTTAAATCAAGATCTGGTATTTCTTGACATAAGTTTTCTTTCCTTATATCTACTGAGAGATTTCCCTCCTTCAGTGGCCATTAATTTTATGTGAAATAACATTCATCTATCTAAATTAGTAACTCTTCTCTCTTATATTGTGAATTTCAAGATATTATTTTCTATAAAAGTAACCTGATATTATATTTAGTCAGGAGGTTCGTAAGTAAATAAGTGTATTTTTTTCCCAATAAGACTCAGTCTTAAAAATCTTCCTTCCAAACTGTCTTTCCAATATAATATTTTACTAGTAAAGAACAATTAATACCTTTTCAAATTTCAGAGACATATCCGAAATCTCAAATTTTTACTCCCTATGGCAATATTTTCCACTGAAAACATGTCAAGCAATTCTCAGTACATCCAAATACCTCAGTTGCTTAGCAACTGCTAATGAATTTTCCACCAAAAAGGTTTCAGACCAGGCCTCTGAGATATCAAATACTCGCACAGCCCTTGATGCCTTTGCAAATGTCCCTCTACTGTAGCATGAAAAACTTACTGCAAATAATAAAAAGTAACTACTCATTACAGCGTTATGTTGGAAAAAAAACAAATAAAAATCATGTTAGTCTGCTGTTCCTGAGTCAGGGTCTCTTTTATCACTTTTTTTCTAAGAACATGTAGATAATTTATCATCCGTAAATGTATTTTGTAAAAAATTAACGTACCCTAATGACTTTGAATTTCCAAATATTAGGGTTAAATTTTTCAATTTGTTATTTTTATTTAATAATTTAATTCAAATAATTTAAATGTAATGATTTTATGTTACTGCAATTGCAATCATTAAAAATGAACAATATACCTAATAAAAAGAAACTGTACTTAAGGGAGATGCTGAATCACACGAAGGACCTGTGTGGATTAATTGTTTCTCTGAAGCGAGTGTACATGCACAGATTCTGAAAATGGAAACTTATAAAAGAACTTTCAATTGCTTGTATTTTCTCAGTGATATAGGAAACAATGTCATAGGTTGAGAGGGAAGATGGGAGAGAAGGATTTGGATGTTTGAAAAAAAAAAGAGAAGTTATGAAATAGTTGGCCCAAGAGAGCAGAGGCGTGAATGGGTGATAGAAATATAATATTGCTGGGCTTCTTTAGGAGCCCTCTTGATGTTAATATTCATGAATTAATTATGATTGCAGTGAGCACGATTTTTGTTTCTCTCCAGCTGCAAGCGCAAGAGCGGAGTAAGAAATTTTGGATTTTTCCAGGGTTATGTATATGGAACTTAGTGAACGTAAGGGAGTGAAAACAGCCCTCACTAGAGAGGGCTGCATGGTGAGCAGTGGTTTTTATGAAGAGCCAAGTGAAAAAGAGAAGGTGAAGATTTAGATAAGTGTCGGATATGGAGGATTTCACTGATAACTGACTATGGTAGATATTTTTCAGTAATGTTCCTGTATCCATTTTCTATTGCTATGTAGCAATTTACCATGCACTTAGTAACACACGTTTATTACCTCACAGTTTCTGTTAAGTTGGAAGTCCAGGCATGGTGTATCTAGGGCCTCTGCTTAGGGTCTCACAAAGCTGCCATCAAGGTATCAGCCAGGCTGCATTGTTGTCTAGAATCTCCATATAGGGAAGAATCTACTTCTGAACTCATTCAGGTTGTTGGACAAATTCATTTTCTTGTGGTCGTACAGCTGAGAGTCCTGGCATCTTACCGGATGCCAGCTGCCAGTCCTGGAGGTCATCGACAGTTCTCTGCCCTGAGGCCCTCTTCCCAGGCTGTTCACAACAGGGCTATTGGATACTTCCAGGACAGCAGGAAATTATTTCTCTCCAGTCAGATAAGGCAGATTCTTGTAATCACGGCAGTGACATCCCATCACTTTTGTCGTATAAGGTAAACTAATCAAGCGAGGGCATCCTATCCTCCTGTCCACATTGTACTGATTAGGAGCAAGTCACATGTCCTCAAGTGGTGGATTACACAAGGGCGCGGGATTTATTGGCTTTCATCTCCGGGTGTGTCTGATGCGATTCCCTAATTTGTTTTCCCCTCTCTATGTCTACTCCCTAGGGTTGATTCTGGTGTCCATCTTATTACTTGCTTTGGCCAATGGAATAGCAGCAAATGTAATGGAAGCAGAGGCTTGAAAAGTGCTTGCACTTGAGGACTTGCCCTCTCTTAAAACACTACTGCTGTTGGAAGAAGCCAGGCTACCATGCTGAATAGTCACTGAGGGCCACACGTGAGAGTGAGGCCATCCTAGATTGTGCGGCCCAGCCACTCTGTCAGTCGACTACAAATACATGAGTACGCCCAGTAGAGATCAGCTGAGCCTTCCCAGAGTGGCTGGCTTATACCTATAATTTTCCATCTTCAATTAGATTTTGTCTGAGTACTCTTTGCATTCTTTTAAAAAGACTGAATTTTATATTTTATCCTTCAACTTTTATATTTTAATTGCTTTCTGTAAAATGGTATCAGTGTAGATACCTGTCACGAGTTGAATTGTGTCCCCTCAAAAGATGTGTCAGAGTCCCAACCTGCAGTATCTCGTAACGTGACCTTATTTAGAAGTAGGTTTCTTGCAGATGCAATTGCATATTTTTAATGCATTTATGTAAGCTTGGTATTATATCTGCTTTCAATATTTTACATAATTCACCAGTGAAGTCATTGTGGCCCACAATTTTCTTGTGGGCAGGTTTTCATTAGAAATTCAATTTCTTTAAGATATGGAGATATATGGAGTTTCTATTTCTTCTTGCATCAGTTTAAAAATTTTGGCTATTTAAAGTAATTTTTCCATTTCCTCTAAGTTGTTGAACCTATTGCCATAAAGCTGTTAATAATTTTCTCTTATTATGACTTTAATGATTATAAGTTGTTTAATGGTGTCTTCTTTTCTCCCTTGATATTGATATTATCTTTCTTTTTCTAAAAAATTCCTCCATCACGTTTTTTATCTTATTTATTGATCTTTCCATAGGAATAGTTGTTGAGTTAATTAATTCTGTCTATTTTTTCTCTTTTCTATTTTATTGATTTGTACTCCTTTATTTACTGTTTTCTGTTTTATACTTTGGGTTTAATTTTCTCTTGTTTTTTTAGCTTCTTAAGGTAAAAATTTAGGTAAATTTTTGAGATTTCTTCCTTTCTAATATAAATATTGAATTGACCAATCTCCCTCCAAACACTGATTTAGCTGCGTTCTATCAATTTTGGTGCGTTGTGTTTTTGTTCTCATTTAATTAAAATATTTCTAATTCACTGAGTGACTTTCTCTTTTATTCACGTATTATTTAAAGTTATATTATTTAATTTCTAAGTAAGTATATGGTTACTTTTTACATATCATTTTGTTATTTATTTCTAATTTAATTCCATTTGGTCAAAGACTTTTTTCTAAATGATATTAATATATTTAAATCTATTGAGACTTATTTTCATGACTTACATTCTATCTATGAACGGCAAGTGTGACTATTCTACTTGCATTTGAAAATTCATAATTACAAAACTCATCTATGTTCCCACACCGTCCTCTGATTCTCTAATATCTATTTTTTCAGTTCGCTCACCAAGCATCTACACAGACCATTTCAAGCCTTCTCTACTCTCCTCAAATTTCTAAATCTTCTCACGTATTTTGCTCAGAAAATCACCTTATTTCTCACTGCATAGAGGAAATAGACGCCCTAGACAGGAGTGCTCTCACTTTCTGATACCAAATATAGAATCCTATTTTCCTTTTCACCTGATAAAGTAGTAAAGTTTTTCTTCCTGTCAAAGACTAATCCCTTGGCTCAGGAACTGGTATCTCTCTCTCTTTCATAAACGTTACCCTAAGTATATCCCCTATCTCTCCTATGGTTTGAGCTTTTCAATTGGTTCTTTCCCATCTGTTATTAAACTTGGGGGTGTGGAGTGGGGAACAGGCCCTTCCTTAACTCCTTATCTCCCTGTTGTTACCTTTAGGTCTCTTCTCTCCCTCACAGCAAAATTTCTCAAACATGTTTTCCTCACCTTCTGTTCACTCCTCTCCATTCCGCAATTTTACTATTTTTCATTCAGATATTGTTGGTTACTCTAATAAATTAACTAGAACTATCTATCTTTTCATTAACACCTAACATCTATTTTCTTCCAAGTGAGAAAGGACAATCTCAGAGACTAGAGTAAATGACCATACAAAGTACTTGTATTTTGTAGTAATTGCACTACAAGGAACAGACTCATAGATATAGATTTTTCATTCTGAGCTGACATCACCATTTCAGTAGACAGTGGTCAGAATTCTCCAAAGGGCCAAGTGAGGATTTCCATGATTCTTTTTAAATATCAAAGTAGAAAACTTAATGAAAGCTGATTGTGAATCCAAGATCTTAAAGAAAAACAAAAACTACATGAACTAAAAAAAAATAATGAGAGAATATAATTTTGTTTATCTGCTTTGGAATATTGTTATTGTACTTCTATCTACGTTCTGATAGGCGTATGAGGAAATCTTTTATGTTCTTCCTTATCTCTTTCTAACTTTAGTAGACCATGCTTGAATAAACTGAAGTGAAACACTGCTGGATTGAGATATTATTCTCACTGACTACACAGAAATACTTCTACTAAGTAACTTTGCTTTTCATAGCGATGTAGTTATTTGCATGCATTCAAAAAGAATCTGTCCCCCTTTTTACCAGATTATAAGTAGACAAGGTCATATCTTGAGGATTATATTTGAAAATAAACCTCATTTGAAAAGCTAGCGATTATTCAACATTATTGTAAATCCTTTGTGGGACCAGTGCCTATAGTGCCCTCCCAGGAAACTGATATTGTATCTCTTCTGTGGCTTGAAGCATTAACAGTAAGGAAAGTCACTTTCTAGAATGGCAGAAACCATAGCAAGTTTGGGGAAATGCAAAGAAAGAATAATTCACTCACATTACAATTTCTGTAGGCAAAACCAGGTGAAGATGAATTTCTTGGTTTTGATTTCCTAGCCTTGAAATATACAAATAAATATGCATAACAGAAATTATTAAAGTGTAACCCTAGCATCTTTGAGTAATACCGAATGTGAAGTTCTGGCATGGTTCACTAACTATTTACATTAGGATTAAATTTTTAACATTTTTAGAATTATCCTCTGGCAGTTTATCTGATTGAATTTAATCATAGGGATCAGTGCCTTGATTATATTTACCTTAACCAAATTAGTCTCTCTGAACAGGCTAAATTCCAGGAAGAGAGAAGGGCAACCATAAATGACCTGACTCAGGAAAGATTATGACATGATCTAGAAGCACATTTTACTAGAAAACTTGCCACATGCAAATGATAAAATATTATAGAGTTAAAAAAATAGCAAACTCAATATTTCAATATAGATATTTTCAGATGTCAAAAATATAATGTCAAGTGAAAAAAGTAAATATTTCAGTGCAAAGTGCAATATATAAGAGGTGTGTGTGCGTGGCAAGTGCCCAAAAAAGTAAGAACAGGGTAATGGAAGCAGAGAAATAGAAAATAAAATATAATAAAACAAATTAAAAAGTGGTGACATGCATACACCAAGGACTATGATTTGCTATAAATGAGAATGATCAATTGATCTTTTTGTACCTGAGGTAAAAATTAGACTGACTTAAACTATGACTGGAACAGAATGAACGAGAGAGGCAAGAGGTGAAGTTGAAGATTTATGTAAAGGCTGGGTTATGCAGAGCTTTATAAGCTATAAGAAAAGTTTGATTTTTAATTTTTTCTATCACTAGTTCGACTTCTGGGTATTTATTGGAAAAGAACAAAAAAATAACTCAAAAAGATATATGCAGCCCTATGTTCATTGCAGCATTATTTACAACAGCAAGATATGGGAACCTAAGTGTCCATCAATGGGTGAATGGATAAAGAAGATGTATATACATACCATAGAATACTATTCAGCCATAAAAAAGAATGAAATCTTGCCATTTGCAACAATGTGGATGGACCTTGAGGGTATTATGCTAGATGAAATAAATCAGACAGAGAAAGACAAATACTGTATGATTTCACTCATATGTGGAATCTACAAAACAAAACAAACAAAATAAAAGTCAAATACAGAGAACAGATTGGTGGTTGCCAGAGGGGAGGGAGGTTGGGGATGGGTGTAATAGGTGAAGGGGATTGAAAAGTACAAACTTCCAGTTATAAAATAAATAAGTCATGGGGATGTAATGTACAGCATGGTGACTATAGTTAATAATATTGTATTGCATATTTTAAAGTTGCTAAGAGAGTAGATCTTGAAAGTTTTCTTCACAAGAAAAAAAATTTGTCGACTATGTATGGTGACGCATGGTAACAAGACTTATTGTGGCAATCATTTCACAATGTAAAAATATTGAATCATTATGTATATTGTATACCTGAAACTAATATCATGTTGTATGTCAATTGTACTTCAAAAAAAAAATACAGCCAGCCAGGTGGTGTAGTGGTTAAGTTTGCGCACTCCACTTTGGCGGCCCCAGGTTTGCAATTCGGATCATGGGCGTGGACCTACACACCACTCAAGTCATTCCATGGAAGTGTCCCACATACAAAACAGAGGAAGACTGGCACAGACGTTAGCTCAGTGACAATCTTCCTCAAGCAAAAAGAGGAAGATTGGGAACAGATGTTAGCTCAGGGCCAATCTTCCTCACCAAAAAAAAAAAAAGAAGAAGAAGAAAAGAATGAGTTTGTAACCAGCAAGAAAAAAAAAAGAAAAGTTTAAGCAGACTAGAGACATCAGCTGATTCATATTTTAAATTGATGACTTGGATTGCTGGATGAGACGGTAACAAAAGAGATCAGAATGGGTCCATTGCAGTAGTTGAGATGGAGGTGTGGCAGTTGCGAGGGATTGGCAAATAAGATGTTAGATAGGATTGGGGAAGAGGTAGCAAGGGGAGAAATAAGTGATTAGATTTGGAGTCAAATCACCAAATTTCCTGATGTACTGCAATAGAGATGGGAACGTGTGTGAGGATTGGGGAAAGAATAGAGGAGTTCAACGTTGACTTTCAAGGTTTTGACATTAGTAAGCAGATTGGATGGTGGTGCTACAAGAATCACAAATGTGATAAAGACATGATAATGAGCAAAGTAAGATTCAGAATTATTTTTGTGCATTTTTTTTTTGAGTAATGCAGCCAATCAAGACACTTTGTCAGAGAAGATGGGGCAGGCGCTCTCAGGTGAGAAGGAGGCATAGGCTTTGATGTGTGGAGTGGATAAGACAAAGTGAGACAGGAGATGTATTAGCCAATTCATCATTTTTAAAATTTAAGATTGGATAAAAATTATGATTGCATATTTATATATCCAAAATTATATCAGTGTATTTACAGAGATTGCCTCTAATCTCCCTGGCTATTGTTGATCCTTTTACAGAAACCCACAAAATATATGCTAGACCCACTCTGGCAAGATGAAAAATAAGGACTACATTTCAGAGGAGTATAACACAACAGGCCTGAATTTCAGTGGTAGAAGTGGAGAAAAGTATTAAGTGGATCTATGTTAGAGATAAATAGTATCTGTAATGTGTGAATTATCCATATATAAATAGAATGCCATCCTCATTTAAGAGACTCAAAGATGGACCTACTAATAGGCTATTGTTAAAACTGAGTATTCATTTCTGATTAAACAAGGAAAGAAATCTCAATTTTTTATAAATGGAAAGATATTTTCTCAACTTGCTGAAAATTAACTACCAGACATTGCTGTAAACAAAATGCTTAATGATGGAATGTTAGAAGAAATTCCATTAAAGTCAAGAATAATTATGATACCCACTATCACTATAATTATCCAGCACACTAACAGCATATGGAAATAAATCATCCTTCTCATCAACAAAACTCATGCATACAACAAAACCAGCAGAATTTATCACACAGACACTGTCTGAGAACATTCAGATAAAGAAATACAGAGAGTTTCTTAAGTAGATGGAATGGAGGGGCTTTCTGATTAATAATAGGAATATTTGAAACATATAGCACTTACTAGACATAGTTCTTGTTTTTTCAAACATACATTAAAGCTTTTTAACCCTCTCAACAACTTTACAAAATTGGTACAATTATTATCCTTGTTTTATAGGTTAGTGAACTGAGATATGGAGATACTAATTAAATTGTCCAGGATCAACCTACCAAGAAAGATCCAACCTGGGCCTTCTGGCTCCAAAGGCTGTCAGTTTTAACCACTAAACTTTCTCCCTGCCTTGACATCTTTGCTTTTACACATATTCCCGTCTTTAACAACTCTTGGTTCTACTGCTTAATCATCCATACTTTTGACTTTATAGACTACACTAAGTAAGTTTTACGATTTACCATGATACAACATGAAAAAATCCCCCAAAATATCTCTTGCAGTATTAGTGTATATATTTAAAAAGGTATTTGATCTAATGGTCAATCAATTAAAAAAATATTGGAAAACAATCCTCTGCAGGCACAAATTTTAGGACTCTTGTCCTTGCAGCCTCCCTAGTATAAACCCTTCCAATTATCCCACCTCCATTAGTTTATGTACTTCTTATGGTCTCCATTAAACTCAAACAAATGGTCAGACTCAACGAAATCTATATACTCTTTCTATGATCATTTATTTTAGTTAATAAATGATACCACTAAATTAAAACTATCATCAGGAAGAGGGTATTTAGGAACAACAATGCCTTGAATATCATGTCATTTCTAATGGAGCAAATGATTACTTTCATCAGTGTGTACAGACCAAAAAGTACACATTGTTAAATCTAAGTGGAATATTCGTGTTCAAAACAAGCATTGCTAATAATGAACTCTATAGTTAAGTGCAATTGCCTCAAATTTTAGGACTGAGTTTCTAATAGTGGTATTTTCAGGTTAATACGATAATTTAAAAAACCATCATATCTTTAGTACACAATGTTAATGAATTTCTTGACACTAATTTGTTTTTAAGTAAACAATAAAGATCTACTTGGCTGAGTAAGATATTTTTCAAAGACAGTGAAAAGAAATAAGATAATTCAGCTAAGATCACAAATATCACTTTCTTAATAACTAAGGTTAAGGATATTTTATAAGTTGAGGAAAACCCTAAATAAAATAACAAAAAATTATGTGAGGTACACCTATTATTTGTATCATATTTTTTTCAGCTTTATTGAGGTCTTTGTGGCAAAACTGAAATATGTTTAAAAGTATACAATGTGATCCACAATCGATTTAATTAACACATCCATCACCTCACGTATTTATCTTTTTTTAATGGGTGAGGGGGATAAGAATGCTTAAGATCTACTCTCAGAAAATTTCAATTATACAATATGGTATTATCAACTATAGTCACCATAGCATATATTAGATCTGCAGACTTTATTAACCTTCTGACTGAAAGTTTGTACTCTTTGATCAACTTCTCCCCATTTGCCCTACCCTCCAGCCCCTGGCAAACAGCATTCTACTCTCTATTTCTGTAAGTTCTACTTTTTTTTTTTTTCAGATTTCACATATAGGTGATACTATACAGTATTTGTCTTTCTCTGTCTGGCTTATTTCAAATTCCATATGCTGCTTTTTCATTTTGTTGATGGTTTCCTTTGCTGTGCAGAAGCATTTTAGTTTGACATAGTCCCACTTGTTTATTTTTTTGCTTTTATTGTCTTTGCTTTCGATGTCATATCCAAAAAATCATTGAATTAAATCTAACTATTTAAAGCACCTACATGATTCTACATACTTTTTTCTAGTGAATCTCTCTGACCTCTTATGCATCCATGTGTCCCATTCAATATAATCAAGTCATATTGATTTTCTTTCAGTTCTTGATTATTTTTGTGCCAACTCAAGGACATTGACATACTGTTTCTTCCGCCTAAAATGCTATTACCCTCACGATTTATATGGCTAGTTCCTTCTCAGTAGTTACATCTCATTGTAAACATAAATAACAAGTCTCCTTTAAAATTCCATTAAAGAATGCCCTTTCCCATATTATTTGTCAGACCTTTGTTTTTTTCTTTACATTATTTTATTTATTTGTGTTTACCTCTTTTTTGTCTGACTCTCCTACTAGAATATAAATTCTGTGAAGGCAGCAGTCACGTTTGTCTTGTTCAAAGTTCCTAGTTTCTGGCCAAAGTAGGCCAACTGCAAATATTGGTTGAGTGAGTAAAGCAGTGAAAATTAATTGGAAAATAGCATTTTTTGTGTGTGAATAAAATCTGACAAATGACAGATGAAAAAGGGAGCATTATACTCTATTCCTATAAGTTGTACAGCTTAAGGTATAAAATTTTCTTTTATTTAGGATTAAGAATTCGATAAAAATATTGCAATCCTCTACTCTAATGAATTTTCTTCAGGCTAAATTCTTAAGCAAGTTGGTTTATTCTGTAAATCTTTTTTCTGCATACCTTTTCTCAATTCAGTATACATTAGGCATGTCAAACTTACTCTGTGTAAACTAAAGCTCATAATTCCATCCTCTCATCCAGACTTGTTTATCTCTTCTTTTTCCCAATTCAGTAAATGGCTCTTCCATCCACATAATTTAGAAGTCACAACCAGAGACTTCTTTAATCTTACTCTTTTCTTCACCCCTTAAAGCCAATCTGTCAGCAAGTCCTGAAATCTTGACTCTAAAACATATCGTGGCATCCTGCTTCTTTTCAGCTACACACTTTCTACCTTAGATCAAGAGGATATCAAGCGCCAAGCCTTTATTGTTTGATGGTGTGGGAAAGCATCATGCAAAAGGAGGCAGAACCATGGTGACAAGAATGAGAATATATATATACACACAAACTGAGTGGTATTTGAGAGATACTGTGTAATGATGAAAATATATGTATACATAAGGGTTGCAAATGGGGTGGGAGGGTGAGGGAGCTATACAAATGAATGGCATCATATAAATGAATGGCATTGTATTGCAGAGGAATCGTCTTCCAGGACCATATATATTGTACCAATGGGATTCTCAACATGCTTGGGCCTGTGGCTCAGGTTCAAATTCTCCTGTGTATCTCTCATATCTTGGGCACCTGGACCAGTATTGCAGTGGTATTACCATAATTATTTTTTCTGTTTTATGGATTAGGAATTTCAACACCAGATAGGGTAAACACCTAAGTCATAGGACAAAGTAATTAATCCACAATTTAAGATGAAATTTTTCTGACTTTAAAGTCTATGCTCTTTACACTGTACAACAATGATTGGCCCACATTTATTCATATTCATATTGGTAGTGCTAACATGATGTATAATACCTGTTGGAGCCTGTTGTATTTAATTTATAAATTGGTATACCACTTGAATGTGAAGAACATTCTTTTTTTTAACAAGAGTATTTATTTTATATTTCTCACTAAGGACTAATTTACCTGATTGATCAATATTTGGCAGTGAATGCCTGAACAAACCTTTAGCCAAACCTCAGCAGGTCTTTCACAGCATCCTCACAAATGCTCCATGCTTCATACCTGACTCCCTTTTACTTAGTCTGCTTTCCATAAAAATAATCTAAAATCATTTTTTAATCAAATTAAAAACCCTTACATTTATAATACTTTGATGGCTACTAAATTACAATGTCATCATACAGATGTGAAACTGAACTATATTTAGAGAAACCACTTTAAAATAAATGAGTTCAGGTGAATAATTACTTTCTGTCTATAAGACTGGAAATTTCTAATATCTCACCGATCTGTTCCAACAATGCAGAGACTTAGGTCTTTGTGGATTGTTAATTATAACCCTTGATAACTGATGGCAAACTCTCACTAGAGTACGTAGTACTTTGTTATAAACTGCACAATGAAAATAAGACATTTTTAAGGAAATATAGTGTGAGATTTGTTTGTAAAAGATATTCTACCGGGCTATAAATCTATAATTAAATTATATTTAAAATTCTGTAGTTAGACCCATAGAGTCCACAATCTCTATATAGGTAACTGTTAAGTCATTAATGAGAATTTCAGTGATGTTACTTCAAAATCCCTTATATTCCCGCTTAGTAAACATATGCGTGCAATTCCTGTACATTTTTCTCCATAAAGTTCATTTTGGAGAGCTAGATTTCCAGACATTAGGTATTATAGAGCACAACACCAACAATTCCTTTGACTATTCGGAGAAGCCTTGTTAGTTCTAAGAAAATGTCAGGGTAAGTGGGAGCTAGCGTCAAAGCTGGTGGGTGCCTGGCTTGGCAAATCTTCCTCCTGGTGTTCAAGAAACACTAACTTCTGCCCCCACATGATCTTTCAAGGTCATCTCAGTCGGAGTATGGCACAGTAGTATTTAGGGGTTACAGATGGCCTGGCTTCTATTTCTAAATAACCTAGCTTGATCTAGCTGTGTATTACTCCTGGAAGACAATTCTAACTTGAGAACCAGATCCAAGATAAGAACCCGTATAGTTTTTCTAGGACACGTCTTAGTAACACGTATTGAGTAATTACTGTTGTATCTGACACTGTACTAAATATTTTAACTGCTCTATTTTGATTAACACCCTCAACAGTTGTGTGAGGAAAGTACTATGATTATCCTCATTTGCAGATGGAAAAACCAAGTTTCAAGGAGGTCTTATAACTTGATCTAGGACATATAATAAGTGAAGGCTGTGACCACTAACCTGTCTTCTATAGTAAAAGAAAGGCAAACATAAGCAATTAGAACAAAGGATGGCAAGTGTTTGTTCCATAGGAGCAAGGACTGTGGCTGTTTTGCTCAACATTATATTTCACATTTCCTTGCACAGTTTTTGACACTTAGGACATCCTCTGTACATGTGCAATAAATGAACATTGATAATATGAGTAGAACTTTGTGTAGCAATCCAGAAGCACACAGTGTTAGCAGGAAAATTGGCAGAGAACAGATATTTAGTATATTTAGAGATTCAAGAATTCAGATGTGCAAGATTAAACAAAAATAATTCTTATGAGACTAACATGATTTTTATTTTAAAAGACTAAGTACCTCTCAATGGTTTTATAACAGTTAATGCCATAAAGACGGTAGCAAATGTATCCACGAACCCACATCTCTGTGTTTAGAAATAAGACCTTAACCATCAGGCTCGAATGCACTAAATCAATGGCTTTCAATTCTGAAATGTGGAGACCTCAAACACTTCCAGGGGTGAACACAAGAGAAAATGTTAAAGTTTATAGTTTCTGTAAGATAAAAGTGTAGTTAACATACTTATTAAAACTTCGTATAGATTTTTATGTAGATACACACACACACACACACACACACATATATAAATGTTTAATATGTATTTCAAAACCTGGAGGAAAGTAATTCTCCCTATCGAATTGGTATTGGCAGCACCCTGTTTTAAGCAGAGATTAACTGACAAGGGGCACCTAAGAACAGCAGATTTCAGCAATACTTGCAAGGCAGCTGAAGTCAACGTTGGTGCAATTTATGCTACTTAGGCATAAAAGGCAACTCACTGCCTGCTTCTCTGGACGGATCATCCCAAAGAGGTCACTTTGAAGGAATAATAAAACCCTTTAAACCTACCCCTCGGCACCTCTGCAAATGATATTGCATCAGCCTTCAGCGTAGGTGCGCTCCCCTTTAAGTGAGTGTCCCTAATATCTGTAAGATGGGCTCTTAATATCTCCTGAAATTTTGTTTCACTCAGATTGTCTCAAATTTTAATGGCAATAACACCATGATCAAAACAAATGGCTTTAATGTTTAAGACAAAGTAACCATTCCCTCAAATCTGATTTTACTCAGTGTGTATGCACATGTGTTTCTGTGTCTATAGATAAGGCAAATCTTCATGTTAAAACCAAGAATAACACTGTGAAAGTCAAATGCCTTCTCCTTTCAAAACTGGTAGAAAATTTCTGACAAAAGAGTAATTGCCGCAAGATGCTTCAACAACTCTGCTGTGGTTATCATTACAGATTTGGTAACAGTTAATCTTTTTGACATTATATAAATTAGGGTAAATGTGTTAAATTACTGTCCCAGCAGGAGACGCAGGTCTGAAAGAACAAACACTCAGAATCTTGAGTATCAGATAATAAGAAAAGTTAAATTATTAGAGGTCAATTAGTCCATTATGTATTTATTTCCCTGATAAATGACATTTATAAAGTAGATATTTTGCATTCTAATTCAAGGATCTTAAAACGTAAAGGCTAAATAAAATTGCAGTGAATTGACTCACCCCCAGACTTCCTATAATTACCTCTGACTTCTCAGCACATTTAACTGACATTACAAAAATCCAACAAATATGAGAAACTTGGGGTCACCGTTTCCTTGGAGAAAGAATATATATTTTATTTTTATTTTTGCTGACATTAAAAGAGTGGATATATTTTCTAAAATGGTTTAAATAATTGTTAGGTTTATTGTGCACTTGAAGAATAATCAAGAAGAACTTGTTATATTTCTGTAATCGGAGAATATCTTTCCTCTGGAATTCTTGGAATCAAGTTTCTCAAATTGTTTTGCGTTTTGGCTTATGACCAGATAAAAATATTTTGTGTTTGTGAAGGCCTTGCTGAGATTGTGTGAATCTGGTTTATATAACTGGGTATGTTGTATTGTATTTTACTGATTGTTCAGAAAGAGAGTGCTTAAGTGAAATGGGCAATTTTCTCTAGTTTTTTAAATAAAACCTTACAATCTTTTTCTTGTGTAAGTACATTCTTCCTTTGTATATTATGGGGCTTTGGAAATCTGTTATTTGGGTTGGCTTGGGAATTTAAAAGGACTTCTTGGCAGTAGAATACCACCAAGAATCAAGAATCCAATGATAATGGGGGGAGTGATATGTGCCCTAAGGCAGACCCCATAAGAATCCAGGAACAGAGCGGGAGATATTTCTACCACTTATGTAATGATATATGCACTGTGTGTGTATGATAAAATGCTGCTAGCCTATTGAATGTCATATATTATTTGGCTTGGATGTAGTTTTTCTCTCGATAGTGGAGGTGGGAGGAGGATATTGGCTCTGATTCCTAGGACACTGTTCTTTTCCTTGGAGTATTGGCACCAGCTCCTATTTTCACAGTCGAGCGCACTGACACGGGAAGGTCCTCCTGGTGCTTTCTGAAGCTAGAAGGCAAAATATTTCATGTGAACTCAGTTGATATTTCTTAAAACAGCTGTTTTGGAAAAACAACATGGGAACTGATAAAAGTATGTCAGGTTTTTTTTTAATGTCAGAAAAATCACTTTGAGACAAAGCAAAATCTATTCTTCGTGGCTCGTTGTAAAACCTGAAGTGACATTGGAAAAGGACTATTCTGACTAAATATGTTTTTAACTTTGAGTTTGTAAATATTTTACAGTTTGAAAGGATAAGTTGTGTCAATAAAACAAAGACTTTAAGTGATGAGATTGCTCTAAAATAATTTTTAAAACTATTTTTAATGTATTTTCAGTGTAAAAGCCTGCACTTTACAAAGAGTGATAGTAGATTAATTTCTAGTTTAATATTATAACTGCTAGTTTTTTAACCTTAGTGAGTGTTGTTTTTTAATTCTTTTTTTTTTTTTTTTTTTTGGCTGAGAAAGACTCGTGCTGGGCTAACATCTGTTGCCAATCTTCTTTTTTTTCCTCTCCCCAAAGCCCCAGTACATAATTGTATATTCTAGTTGTAGATCCTTCTAGTTCTTCTATGTGAGCGGCTGCCACAACATGGCTACTGACAGACGAGTTGTGTGGTTCCATGCACGGGAACCAAACCCTGGGCTTCCAAAGTGGAGCATGCTGAACTTGAACCACTAGGCCATCAGGGCTGGCTGGAGCCATTTTTAATTAACTCTTTAATAGCAGTACTTGCAAAGAAGTTGATATTAAATAAATAGCAGGATAAGGGGTTGTGTCATAGTTTTTTAATATAACTGATTTAATTTATTCTTTGAACACATAAAGGTGATTAAAAACGTCCCTTACACACAATAGAAAAATTGGTTCATTCCCATGGTTGTTGGAAACCTGCAATGCTTCGTAGCTTTTCTTCTGCACTCCTCTTCAGGCTCCTCTGCCTCTGGTATTACTGTCTACAAGGACTCTGCCCATAAGGGGCTACCCAAGTGGAGATCTTCCACGTAGGGCTTGAACACTATCCCAATAGGCTCCCGTATCTTCACATTCTTTCTTCCCAAGGTTAAATTATGCATCATCCTTGCATGGATACAACTATTCAATATTTCCATATCCGTTGAGTTTTACTGAAGAGAAACAGCCTACCAGACAGATCAGTCCCTCTACAAATATAGAAACAACAAATTCAGTTTAGACCTTTGTGCTCCCACCAGTCCGGCTATGTTTTCTAGCCAGCTTGTCTCGCATTCTCCATTGGGGAGATTTAAAACATATGTACTCTTTTCAGATATTCTCCACCTCCCTGCAAGTCACATCTATTGTGACTACACTTTCTCGTCAACAATTTTCTAAATGGATATTCATTTTCACCCACTCCTTTCCTTTCCCTACCTGATACAAAAGAATGTCATGCTTCTCCTTTTTATGGTCTATGATGATTTGTTGTCTGCTTATAATCCATTCTCTTTTAAACATGCTTTAACTCAACATAAAAATAAATTAAAACTCTCTTCCATCATTCACTCTCCTCTGTATCTTTCTTTAGCTCTAGTATCCACTTTAATGCTATAATCTGTGATGAACGTTTCTGTGCATGCTCTTACCATTTTGCTCCTCCCATGTGCTCTGAAATATCCTTAATATTAACCAAATGTCCAAATAACAAGTAGAGCATAACATCATAGCTATTCTGGAATTTTGAGACATGAATGTTCTCAGAGAAAATGGGGAGAAGAGACTGCTAAAATGGAGTCACTGAGCAATTATTAATGTATTTTTTGCACTAAATTTAGAAATATGTCATTGGCCATTTAATGACTGCCAGTACAGTCTCACAATGTAAATTATAATCTTCTTGAAAGTCAATACTATGTGTTAGGTTTATGTACTACTTTACTCAATAAATATAAATACTTAATCAACATTTTATAGGAGATGAGAGAATGTGTATACAAAAATGCATGTGTAAATACTGAGTCCCTAACTACAGCCCCTCACAGACTTCTCAGCTCAAAAATATCATTATAAGAGCACACATTCTCTTCTAGTATGATTCACCTTCAGCTTATCTAGTTCATAGAACTTTTGCTGACACAAGGCAGGGTCATAATGAAAATGCATTGCATTGCATTAAGGAATGTTAATAGGAATTATATTTTAAAAGCTTTTTAATGCATTAATAATTGTCTTCTTTCAAAATAGTCTTGAACTTTATAAAAGTCAGGTATTATCACCACTAATCTATAGATGAAAGAACTGACACCTAAGAAAGTTAAATAGCACTGTATGTGATATCAAGCTCTATATTCTAATCGGAAATGAATTGGAACTTGGGTTTTGGACTTTGAATATTGCTTTCTTTCTACCTCATCAATCAGGGCAGCTCTGCCAGCTGGTTTATTTCCTCCAGTCAACATGCCAACTTTAGAAGCTCTAGAAGAGAGGCTGAGAAAATTTCAGTACTGAGACAAAGAAGCATCTATGAGGCAGCAATGGCAGGTGGCAGTCAGCCTGAAGCACCAGAAGGCCAAGAAAGATGAGCAGGCCTTAAAGAGAAGGAACATGACCAATCTCTCCCCTGGCCCAGCTTCTGAAAAGCTAGCCAAATGGGTCAGCCTCCCCCTGCATGAAATAATCAATGGTGTGAATACCTCAGATCCAGATCCATGTTTCCAGGCCACTCAGGCAGCCAGGAAAACGCTGGCTGTCCCAGGATGGAAACCCTCCTCTATAACTGATTGTTGAAGCAGGGCTCATTCTCACGCTAGTGGAGCTCCTGAAGTCATCACTTCATCCCTGCTTGTAGTTGGACGCAGCCTGGGCTCTGACCAGCATCTCTTCAGGGACTTCAGAGCCGACCCCCGCTGTTGTGGAAGGGGTGCCATCCAGCCCTTGATTAAGCTTCTGTCTTCCCCGAATATGACTGTGTGTGAAAAGGCAGTGTAGGCTCTTGGTAATATAGCAGGTGATAGCCCGGAATTCAGAGACATTGTTATCTCCAGCAATGCTGTCCCACGTCTGCTGACCCTGATTTCGTCAACCATATCAATCACATTTCTGCGGAACATCATGTGGACCTTGGCCACCCTGGGCCGAAACCAGAACCGGTACCCTTGTGAAAAAGTGGTGAAGTAAGTGTTGTCTGTCCTCTTCTTCTCCCGCAGCACCATGACAGTGAGGTTCTCTCGGATACCTACGGGGCCATGTCCTACCTCACAATGGCTACAACAAGTGCATCGGCCAAGTGGTTGACACGACGGTCCTGCCAGGCTGCTCGAGCTCATGACTAGTTCAGAACTCAACGTCTTTACCCCCTTTCTCCAAATCATGCGAACATCTTCACTGTGATGGGTCACCAGATCCAGGTGGCCATTGACACAGGCAGGCTGAGCACACTGCCCAGCTCCTGATGCACTCCAAGTTCTCCATTCAGAGGAGGCATCCAGATATCCAGCAGCTGATTGCTTGTGATATGCTGCCTCCCTTGGTGCCTTGGTTAAAAAATGGAGAATTTAATGTCCAGAAAGAGGCTATCTGGATGATGGCTAACTTTACAAGTGGAGGCCCTGTGGACCAGTGGATCCAGCTTGTTCACTCTGGAGTCTTGGGGACACTGTGTGAATCAACTCATCATCCAACACATCAAAATTGTTCTCATCATTCTCAAGATCATCTCTTAGATTCTCCAGGAAGCAGAGAAGCATTCTGAGAAGGAAAACCTGTGTCTTCTGATAGAAAAACTCAGTGGGATTGCTAGAATTGAGGTTTTACAACTTCAAGAGAACTGTCAGGTTGGCCAGACTGCTTTGAACATTATGGAGAACCACTTTAGTGAGGAAGAAGCAAATGGCATAATTCTACCAGTCCTGGACCAAGATCATGAATTCTTAAAGCACTTACCAAAAAAATACCCAAACTCCACAACATCTAAACCAATGATCACACCCTAAAGGGTTACTTCTTTAAGAAGCAGCTCTTATATCTTAGCGTATCACAGGTGTAAAGCTTTTTAAACTGAATATTAATAAAATTTTTGACACTTTTACCTCCACTTATCAGAAAAAACATATATCACTGTAACTACATACTTCCACATGTACAGGTAAGGACTGCCCCCAAACCCAGAAGACCTGTATCTGAAAGTGAATGAGACAGTTTCAAGTATAACTATTTCAGTGATTTTCTACTGTTGTGCAGAAGTGTGAACTCAAGGTTTTCACATGCACTGAAGTTGCCCAAACTGGGGAAGCCTAGAAGGGCAAACCCAAACCAGAGTTCCAGAAAATGGAAAGAAAAGTTTGAAAGGCATCACCCTTAGTTTATGGGAAGAATCATAAACAAGAGACAGAACCAAGGTAGAAGTTTATTTAAAAAGCAGGGACAGGTAGGAAATATAAATAACTAAGGTCCAGCTCTATTACCTTTGTAAGATAAAAACATGATTTAAAGGTGTAGATCAGGAGAGCCAGTCCCTGGCAGATCCTCACAGGCTGGACTGAACCGTGTGTCATAACACATTTGTTTAACAAAATCCAGACTTCACATGAATTATGAAGTTACAGAATTTGCCATCCTGTTTCATTCACGGCAAATTTTCTTCTCAGAAGACTTGGAATGCCTTTGTGATTCTATAATAAAGCCACTGAGTATCATGTAATAATTTAAAGACTTATACTTCTGTGTCCATTAGGTCATTTAACATATTTACAGATGCTCATTCAATACTTTTTGGTAGAATGAAGTGTAGTTTTACATCTGATTAGTGAAACAAATCTAGTTAAGTGAGATTCTGGAGACTATTGAAAAAAATTTTGAGAGGAAAAATGAAATATATTTTATCAAACAAATGCTTTTGTAATATGTAAATAGTTATTGACATAATGGAAACATCTATAAAATATAGAACCTTTTTAAAAAATATACAGATAATGTACAGAAATCTAATCTGTTCTTCAGAGTAGTTTTCCAATACTTTAATAACTCAATAATTGGAATATGTTATGCTAAATATTTTAACTTTCTCCTAGATAAATTGTGCATGGAGAGAAGATAAAATGTGAATTATCACTACTGTCAAATAATAAAGCATCAAAGTAATTTAAGAATTACTCTAGTTTTAAGCAATGATGGCATCATTGATTGCATCATTTTGGTGTGTATATTAAACACGTCCATGTCTACATATTTTTATTAGCTTAATTTCAATTAATTAGACATTAGTTAAAATTAGAGTAAAAATTAATGTCAATTTTAATAATAAAGCTAAGGATACATTCGTTTCTTCTGATCTTTCCCAGTGAATTACTATATGAAGTTGGTTACACTTAACCTTTGTTAAACCACCAATTCACTTCTTATGAATACTCTTATTTCATGTGACAGATTTTGCATTTTGGTGAGATCATTGCTAATTTTTTTTCTAAGCTTTTGTAACCTAAATCTTGTTAGACATAATATTAATGCTTGCGTAAGTAAATGTTCAAAGTTTGTCCGTAGACTTTCACATGTCTTTTTTGATATGCTTATGAATTTGCTAGAGAACATACAGGTTGGGGCAGAGTGAATCTGGCCATAGGCCTGATCATACGCTTAAAAATAGAACGCAGATAGACGCAACTGTGATGCTGCCAGAAATTCCCTTATATAGTAGCAAGCACCCGTGTTAAGGGAGTTGTGCTTCCTCTCTCACCTGGTACTTTAAAAGACAGCACAGGGGCTGGCCCCGTGGCTTGGCAGTTAAGTGCGCGTGCTCCGCTGCTGGTGGCCTGGGTTCGGATCCCGGGCGTGCACCAGCGCACCGCTTGTCCGGCCATGCTGAGGCCGCGTCCCGCATACAGCAACTAGAAGGATGTGCAGCTATGACATACAACTATCTACTGGGCTTTGGGGGAAAAAATAAATAAATAAAATTATTAAAAAAATAAAAGACAGCACAACCTCTGCTATAGACTTTTCTAAATGAGTGACTGATTCTCTTTGCATGTTTCTTTAGCTATGGAAATTAATGCAGTTTTTCCTAAGGAACTGGAAAGGAATCAAGGAACTCTCTGCACTCAGTCCCTTTCAGCTCTTGCTCATGAACCATGTGACTGAGGATTTGCTATTTAAGTAACAAACCAAAGTGAAAGCGACTAAGCCAAGCTGATGTGTCATTTCTTCTCCTCCAGGACCACTGATTCATGCTCTGACCTGACTCAATTTACGATTTCAAACCATAGGTTATACTCAAGTCTTGTAACTTCCCACAGCTTGAGATAATGAATACATGTTTGATGGCAATAAATAGAGAATATATTTCTCAGAATGGTCAAAAGTAGGGTAACTCCAAGTCCATTTATTTTCCCTCTTTTATTGTTTCCAAAGACTGTTTCCATATACCTGGGTCTTCACTAGTTTCACTAGATTCTCTTGCCACTTGGTGAATCAGTTGACAAAGCAATGGTCAGTCAAACTGTTATTATTGTTTGTGGTAGATTTTGAAACTTCTTGTTATGAGAGGTTCGGAGATTTGATCGGAGACGTAAAAGAAACTTTCCACTCCAAACAAATGGACTGAAGGTATATTTTATTATATAGAGGATAATAAAAGCGATAGTCTGCAAACAGGTCCGAATAGGTCAAATAATAAGAGGGAAAAACATCAGATGGATCGGGAAGGGAAACACCAGATGGACTGAAGGGAAATGACACAAATCAACCGAAAGAGAAACACCAGGTTGACTGAAAAGAGAACACATCAGATCAATTACTTCACAATAAATCAATTACTCACAACATCCATGCCCCACTGCCGGGAGCGTCCTGTCAATCGACACAGCTGAGCAAGGATCACACGTCCTGGGCAAGGTGTCCCTTCCACAGGTGGAACTCTCACTCGGGCTCAGTTTCCAGCAGTTTTTATACCATCAGTAATTTCCAGAGTAAGCAGTTACAGAGCTTTTTTTCAGAGCAAGCATCCAGTGTTCCCATGCACAAATGGTTATCAGTGGTGTACGTGCACTGAGCACCCCCCCCCAGCTGTCATCCCAGCCCAGTAGTTGTGTATGTGCATCGTTTACCCTGCTTATCATCCCAACCCAGCACAGATGGCCAGTCTGTCCCAGGCTGCGGCACCCAAAGGGCCTTGAAATTTTTACACATTGCACCTATCTCCATGCGAGAAGGGCCAGTTCCCACCACGCAGAAAGCAGCTTATATATTTCTTTTTGTGCTGGTGGCTGTAGGTCAATGGAGCAGCCAAACATGGCTGTACTCATGTCAAGACACTTGTCTACCTTGTCACAGATTTAATTTGTTGAAGTATTAATAGGGTGAACCAAATAATATCTTGGATGTGTCTTTCAAAAATTTTCATTTTATCGTGTTGGGAAAACCAGACAGCCACATGCATAAGGATGAAAGTGGACCATCTGCTATCTCCATTCACAAAAATTACCTCAAAATAGATCAAAGACCTGAAGGTGAGACTTGAAACTATAAAACTCATAGAAGAAAATATAGGCAACACACTATTTGACATTAACTATAAAGGAATATTTTCAGATGCCATGTCTACTTGGACTAGAGAAACTAAAGAAAAAATAAGCAAGTGAGACTTCATCAGATTAAAGAGCTTCTACAAGACAAATGAAACCAGGATCAAAATAAATAGACAACCTACCAGCTGGGAGAAAATATTTGCAAAACACATATCTGACAAGGGGTTAATCTCCATAATATATAAAGAACTCACACAACTGAACAACAAAAAAACAAGAAACTCAATCAAAAAATGGGCAGAGGAAATGAACAGACATTTCTCCAAAAAAGATATACAGATGGCCAATAGGCATATGAAAAGATGTTCAACATCACTAATCATCAGAGAAATGCAATTCAAAACAACACTAAGATATCACCTCAAGCCCATTAGAATGGCTATAATCACCAAGACAAAAAACAACAAATGTTGGAGAAGATGTGGAGAAAGGGGAACTCGCATACACAGCTGGTAGGAATGCAAAGTGGTGAGCCTCTATGGAAAATGGTATAGAGATTCCTTAAAAAATTAAAAATAGAAATACCCTATGATCCAGCTATCCCGCTACTGGGAATCTATCCAACAAACCTGAAATCACAATCCAAAAGGGCTTACGCACCCCTATGTTCACTGCAGCATTATTCACTATAGCCAAGAAGTGGAAGCAACCCAAGTGTCCCTCGACTGATGATTGGATCAAGAAGATGTGGTATATATATACAAGGGAATACAACTCAGCCATAAAAAAAAACAAAACAAACAAAAAATTGTCCCCTTTGCAACAACCTGGATGGACCTGGAGGGTATTATGCTAAGTAAAATAAGCCAGAATGAGATAGACAAACACCATATGATCTCACTCATATGTGGAATATAAACCAACACATGGACAGAGAAAACTATATTGTGGTTAGCAGGGGCAAGAGGGTGGGTGGTGGGCACAAGGGGTGAAGGGAGACATGTATATGGTGATTGACAAACAATAATGTAAAACAAAAATTTCACAATGTTTTATTAAGACATCAATAAAAAAAGAATTTGCGTTTTATTCCTAAAACTTTCACAAAGTCACATTTAAAAAAATTAATTACAGAAAAATTTTAATAGATCTATGAGAAATGTTGTAGCCATATTTTAAATTTTGCCTGTATCATCTATCAAACAAATTTAAAAACAGATTTTTGTTATCCGTTTTACAATAAATTATGATCAGCTAATAGTTTATTTGAAACTGATTTTTTTTCATTACAGAGATTTGTATTAATTTAGATTTTTAAAAATTGCATTAAAATATCATTTACTTTGATTACTGAATATTTGGGTGCCCCCTGAAGTTTTGTACCCAAGGTGACCACCTCAGTCACTTCCCCCTATTCTTGGCCCTATAGTAAATAGTTATTTCTAGTGCAGAAACATTGATTTCTATTTAAGAAGCAGCTTGATTTCTGTCAGGATAGTGCTTGATTTAGGTTTCAGGTGGCATAAATCAGTATTTGATGAAACCCACATTTAAATGGGAATGAGCAGAGCAATTGGCAATTAATATCAGTGATAAGTTGAAGTAGCAAGCCTATCTTTGAGTCATAGAATCTCTGGATCTTTATGAACTCTGCTACTGTTTGTTAGTTTCTAATCCAAGTACCCTTGAATAAAGCTTTATGATATGTTAGTTTCCATTGACACATTATTTTATTAGTCATAAATAATATTGTTTTTACCCCAAATCATGACATTGTTTAGTTACAAACTATTAAATAGTTATAGTCAACTATTATCCTCTTTATCTGAAATAATTTTCACTATGCATATTATACTACTTATAATTCTATTGTAGCTACTATACCTCAAATTTTATTGACAAAATATGTTCATTAAGATTGAAAGTGGGCCAGCCCAGTGGCTTAGTGGTTGGGTGCGCGTGCTCCGCTGCTGGCGGCCCGGGTTCGGATCCCAGGCGTGCATTGACGCACCGCTTCTCCAGCCGTGCTTAGGCCGTGTCCCACATACAGCAACTAGAAGGATGTGCAACTATGACATACAACTATCTACTGGGGCTTTGGGGAAAAAAAAAAAATGAGAAGGATTGGCAATAGATGTTATCTCAGAGCCAGTCTTCCTCAGCAAAAAGAGGAGGATTAGCATGGATGTTAGGTCAGGACTGATCTTCCTCACACAAAAAAAAAAGATTGAAAACAATGATGGACTTTTTTTCTGTTGATATTATTGTTTTTGCCAAACTCCCATAATTCAGCATTTTTTTTCCTGAAGTTCTTTCACCTCCAACACCAAGCAGCATTTCTGGTTCATGAATATTTTTTTTTGGTTAATATCAGTTCTTTTATGAGTACCTAAATATTCCCTTCAAGTGGCCTCACTTAGCTTCTCAATAGATAAGCTAAATAAAACTATTTTTAATTATAAATAGCATAATTTCCAATACAAAAGCAATACATGCTTAATTTAGGAAGGATAAAATAATATGCATATCACAAAACAGAACAATATGGCTGAGTAGTACTCCATTTTATATGTATACCACATCATTTTTATCCATTCATCCATTGATGGGGGCTTGGGTTGCTTCCACATCTTGGCTATTGTGAATAATGCTGTGATGAAGATGAACATAGGGATGCATACATCTCTTTGAGTTGTTGATTTCATGTTCTTTGGATAAATACCCAGTAGAGGGATAGCTAGATTGTATGGTATTTCTATTTTGAATTTTTTGAGAAATCTCCATACTGTTTTCTATAGTGGCTGCACCAGTTTGCATTCCCAACAGCACTATATGAGGGTTCCCTTTTCTCCAAGTCCTGTCCAACACTTGTTATTTCCTATCTTGTTAATTATAGCCATTCTCACAGGTGTAAGGTGATATCTCACTGTAGTTTTCATTTAAATTTCCCTGGTAATTAGTGACATTGAACATCTTTTCTTTTGCCTGTTGGCCATCTGTATATCTTCTTTGGAAAAGTGTCTGTTCATATCCTCTGTCCATTTTTTGATCGAGTTGTTTGTTCTTTTGTTGTTGAGTTGTATGTGTTCTTTATATATTTAGGAAATTAACCTCTTGTCAGATATATGATTTGCAAATATTTTCTCCAGTTGGTGGGTCGTCTTTTCATTTTGTTCATGGTTTCCTTTGCCTTGCAGAAGCTTTTTAGTCTGATGTAGTCCCATTTGTTTATTTTTTCTTTTGTTTCCCTTGCCTGAGTAGACATGGTATTTGAAAAGATACTATGAAGACCAACGACAAAGAGTGTACTGCCTATATTTTCTTCTAGGAGTTCTACCGTTTCAGGTCTTACATTTCAAGTTTTTAATCCATTTTGAGATAATTTTTGTGTATGGTGAAAGATAATGGTCTACTTTCGTTCTTTGGCACATGTTGTCCAGTTTTCCCAACATCATTAGTTGAAGATACTTTCCTTTCTCCATTGTATGTTCTTGGTTCATTTGTTGAAGATTAGCTGTTCATAGATGCATGGTTTTATTTCTGGGCTTTCAATTCTGTTGCATTGATCTGCAAGTCTGTTTTTCTGCCAGTAGTATGCTGTTTTGATTACTTTTGTTTTATAGTATATTTTGAAATCAAGGATTTTGATACCTCCAGTTTTGTTCTTTTTTCTCAGGATTGCTTTAGCTATTCAGGTCTTTTGTTGTTCCATATAAATTTTACGATTCTTTACTCTGTGTCCATGAAGAATGTCATTGGGATTTTGATTGGGATTGCATTAAATCTGTAGATTGCTTTGGGTAACATGGACAATTTCACTGTGTTAGTTTTTCCAATCCATGACCATGGAGTGCCTTTCCATTTCTTTATGTTTTCTTCAATTTCTTTCAATAATATCTTATAATTTTCAGTGTATAGGTCTTTCACCTCCTCGGTCAACTTTATTCCTAGATATTTTATTCTTTTTGTTGTGATTGTAAATAGGATTGTATTCTTGACTTCTCTTTCTGCTAGTTCGTTATTAATGTATAGAAATGCAAGTTTTGTAAGTTGATTTTGTACCCTACAACTTTGCTGTAGTTGTTGATTATTTCTAATAGTTTTCTGGTGGATTCTCTGTGGTTGTCTATATATAGAATCATGTTGTCCACAAACAGCCAGAGTTTTACTTCTTCCTTTCCAATTTGGGTACCTTTTATTTCTTTTTCTTGCCTAATTGCTCTGGCCAAAATCTCCAGTGCTATGTTGAATAGGAGTGGCAAGAGTAGGCACCCTCGTCGTGTTCCTATTCTCATGGGAAAGGCTTTCAGTTTTTCACCATTAAGTACGATGTGGGCTGTGGGTTTGTCATATGTGGCCTTTGTTATGTTGAGGTACTTTCCTTCTATACCCATTTTATTTAGAGTTTTTATCATAAATAGATGTTGGATCTTGTCAAATGCTTTCTCTGCATCTATTGAGATGATTGTGTGGTTTTTGTTTCTCATTTTGTTAATGTGGTGTATCACATTGATTGATTTGCAGATGTTGAACCATCCCTGCATCCCTCCAATAAATCCCACTTGATCATGGCGTATGATCCTTTTGATGTATTGCTGTATTCAATTTGCTAATATTTTGTCGAGGATTTTCTCATCTATGTTCATCAGCAATATTGGCCTGTAATTTTCCTTTTTGTGTTGTCCTTGTCTGATTTTGGTATCAGCATAATGTTGGCCTCATAGAATGTGTTAGGCTGTATCCCATCTTTTTCAATTTTTTGGAATAGTTTGAGAAGGATAAGTATTAAATCTTCTTTGAATGTTTGGTAGAATTCTCCAGGGAAGCTATGTGGTCCTGACTTTAGAAAAAGCACAAAATCATGCCATTTGCAACAACATTAACGGACCTTGAGGGGATTATGCTAAGCAAAATAAGCCAGGCAGAGAAAAACAAACACCATACCGAATGACTTCACTCATATGTGGAAGATAAGCAAACACATAGATAAGAAGAACAGATTAATGGTTACCAGAGGGGAAGGGAGTGGGGAGGAGGGTGAAAGGGGTAAAGGGGCACATATGTATGGTGATGGATAAAAACTAGAATATTAGTGGTGAGCATGATGCAGTCTATACAGAAACTGATATATAATAATGTACACCTGAAATTGCACAATATTATAAGCCAATATGACCTCAATAAAATAATTAAACAAAAAGAGTATTAGAAATAAACCAGAACAATAGAAAACCCCACACAGATAATCTCCAAACCCAAGGAGAACAATGTTTACTATTTTTGCATATCTTGCTTTAAGGATAGTAATTTGCATATTGCTGGTAACCTGACTGTTTTCCTAACACCTCATAAAAATATTACATAATAAAAATCATAATTAATGAATAATATATTCCCTTTATCACTGTATCATAGCTATAGGCTTCATTCACCTATTAATTAATATGTATTTAATTTTCCTTCATCTTTTCATGGCTTAATAGTTCATTTATTTTTTAGCACTGAATAATATTCCATTGTCTTGATGTACCACACTATATTTATCCATTTATCTACTGAAGGACATCTTTGTCGCCTCCAAGTTTTGGTAATTACGAATCAAGCTGCTATAAACATCCACGTACAGGTTTTTGTGTGGGCTTAAGTATTTAACTTCTTTGGATAAATACCAAAGAATGTGATTGCCAGATCATATGGTAAGAATATGTTTAGTTTTGTGAGAAATTGCCAAAATGTCTTCCAAAATGGCTGTACCATTTTGCATTCCCACCAGCAATGAATGAGAGTTCCTGTTGCTCCACATCCGCATCAACATTTGGTGTTGTCAGAGTTTTAGATTTAGGCTATCCAAATAGGCATGTAGTGGTAGCATATTTTTAAAAGAATAATTTTTGAATTTTTTTTATAATTGCCTTACCTTTACATATCTTTTTGAGATTAACCAATATACTTATATTAATTTTTATAATCCAATCATATATTTTTCTCCATTTATTTAAGCCTTATTTTAGGTATTTTTATGTTTGCTTCTAGTGTGAATGGAATGCTTTGTCCTGTCTTATTTCCTACTGAGTTTTGAAGAATTGGGGGGAAATTTTTGCTTATTTATTTATTTAAAACTGACTACTAAACTCTTTCTAGTTCTAATAGTTTTACATTATTTCTCATTGATCTTCCAATAAACAGTTATAACATCTGATAATAATGATTATTTATCTTCTTTATTTCAACATTCATTATTCTGATTTATTGCATTGTGTACATTTCCAGAATGATGTTGACTAATAGTGGAAATAATGCCCTTACTGTTTTACAGTCAAGTATTGTATAGTAGTTTCTTTAAAACACTATGTAATTGCTTCTATTACTAATTTTTTAAAATTCTGTAACATAAGCTGGCAAAAGGACTCAGTTTAAGTCCTTCTCTATTTATTCCATCAAGTTCAGTCCCTATGCATGTTTTTCCTCTCTCTCCTCTTGGTATCTATCATAAGTTCCACTGAATTGCTCTTTTAGTATGTCAGGAATGTATATTGTTCCTTCTTCTTTCCTACCATCTAATTTGTTGCTTTTATAGCAAACTTCACTTCCTCTTATGTCCCTAATCCTCCACTGCCACCCCAACCCAGTGACTTTAAAACCAGTTTTAAGTTCTTGAGTGTTGAGAATGTTCACCCTTCCGGAAATCTAAATAATATATTTTGCCATTTGGGCATTCAATAAGTACTGTTGAATTGATAGGAATTAAATCATATTTTACCATAACTGTTTTGAAAAATAGATTGTAGATGATTTTTCCATATGTACGAAGGTCCTGGTCCTCAGATTTCTGTTCTACAGTGAGAGTCAAGGAGTCTGATTGTGTTCCTTTTTGTCAATAACTAATTATAATGACCTTGGGCTCATTATTTCATTGTAGACTTTCTCAATTTCCTCACCTTCAAAGTGGATGACTAAACCACATGATAGCTAAGGTTGCTTCTTGTCTGAAATTGTGGTACAGACATACTTATTTTCATGCAAAACAGCATGTCAAGCCCTGAGCACTGCTCATTCCTCACCAGTTCACGCCTCCTTTATGGCATGAAATACAGTCCCTATCTCAAGCCCATTATTCCAGTCCCCAAATGGACATTTCCACTCTGATTTAGGGGTGCTTTAAATGTAATTACCAATGAGAGCTCATATTTTAGGATATGTAATTTTATTACAGTAAGTGGATACTTTACTAAGATTTTCTGTTTTATTTGTTAAAGAATAGGCAGTGAAGTAGAAATTTATAAATCTCACTCTTTTGAGTCACAGTCCTGAAAATAAATCCACATCTCCAGGAGATAAGCAATCTTCAGGCTATGGCCTTTGGAGCACTCACCCTACGGCCAGTGAAGAAATATATCTGGAAAAAGATGACTTCAGAGCAGCACGAAGACATTCAAATATCTGCTAAATTTCCAAATATTGTTTAATCACGGCGGCACCAGATCTTTCATTATCCTAAATAGAAAATAATAAGATGCCTGAGATTTACTTGTAACAATTATTCTTAGTAAGTTTTTAAAAACAATTTCCCATTTTAAAACTGTGAATCTGTAGTAAATAATGAAGGCCTTAATATGTGTATTAACTATATGTGCAAGTCTGTATTTCTGACTTAGGTCTCAATTGTAAGGGAATTGCTCATGTATTTAACTTTCTTTTGAGCAAATGGTAATTTTGCTCACATGAGAAGTTTAATAATGACACCAAAGGAGGAAAAATTGCTGTTACAGGAACAAAGCATTTTGAATGTCATCAACATCAATATAGAAATTGATAGCTGTGAAATACTTACCATTTTAGAACATATTATGGATTTTCTAAATATTCCTAATGATGACTTTTAATTGTTTAAATATGTTATTAAATAAAATGTTCTAAGATATTCTGTCTTCTCTATTTTATTACATTTGAGATAGTAAGAGTACAGTGTAGTAGGTTCTTATTTCTTTCTGGACTGGAGAGGTCTCTTCCACCATCAAGCACCTCTCCCCCTCCCCTTCTTAAAAACAAGAACCTTTGGTTCCAGGATCAGTGAGGAGCTAAGGAGCATGTAACTGTCTCTTCCTCTGCCTGGTGCAGTCTCATCCTAACAATCAGTGTTGTAGGGCAGAGAGAGAAGCCATGTCAATGGTGATGCAGACAACATTCCCATCACCATTGCTGACTCTGCTTGTTTTGACTTTCCAGGGTAAGCAGCATGACAGTCCTCAATCTCTCAAGAAGAATAACAGGAAAAGGTGAGATGCTTTATTTTTCTTCACGACTTTCTTTCATAATTCACTTGGATTGAAAAGCTATGGATTTCCAAAGCTTCATCCAGGAAAGAGATTTTCTGTATCTAAGAACAACTGAAACGTGAATATGCTACACCTGCGGTATTTCAACATCTGTTGCCAAGCAACGGAGAACCATCAAGGACACTTAGTCTTTACAAATCTCCAATGACTGGACTGGACCACTACTCTCCTCCACCACACACTGACAGGATTGTTTAATTTTGTTCTTATTATTTTTTGTGTGTTATTTGTTTGAGGCAGCAAAAGCAGCAGCAAATATTCCACATCAGGGAGTAGGATGTATGCTATTTGAAATAGGGTAACAGGTCTTATAGTTGGAAAGAAAAATTTAATTAGCAAAATAATTATTTCAAGGCTGAAATGAGCAACAAAAAGTGCACTTATCTCTGCTTTCATATGCATCTCGAATCCAAAACTGTGTAAACTCTGAATAAGAATTTGAATTAGCCATGCTATTGAACAAAATTTACAGAGTGAAACTTACTAATATGATTAAAATTCTTAAGTTATGAGTCTCTGGTTGAGAATGATAGTGTATTATACTGGCATTTGTGACAGAGGTCCTTTTAGCAAAAAAAAAGTGTGTTTGCTGGGAACATAATTTAATAAGGCTTTGAGCACCACTCTGTCCTTTTGTAGTTTGTGCCAATGAGAGGAGATAGTTTTCTAGATAATTGAGATAGGAGAATGTAAAGTCCCAACCTGGAGGGAGGTGATTAAAAGTAGGGAGGTAGGGAGTAGTTACAGCAGGCAGGGTGTGGTCCCATAGACATTGCTGTAAGAAATGAACTTTCTTCAAAACCATCAAAAAGGCTTTGTGTAAGGTCTATAAAACCCCAAAATGTTTGGTTGGCGTAAATGATATTGAAGTTCATTAAGGACTGAGATTCATATTTCACTATAGATAGAGATAAGGAATGAGCATCCCCAGAAATCAAAAAGCACAGACCAGAACATCACACGATAGAGGCTTAGTTCTAATGTAATAGCCAGGACGGGTAGAGAAAGCTCTTGATGTAGTTCGCAGTGGCCATCTTGGTGCTCCACTTATATCTCTTTCAAGAGAATTTGCTTCTGGAAATATAACTAACTGATGGCCTCTGGCTAAAAGCTGAAGGCTGGGCTCTTCCCAGTCAGTGATGGAGCACAGCAGAAGGACTAGTGCCAGCCCACCTCTGCCCAACATGGGACTCTTCCAATGGGCAACTTTTGCTCAGTACTCCCCAGAGGCCTGGCAAAAACTTTCCAGGAACTTTGCTGTGGTCTGAAGCTTTCTAACCAATTCTACCTTCCCTCTTTCTCTTCAAGGAGAGGTGGTTTGAGGCTTTCCTTGACTTTACACCCCTCACCCTTTAGCTTTCACAGCATTTCCCCAATGAATCTCTTGTATATCTATTCCCACCTTAACATCCACTTCTTGGAAGACCCAAAGCAACACAAAAGCTATCCTTGAGCCGAGAAGTTGGCAGCTGTTGTAAATAATCTGCAGAACCAGTGTGTTTTTCTTTTCTAAGGCAACCTTTATTCTTCACTAGAACTAGGCAAGTAATAAAAAATGTTATACCCCAAAACAGACAGGCTTTGTTCAAGGGAATACCCCTGCATAGATGGTAAGATTTTTTATAGTGGATTTCGAGGGGGAGATTAGGAGTAAGACAATAATGCTATTTCTTTCTCTTCCTTCCTGTCCACACACCCAAATCAAAGAGACATTTTCCCTATCTTTTTGATGTCTGGTATTCAATTGTTAAGATAATTGAAACATGTAAGTAGCCTAGGCAATAATTAAATATATTATTTGCTGTTTATTCAATTTTTCCCATAAACTATTTTGTAATAGTGGTAACACACATTTATCCCAGGGGAGAAATCCCACCAGATGGTAGTTTCCTCTCATAGTTCAAATATATCTTTTTAAAATAGTCTCAGCATCAGTATATTTCCTAAGTTCTACTATTCAGTCTTATTCATTTTTACTTTATTTTGAGTGAGGAAATATTTTTCTCAGTACTTTGAGTTTACTCCTTTTGAAATACTCCCCAATTTTATTTTTTATTAAGCTCTTAACTATATATGATTTTACTAAAAGTTCAAAACTACATGTTTATTTCTTAAAACTGAAAAAGAGAAAATTTTATACTCCAAAAATCCTATTTGAGAGAAAACTGCATTGTTTTGGAAGAAATATTGTGATAAAATGCTTTGGTTGTGAATAATACCACAAGACTGATACAATACTAACGGCCTCTCAACTGCCTTCCAAGAAGAATCTATAAACACTTTTGTCTGGCTGAGTATCAGGATAAATTTCACTAAACAAGTATTGGGGTTAGAAACTGAGTAAGAATTGAATCACCCTAAATATCAAAGAGAAGAATGTGAAGCATTTAAGTGGAAATTCAGGACAGAGCTAAGAATATACAAGAAAACTTACAAATTGGGAAGAAAACAGAAAGAGAAAACAAATCCTTGGTGACTATGCAAACACAAGGGACTTTGGAAAAAATAATGTTTAATTGAGAATCTTTTACATGTAGGCTATATCAAGGCCAGTCCTGGAGGTCTAGTGGTTAAGATTTGGCTCTCACCGCTACAGCCCATGTTCATTTCCTGGTCGGAGCACCACACCATCCATCTGTCGGTTATCAGACTGCGGCCGCTGCATGTTGCTGTGATATTGAAAGCTATGCTACCGGTATTTCTAATATCACAGGGTCACCCATGATGGACAGGTTTCAGTGGAGCTTCCAGACTAAGACAGACTAGGAAGAAGGACCTGGTCACTCACTTCCAAAAATGTGGCCATGAAAACCCTATGAATAGCAGCAGAGCATTGTCTGATACAGTGGGGGAAGGTGAGAGGATGGGACAAAAAGACTGGGCAAGGTTCTGCTCTGCGATCTACAGGGTCGCTAGGGATCAGAATCAACTCTTCAGCACTAACAACAATGCTTTATTAAGTGTGTGATGTAAACAAACTCACCCAACTCGCCTTCAATGCCCCCTTGTAAAGTCTACTTTACTAAAAAAAATTTTTAGTTAGAATATCATGCAACACAAGGTAATTCCAGGGTATTCATCAATGTTAGGTTCTTTTTTTTCTGTAAGAAATAGTGATTTAATTATTAATCTCATATAATAGAAGGTCATTTAAAGAATAATAAGGAAGACCAAAATTTTAGGGACTCTGAGCTAACACCAAACACCTAGCTTCACAGGTGTGAAATCAGGACCAAAATGTTTCAACATGGTTCTAGAATTCTCTTTTCCTGTTGTCCTTACATCAGCAGATTATCTCCCTCTTTGCCTATCCTCTCCTCTCTCCTTCCTTGCCGTCCTCCCTCTCTCCCTTTCTCTCTCTCTCCTTCCCTTTCTCTAACACATGCACATACACACATACACACAAATAGTACTGACAAATTTGTTTAGTGTATGCATATTCTTTTGTATTTTCTTCCTTCTTTTTCTGTTACCAATTGATTCACAATTTCTCCATATTTTTTATTTTACATTTTTTGAGAGGAAGAGGATCTAATTGCATCTGCTAATAATTACCATCATGTTAGGCAGATATATTGAAACCAGATCACCTTACAATTTGATGTCTCAAGAACTGAGGGTCAATGCTAAAGAATATGGCCAACTAAAACTTCAGCCTTTACATAGAATTCGAGATATGACAATTTACCTTAAATGAGGAATATGAGGATACATGATACCATTATTGAGGAGAAAAGGGCTTTGCTCAGTACTATACTGAATTGATATGAATGAGATAGTCTTGGAAGATAGAGGTAGAGTCTTCTTCTGGAGCAAAGTGTAGGCATCTTTACTAATCTGATAATAAAAATAATGCCTCCTTCTGGAGCAAAGGACAGTCAGGCTTAATGCCCATTACAAAAGATTCAGAGTTTCTTTTCTGTAACACCCCTCCCCTCTGTGTGCGTAGGTGTCACCTGGTCTTCATGACACCCTCAGGAATTGGAGCTCTGAGAACTGGCACAATAAAAAGCTAATATTTTGAATGTGGCTATTGGTGTGAGTAATAGAGTCTTTTGTCTCTGACCCAAGAGTCTCTTGTCTCTGCCAACGTTCATGAAACCAACCACAGCAGCCTAATGTGTTAGCTTGCCAGTAGAATAGAATCGCATACCCTTAACAGCTTTGGGGATGAAGATGGGATGCTGAGAGGAACATGGCTTTCTGGAAGAGGAGGGATGAGGACCTCAGGGGTTGATTAACATGATTTCAGCAAAGTCCATGAAAAATGGTAATAGACATCTTGACCAAATTGTATAGTCAATGAGGTAATAAATTGTCCTCCTGTTAATGGATACCTACTAAGAAGTTGTTTCAAGGACACTTGCCTGAATATTGCCCTGCTGATTGTTGCTAATAAGGAGTTGCTAACTACCTTTCAGGTGAAGGTACTTCCTCGCCAATCTTTCAGACAGCCTTAGGTCTGCCTATTTTTACAACAGTACTAAGATTCTTCCTGGGGGGGAGCAGAGAGCTTCCAATTCCTTTCAGAAAAAAAAAAAAAAAGTTAAACAGATGAGCACTTACACTGAGTGAGAATGGATGGAAATGTGTAGCCACTATGGGCAGCAAACAGGTGCATTATTAGAACTTTGGCTGGTTCAGTTGAGAGATGAGAGAGTGAAGGGCTTAATACTCATTATGGAAGAATGGCAACAGATAGGCCATCTTACAGCTCAGCCCCTCCTGCAGTCTGTCATGCCAACCTAGATCTGTTCACCATTACAGTTAAATATCTCAGATTTACTTTTTTGAAATGAGTCCTGGGGCTATAAGGAGACTTTGACCCTCTCAGAAAGCTTTCCCCAAAACAGACATTTCCCACATAAAACCATCAATGAGGCCTTGACTAGTATTCAGGCTTTTAGTGCTCTGGGTTGTATTTACAATACTGATGAAAGAGACCCACTGGCAAATGAGAAAACTAAACTCAAAAAATCTAGATAAATTCTTGCAGTCAACCGACCACTCTGGGAAATTCCTCTAGCCCTTAAATTGAAATCAGGCATAAATTTAAGAGATGTCAACATGCTAATGAGACAGCAGATGCCTCAGATTAATGTGCTAATATACGCTCAGGATGTAAGAGGGAGTGAACCCAATGGTCCTAAGGGAAAAGTGCCATGTCTTTGGTTCTGGCTGCTGAGTCAAGGGATCCTAAATGTGAATACATGATGTCCAGAATGATGATGTTACCACCCACCTACCCAATATACGGATTTGGAAGCAACAAAGGCATTAGAATGTTGTTGGCTGAGCTCCAAGCCATCACCATGTTGCCAAGAACTGGAGGTAAATCCACGTTGCCTACTGGACAGAGCTGCTCTCCCAGCCTGTGCCCAGTGACACTTTCCTACCTCTGCACTCCTCCCTCAGATGCTTTAAGGGAAAAGATGATTGAAGGTGAGTCCAAGGTCTGTCTGTGCCCAGAAAGGACTGAAGGCCATACACATCCATCCCCTAAGCTGGGGTACCTAGGAGAAAAGAACTGAAACCGTTATGGCTTTGTTGGAAACAGGTATATAAGTTTCATCCTACCTGGTCCTGTTAGAGGTTAGGTCACTCACATTCAGCTTAGCAGGGTTTGGCAGGTTTCACAATGGGGAAGGGAAGTCAGTGTGACAATTGTTGCTTCTAC